>NC_071087.1:150253139-150566711 GCF_027358695.1 Spea bombifrons
CTGAATAGAATTGAATCAGTCTAGTAAGGATACCTCGTAGCAAATGGACACTCATCTTATCCATCAAGCGTTTTCTTACCCCTCAAAATAGAATAAACATGTGAATGTTTGGAATGATTCCCACTTGATCGCATTCAAAATTTTGTTTTGACCCTGTTTCAGTAAAATATTAGTTCTGAACATGGGCAGTGCTTCCTGTCACCCTCTCTGCGTCCACTGACTTTACTGCTGGAATAGGACTCACAGTGCCTGGTAAAATGTCCTACATAGTGAAAATGGGCCACTAGGACAGATCTTCATTATAAACAGCCAACTGGGCAATGACGGAGGGGCTGCAATAGCCTTTGACCTGTAGCTCTAGAGTATGTGACTGACACATTTACATGTATTTTGTTGTACTTCAGCACATTATGACGGCTGTCTTACCTTTTCCTTACATGTATGGCTTGTGTACAGCCCTTCCAAACTAGTTTATACTTTTTTATTCAAGAAAATACATTTAGTTAGACTGTAAGATCTTGTGTAATTCCAAGTGGCGAGACAACTACCATTATTGGTCTATTTTAGTGTTCTTGGTGTGTTATGTATCCCCTTAATGACAAAGCCGTACATGTACGGGCTCAAAATGCATGGTTTTCAATGGGTTTAGGGACCGCCCATTGCCCTTAAGGGGTTATATGTGATTTCTGTCCTTTCCAAATATATATATATATATATATATATATTTTCCTCTAAATGTATTTTTTTCTCTGTAATGGTACAATGTTATTTACAGATACACAGTCCTATCTACCAGTAATTATATCATCACTTACCGCTAACGTTCTTGTTGATTAATTTGGTCACATCGTAATACATATTTAGGGTGTTTTTAGTGTCAAACATAGGGATAATCAAATTTTAGATTACTTTTTCCATTACAATTCTCAATTAATAGGTTTTCCCTTCTGTTGAAATGGGTTAATGTTGTGACATTTCATGTTGACCTTCAACATTTATTTTCTATAATCCAGACCACTCTAGTTGATGTATTTAAAACATATAGTACAACTTTTTTTTACAACAGTTTATAAATCCTTGAGGATATATCACTGATATTCCCTTAACCTGCTGAGGGATATTGCACAAAATCTAAAAATCTAACTAGTTGTAAAAGTAGTTAATAGTGAAACAAGAAAAACATGTTTTATTCTAAATAGGTTTCTAAAAAATTCTAATTTTATTATTTTTCTATGTATTTCACTACTCTTGGTGTCTTGTGGTCCTGTCTTATTATTTTCATCTGTTTTGTTCTTGAACAATAGTAAGGAAAACGTACTCTACATTTATAGTATGACACTATAATCTTCCCTGTCTTTTTCAAAGATGGCTTCTTTGTCTACAACGGAACAGACAATAGAGGCGATTCTATGCCTTTCGTTTCCGATACAATATGACACCTGCTTTTCAGGGCTTCTAACGTACTGACAAGCAGTGTGTATTTTATGAGTCTGACAACTTAAATATACCACCTCCATGTTCCTATAATAGTAGATGAGGACAGAAATATCACAAAAACATATAAAAAATGGAACTGTTGATCTATACATCTTTGGAAGGCTTTTATTAACTGCCTCATTTCAGTTTCAGCGCTTTCTAGCTATAATTTTTCAGCCTATTAAAGGCGTTCTGTTGACCCCTAATAGCGAATCAACATCTGCAATTAATATGCAGTGTCGACCACTATTATCGGAAAGCTACAAGGGAAAAAGAGCGGCTTTGTGTGCTGTTACATTTATTTTCAGATTTTCTTATTTATGTTTATACTTGGCTTTGTAGATACGAGCATCAAACTAGCATTTAGAAAGCATTAAGATGCCTATGTTGAAGTACATTAAAACTGAAGTTGCCAGGGCTAGGATAGGATACAGCACTATTATTGTGGAACCAGAGTTTATTACCTGCCCAAGTAAGATGATCTTTGCAAAATGCACAAGTGCTTTGAAATAACATAAAAACTACTTAATCCAATCTTCTCCCATACAATTTCTATCAAGGAGAACAGACACAGCCTGTTAAAATAACAAAGAATGTAGAGTTTCCATTCACAGACAAAGTGTTCGCATTCAAACACTCATTCTAAAGCTACCCTTTTCTTCTTAACCCGGTTTTCTGTACTAAACAGTAACCTGACTCCGTGAAGGCCTCCGTTGAATTTGTTTTATGTTAATTGGCAGTGCTTTCTAAGATTCACAGAGTTGGTGACACCTAAATGGCATCTACTGTGCACTGTCTTGTTGCACGGAAAAGGTAGATGAAAGAGGGAGGAGAAACACAGAACAGGTGGGGAAGGGCAAAGTGGCCTTATCAAATGTTTCATGGATCAGAAACAGGGCTAGCTTATGAGGTAACACAATTGCTGCGTGGAAATGATTTTACGTGTCGTATCACGTTACTCATATGGTCCTGAGAATCTGGCAATGAGTAGTTACCTTATAGAGAAACATCACAAAGATGGACTTGTTAGAGGGAAGATCTTTTGATCCCGAGGACAGGAACCAAGCAAATGTCCTTACACCGCTAATTGTAATGCGTGTTATAAGTCCTGCACAAACGCTGTTGCCAGTAGTATCTGGTAGTAACTCCTGTACAATGTTGACATGCGTTGTTAAGCCTGAAAGCTCTAATGAATCCCATACTAGCTTTTAGTGTTGATGCATCTTCAATGTACTTCAATGCTTTTGGACATTTTGCAAGAGAGGGGGCCCTGAACGATAACCAAGGGGGAATATGACTTGTTGGCATAGGCAGTCAGTTAAGGGCATCAAGCAGTTAACCCATTAGGTTGGTGCAACATTGTTGCAGAATAGGGTTAATTAAAGCTGGGGGTCAAGGAGGGACTTACCCCTCCCCCTGTTGAATCTCTGGTACATGATGTTTACCTCCCCCCTTGGCCCACCCTTCATTTTGTCAATGGGGTTGTTAATGTGAGCATTGTACCGTTTCGTTGATGTGTTTCTGTTTGTTTTTTAGGCACAGCAGTAGTGATTTGCCCCTAGTGAGCGTATGATGGATATCTTGGAGTTGGACATTGTGTCGGGACTGGCTTGGGGAAGTGTGCCCAGTATGCGTTTTTTAGCAACCACTGAGCTGGGACTCTTGCCATTTTGGGGTTAGAACTCCGGGCTGGGCTTTGCCTGGCAGCTTACAGATCATTAATACGTTCTGAGTTTTCTATGATGTTGCCGGGGAGAGGTATTTGGCCTGGCAAGGGTGGGTGGAAGCACGGGGCCTAAACAGTCATGGGTTTTGTTGATTTTTTTCTACAACTGAAAACCCGGAATAATACACTTTTAAACTAACTTTTGTCCTTTTGTCCCCATTCCTAATGAACCTAAATTAAAATGGTTTTATAGAAATACATTTTGTAGTCAATTATGGCAAACACTTCACATAAGTGCTTTATAGAAATCCCCAGTATAGACAAATGTGCAGGTTTCGGTGGATTCATTTATTAACCCCTTAAGGACAATGGGCGGTCCCTAAACCCATTGAAACAATGCATTTTGAGCGCTTTGTCATTAAGGAGTTAATAATAAAATAAACCGTAAAATTGATAAATAGCACACACAAAAAGTCATTTTCCGCATGTTATCTATGTTATTTGTAATGAGTTTGCTCTGAAAAATAGTACCGTAATAGATAATAATCATAAAAAAAATCTATATTTTGCACAAGATACCAAAATATTCTAGTAAAGGAAAGACAGAAATATTTGCTTAGTGTAGTAGGTAAAGGCTGCCTATCCCAAGCATTCTAGACACAAGCAAAAGATTAATTATTTAAATAGGTTGGAAAAAACTCTTTGTGAAGTATAATTGAAATCATTGTGCCTTCTGGGATATTTACCAGATGAAAAGTGTGACACGTTCTCACAACAACAGCATTCTAGTTGTTTGGTACATAATTTAGGCTTTTCTTAATGCATAATTTACTTCGTATCATTTGTGTATGAATTATAATACACGTATATTTAGGTTCACAAGGGAAGGGAACCTAGTCATTGGTATGAAATAGGACTTTATAAATAACTTAGCATATATGAAAAAAACTGGAACATGCTGATGGGAGAGAAAATTGCTAATTAAGACGTGAAAAAATTAACAAGTTTAGTTAAAGACCGTTGCACAAGAGAGGCTCAAAGGGGACTTACATGTTAAAAAGATCAGCCATCCATATGCCTTCAATTCTTGAGATAAATACATGTAGGAAACAATGTAACATGAGTCATGCGCAAGTAAAAAATGTCAACTCGGAGTTAGGGATCTTTACATTTTTTAACACATTTTTTTTCAAGTGCACCAGGACATCATATTGTTTTGGGAAAAGAAATGAATAGTCTGTAGTTATCATAACAACTTAACGTTCATAAAATAAGCACAAATGCGTAGTATTGATCCCCCTAGAAATTAGGCTTAAGTACAAATTCTGATGAGTATTTATTATCAACACATTTTTAAAAATGGAGCAAAATTGGGAGGAGCCTTTTGTAATCTAGCTACTTTTTCTAAGCTTAAATATTTGTGCTGGTTGCTCTTTCCTTCAAGATCAGGTAGTTAAACTTCAGACCAGAAGTACTACAAACAAACTAGTTATGGCGTATACCATTGTTTGGACATCAAAGATTGATTCAATTTCAGTCTTTTTGGTTGAGCTTCATGTTCTCAAGATGGGTTATCAAAAAATGTCAGCCTAATTGCAGTCCTTGTGGTCAGGAATTCAGCGCCCTTGCTCAAGACCGTAAGTTTACAAACTCCCTCCCTAAATGATCATGTTTTGTCTGTGTTAAACACGTTTTTGACATACTTTCAAAAATGAAATGATCAGATGCCTGTACAGAAATGAGTACTTCTTATCAACACGGGAACAACTAACGCATGTAAACTTAAATATTGTTAACAGTACCTTATTAACATAAGAACAGTATTCTGCCAATTGAGTCCTAGAATTTTAAACATTTTAATAAGGATTTTTCCATGGACTACAGAGGTTTTATTATTTTGCATATTTTTTTAACAGGGTGGAGCCATCAGCCAAATAAACCTTTAAAGATTTATGGCCCTCCATAAATAAATAAAACTGCTGGACAGCTCTGCTGTTAGAAGCATACTTTTTAAGTTTCATCAAAGTGATAAAAACGATATTATAGCTCAGAGTAATTTTGGGTAGTTTGTTAGGTTTATGCAGTTTTGTGATAGTTAATTTAATTATCAAACTCTAATCAAAATGGAAAACTGGATAAAGTAAGCCGGAAATGTGCTTCTTAAATGAGTAGCTTTAATCATATGTATGTTCTTTTCCCATAATCTGACCACGGCACAGGATTGGTTGGCATCCTTCCAATTAACTATTTTGATACCACAGTTGATACCGAAGATATTTTGATTCATGAACACAGAACATTGGCAAATGATATATGTATTTATTTTTTTCTTCAATATATTTATATAATTATATGATTTACAGATTATTTTTTATAATTTAGGAATGGTCTATTTTTTTCTCAATTTAGACAAAAAAAAAATCATCATTTGTTCAAACATTTCTAAATTAGGTTAAGCATTTCCCTTTTAGAAAATGCCTTGTTCTGATTTGGATAAGCAAGGGTAATTTGTTGTATTTAAGTAAATCCACCTAAATTTGTGTCCTAAAACCTCAATGGGGTAACCTGTAAAAAAAAGGTATGACCTTATGGAATAATGACTTGTTGAATGTTACATCGTAATCAGCGTTTTAAAGGGAAAGATTACGGCAGTGAAAACAGCATAAACTAAAAGGCTTTGGCAGCTTTGTCACATGAATACCAAAGGACGATCCTGGCCACTTATTCTAGAATGTTAATAGCATCTGTCACTTTAACAGTGACAGCTCTGAAGTGAGAGCGTACTAATCTCTGTTTGTAATACCCGCAGCTAAACTAAAAATTCTTATTGATTCCTAAGCTAGGGATAAGCATTAACCGTCTAAAAATGTGGAGAATGTTCTTCAACTTATCTAAAGACAAGGGAATTGTTTTTTAAAAATATTTTTGTTAAAGATGCCTCTCATATTTAAACTTTGCACTTGGATGTGCAGCTCATCCATGTTATTACGTCGTTTCTGTGTAAAGCTCAATTTTGCATGAATGAAATAGATGAATGAAATAGATGAATGAAATCGTTAACTTCATGGTTCATGAGTCTATATTTTTCGAATCTATTCAACATTGTATTTTTTTGGTCTCTTATGATTATTAAACAAGATCATTATTTTTACATACATTAATGTTTCTACTTGGTCCCGGAATCTAAACCCATGAATCGTTTCAAAGTGAAATTCAGTAATAAATAAGGAGAATAAGCCATAGGCTGCTCTTAGAGAAGAGACCTCTGAAGTCCCGAATGCTTATTTAACTTTACATCTTTTTCTATGCTGGCTTTAAACACAGACACGTAGAATTTGATGGCAGATAACAATCATACAGCCATCTAGTCTACCTGTTTTTCCTGAAGTAAAGACTCTGAAAAGTCTGAAGAGTAGACGAGGTCTAGAAAAGAAATCAGCATCAAAATGTCATGACGGTATAAACTATGACATAACATCATTTGATTTCAGACACACAAAAAAGTGCTCTGGAATTTTTGATCTCTCCATAATTTAGAGCAAATTCTCCTTTTTTTTAATGCACAATACTAGAGTTCCTCCAGATACAAATATTATACCATCAGCCGTCAGAAGTTAAATACAACTGACTTAACTGCCAAAGCATATACAGAGACCTAAGAGCCAATAATCTCGGAAAAACATTTTACTTTATGACATATGCTGTTTTATTCTCTTTTATGATGTAAATTTCCCCATTGAACTTTAAGAGACATTCATAGAAAGGCAGAAAAGAAACAGACAAAATAAACCTTAAAATCTAATGAAGAAGAGCATATGTACCGCGTATAGGAAAAATGATATAACAGGAGTTTACGAGTGAACTGTTAAGTTGGAACTAGTGTGTTTGGTAACGGTTTAAAATGATCTGAGACTATTTTGTTAATCAAACAAAGGTGATCTGATCTTGGGCCAGCGCTCAGTGGTACAAGGTCTTGGGTTCCTCAAGCATGCTGGTGATCACCTATCACTTGTGAGACAATTCCAACGGGAGACTTACTTTAGGTAAAGCTACTAAATATTGCCATTTCTTGGTTAATCTAGACTTATATTCATTAGTCAACCTTAACTAATCCTAATAACAAAATCAGAAATATACTCTCATTAGTTGTCAGTAGACAATACAAATTCAGATGGAATAAAATGTACTTATATGATTATCAATAGGAAAAGGAGCACAGTGTGCGTCTGTAGGCTTTTTGATTCGTGTTTAAAGTGTCATTGAAGGGTTTAGGAGGTTCGCACTGAATATGTCATTTATTAAATCATAAAAAATGTTATATTATTCATATTCAAAGCTGGAGAGTGACACAGACTCCTATAGCAGCAGTGTGTATCCAATGGATTCATTATTGTTTCACATGTATTTGTGGATATGGAAGAGGTTGTTCCAAGGATGCTGCTTATTAACTGTTGAGTTCTCTAACTGTCCTACACTAAATCAAATTTTTTTCCATTAAGTAGTTTGTATCGAGGAACAAGGCTGGTCTTAGTGTCAAGAAACTCATTCTGCCACCTGGGGCACCTGAACCAGGGAGTGCACTGGCTGTGGCGTGAAAAAGTAACTTTGGCACCACAATGTGGCGCAACAGGAGACCCTAAAATATGTGGGGGTCCACATCGGCATTCTGTCCACATCGGCATTTTGTTAAAAAAAAGACATGGCAAGACATGGGTGGTGGCAACAAAAAGGCTTTTTGCCTGAGGCATTGTTTGGTCAAGGACCAGCTCTGTTTAGGATTGAACCTCTGATTGAGATCTAGATTTTCCTTTCAATGTACACATTATAATCTTTTATTGTTTAATCATATTCTGTAGAGCTGTACAACATATAAATATATAAACTTATAATGCTCATGATATTATATACTGAAAAATATTATATTTTTATAAACTGTAATTATAGCAATTATGAAAGTAAAACAATACCCCAGCAGTTTATTTTGGATATTTCGACCTTGTAAAGAATAATTGGCCAAGATATTACTAATGGGCCTTTGTTCTTACCCACTGAATGCTTATAATTTCTATTTAATCAATGAAAGTAGAACCCTCTGAATTTGTATCAATGATATCTGATTTTTGTAGGAAACACAACACGTCTCTATAGCTACTATATAGGCATCGGTGAAAAGCTAATCAGATAGGGAGCAGGATGAAAACATTCACCCACTTCGCAATAAAGCGCAGAATGTTCTTTCCTTTGCAGTGAACGGCAAACTCCGTCTGCCTATTATTCATTTCATACATTATCTAATATATTAGTAAATTTACTTTTTGTTGTTGATCAAGGGCGAAGGTACGTATGGATTGCTGATCATCCTGAGAAAATGTTTTTCTCAGGGTCTTTCTCAGGTAAAAGATATACCATCTCTCCTTTACGGTGCCTTTAGAAGGATAGAGATACCTGCTGGCTTGTGCTTGATTCAATATTCATGATGCAGATGCAGCTTGATTTACCAAACAAATCATAAATGTAATAAAATACCTTAACACTAGATGCATTCATATGCAGATTACTCTTGGACACGATGAAAAGAAGACGTTATCTATTTAGTTTCAAGCCAAGCCAATTCTTTTTGTTATTTTTGGATGTATTATATATATATATATATATATATATATATATATATATTTTTTTTTTTTTTTTTATTATTATAATTTTTTATTTTTTTTTATTTAGTATAAGTTCCTGTTTTGCATCACACAAAAAAATGATGGAGAATAAAGAATTATTTTGGGAACAGGGGCGTTCAGCAGTATTAGAAATAATGTTTATAATGTTGCATTTAACCTATGTAACCAATGGCTGCGAGAGCTGGACCATAAAGTAGGTTGAGCGAAGGAAGATAGATGCTGTTGAACTGTGATGTTGGAGTACCTTGGACTACAAGAAGATCAAACCAGTCCATACTCCAAGAAATAAAGCCAAACCGCCCACTTGAGAGAATGATAATAAAGGCAAAACTGAAGCACTTTGGCCACATAATGGTAAGACAGGGTACCTTGTAGAAGATGCTGAGGATAGGTAACGATGGAAGGCAAAAGGAAGAGGGCCGACAAAGGACAAGATGGATGGATGATACTCTGGAGGTAACCTTGAAGGTGCTGGGGATGGCAATGGCTGGTCTGACCTTGGCTGGTCCATGAAGTCACAGAGCAACTGAACGAATAAACCACAAAATGCCGCATTTGAGTATAAACATGTGACATTCAGGAGCATAAGTATGTGGTCCGTATCTAAAATCAACGTATAAATGGTATTCAAAAAGTTCTAAACGAAAGCACATGCAAACAAGCACCTTCAGCCATAATTTTTCCCCGTACAAAATATTGAATGCGTTACCCTGTTTCGTAAAGTATAGCATACATGTAAAAAAAAATACACAGGCCGTTGCTGCGCAAGTACCACTGAGGAGACTGGGAAGGAAAAAGGAGCTGAATATAAAAAGAAAAATGTATACTACCTGCTAAGGGCCGCACAGAGCTTTTCATGTGTATATTTAATTCCTTCTTAGCAGCCGTACTAAAATGTTGCTTCACTTAATAAAAGAGAGCACATAGTAAAAAGATCTCTCACCATTTGAAATCACTCCATATTAGGCTGTGCAATTTAAAACCCCGAAGTGCCGCGGCGTTTCATAAAAGGCTTGTGCATGAGGGTGGTCAATTTCTAGTCTGCTCAGTGTAAAGCAATTTCAAATTGTTAGTTTCATTTTTATAAGCTCTTGGAATTCACTTCTAAACTTCAGTGGCTTTAAACATTTAAAACACTTGAAAGAGTTGTGCTGGCAAAATTATATTATATTCACTTTTATGGGGAGCTAGAAGAAGAATTGATATAGAAATTTCAACACAGGTGAATAAACTGTGAACGTTTTGTAGCACCTGCTGTAGGCAAATGGAGAGGGTTTTGTTTTAGATGCGGACGAAATGAAGTGTATTTTATTGTAACTCTTTTTTCCGATGGGTTATTCTGCATTTTTCGTACCCTAATATTGCGCACAGGACCCATTTTTTGTGTCGGTTTTCGGCTATTGTGTGTAACAGAATAATTTAAAATTTAGTTTTAAAAAGAGGTTTGTACGAAGTTCAGTTTTGAATTTAAAACAGATATATTTGAAGTCTGGCAAAACCCAGTGATTTTCCCTGATCGTACATCTGTGTGAAAAAAAGCCCAAATACAAAAGTCTAGATGGTTAAAAAATTGGTTGACTCATGAGTGGAGTCAACAATATAGACATAAATACAAAAAATGAAATACAAGAAAACAGATTATCTTACTTCAAAACCCAGTCTAGTTATAAAGAGGGTTATGTATGTTCAAAAAAAGGGTAATAGAAGCAAGGAAACATTAAATTTGATAGAAGATAAGAACCATGTAGCCCATCTAGTGTGCCCATTTTCCTGATGTAAAGACTTTTAATTGGTCCTTAGTCTCATCGTAGGTTCAGGATAGCTTCATCCCTCACTGTAATACTCTCTAACACTTCGTTACCCTTTCAGTATTGTAAAACTTCATTGCATTAAAGGTCTGAGGCGTATGTATGCTTCAACCATATATCTGTTGTGAAGGTTACAAGGATCTATTGGATCCTTTCCAAGGGGAGCACTAACCGTCCCTCTTCTAACACAACTTAACAACACTTATTAGGGTCACTTTAACAGTTAGTCCTGTGTTCAACCCTATTCTTGCTGACGCAACCAACTTTAAAATTGGGTAATATATGTACCCCCCAAGTCATATGATTCCAAACTCTGCCTTAAGGACATGGAGTGCAGATTTGATCTTTTAGTGTTATTGAGACAATGATCAACACAAACGCTTGCACTAACTCTACCAATGGAACTGTGCTTGCAGATAACAAATTCATCAATATATATATATACCACGTGGAAAGGTACCTGTTGTTAGGTTCTGTGTCAAGTGTCAGTGGATTTGCCATTTAAACTTAGTGTCACTAACCCTTTAAGTCTTTTTCCCCTTATTGTCCACATTAGTTTACACTAATTTTAACATTATTATCCCAATAATTGACTTTAAGCACAATAAAAATGAAATATATAGAGAGACAGAGAGCGATAGAGAATAATCAAACTGCAAAATGGAAATACCTCTTGTGTATTTTTGTCTCATGTATTTCGGTCTCTTTTGCTTTCTAATTAAAGGAAAAAAATTGTTTGAATAATGTGAATCGATCTAACGTAAAAAAAAACAAAAAAACAGAGTTTCAGAGTTTTCCAAACGTGAAGAAGAATGAGTTTAGCAGAGGAGATATAGTATACTTTTGTTTAAATACACAAGACCATTCTTTGCGGCTTAGAGGTGGGGGAATGATCACATCAGACATCATACATATTCACTCAGGCAGCTAAAATATATTCATGGCTTGAAACGGTATCTCTCTATTATCAAGAAAAAAAACTCTGAATGTTTTATACAAACGGTGTAACTAATACTGCAGGGAATATACTGACAAAATAGAAACCGAGTGTCTTTTCAGGCATAAACTTTGACGGCAGAGCATTATTCACTAATGAACAGATGATCATGTTTTATTAGTTGTAGGACTCGTGAAGATTTTCTTTTATTTCTTACTGACCTGCTGTTCTTTGTCTTCCCAACGATACTTTTAGTTAATGAATCCTTATTTGCAACACTAGAAACCTCTATTTACATGAGGGTTTTTTTTTTTTTGCCCCGTGTTGGCTCTTACCCCCCCAATGGCATTGTCATGCAGATTAAATGTGCTAACTTAAACTAGTTTTAATTCATCTGTCATTCTCTAAAGTATTCATGGACAGGTTGTCTATATCATTAGTGTGATCTAAAGCAGCTGTTTGTTGTTCTCAAAGGACTAGAACAAAACAAGGAATATGTAGTAGGACCTTGTTTTTCCATGCATCTCAAAAGGGGTACAAGACTTCCATATGTAGCAATTTGCAAATGTATCTGCACTCAGATGTATTGGCCATTAATGTAGGTACAGTGGAAAGTGTATTGCTAGCAGCAGATGGGAAATACACACTAAATAAGCCATACTTCTAAAATAATAACCCCTTTAGGGCAACTTTGGGACTGTTTGGCTGGCCCATCCAACACCCTTAAGCACCTGTCACTTTCTGTCGTAAATTGGGTAAGTAGATGGACCACACATGGCTTCAAGGAAGCAACAACTGTTGTATTAGCCACTAGACTCTGTATTAGACACTCTTAGAAACTACCTCATTTCACCCTGTATCAATGTTGCCATTCTAAAAGCGTTTAACAAATAGGTGGAAACATTTTGAGACATTTTTCAGAAACTCCTCGAATCTGCAGAGAGATGATTATATGTAGAAAGTCATAAAAAAAAAACAAGAAATACTGCAAAAAATTATCTATATAATGTTAATGTTTTAGCTAGAAATGTTAAATGATATAGTGTGCATCTTCAGTGTTGTGAGTAGACGTGGGTCTAAAGGCGAAACAGGGAAAGATCGACCTATTGAATGAAGAACCCCTATGCGTTGCTGCTAAATGGCTAGGTAACATTCCCAGGCATGGCACATTGTTAATAGGGGGCACACGGAGATAGGATATCACATAATGTGACATCCAGGCGGTCAGCAGTGCGGATGATGGCGCTGAGGGGGCGTCTGGGGCTGAAGTCCTGGATCTGGCTTAGGGCAACATCGAAGGTAAATATGCTGCAGTATGAATAAAGAAAAGGTGGTGGCATCTTGTATTTGAGCTTCCAATCATTTCCCAGAGTTACTCCAACCAGTTATTTTCATATATCATCTTAAAAAATTAAAGTTTATACTAACTTTTTTCTCATGCCCTATTCTCCTTTACCCAGTGCCTTGATTTTTGTCACCACTTTCCACCCCTCCTGCATTGGAAAGTCTAAGTATAAGTTATAGTGAACACTACACTGTGGAATCAACTTTTATGATGTTACTCATCTTTTGTTAGTCAGATTAGCCTGCTCTAACTCATGCTCGTTATTATTATTATTATTTTATATAGCGCCATCAAATTCCATAGCGGTACAATGGGTAGACAGGACATAAAAATAGTATCTAATATAACAATTTGACTTACAGAAACAACAGGTGAGGAGGGCCCTGCTCAAACGAATTTACAATCTAGAGTATTGCTTGTGGTGTCATTCATTATAGTTAGTCTGTACTAAGACTCTGTACAAAGACCTTGGGGTTTATTCACTAAAGCGGGAATTGGCATGAGAATGATTAAGGAAGCTCCCTTATAGGATGCTGGGGAATCAGGGTGAATTTATAGGTACCGCCGGCATTGGAAAAAATACCTCCACCAGATTACTGATGGAGAATTTAAACATCCTATTGAAAGACGCGGGGAAGAAAAACAGAATAAACTATAAGCCTATAAATATACAAACCTTTTTCCAAAAGGTCAAATCAACTTCTGTTCTCAGACTTTTATAATCTAATATAAAAGGGAGACAAATTAGAAAAAAGTTATAAAAATAGACCTGATAGATTGTATACCAAATGTATGAGTATTCTCAGTGAATCTTACTTTCTCATGTAGAACATTTACTTTACATTCATAATAAACTGAAAGGTTGAACTAAAATCCACCTTAAAAGCTGACAAGACTAATATGTCAGTGAATGGACTATTAGATGTTTCCATTAAGAGTTATATTTCTAAAAGCCAATAAAATGCTAAATTTGTAAATGACATGTCTAATGTTCTGCCATATTTATTCATCCCGATGCGGTATATAAAATAAATATTAGCATTTCTTCAAAGTACTCTCTTTAGTCCTCCATGTGACCTTAACTGTACAACCATGAATTCAGTAAACTAGAAAACAAACATCCTATTCATTTTTTTTTTTGAATAACTATAGTTATTGCTTTTATTTCATAGATAGATCATTTGTCACAAACCTGTAATAATCATTCTGGGGGTTTTCTGTGGTGAGATTTTATACTTAAATATTAATTATCTTCAAACACTCAGTATCAGGGGCTTAAGAAAGCTGCTGGAACGACCAGGGTCCCAAAGATTGTTATAAGCCTCCTCAAATCCACCTCCATAGAGGAGTGTTCCAGGCAGGTGCCCCCAGCGACACCTATAGCACAGCTCTCTGAGTCTCCACAATGTATATGGA
Source organism: Spea bombifrons (assembly GCF_027358695.1). Lineage (NCBI taxonomy): Eukaryota > Metazoa > Chordata > Amphibia > Anura > Pelobatidae > Spea > Spea bombifrons. The sequence continues at coordinate 150,267,463 of NC_071087.1, forward strand.
CTGGTAAAAGAAAGAAATGGGTGATACTGAAGATTCCCTTCTACCCTGCGATACCATCCAAGAGAGGAGTTTCTTCTGTGGAAGTTACTGGATCATAAAAATTGCCAAGTTGAAACACATCAGTAGAAACTCTGCCTTGGGCCATCATCAACACAGGGCAAAAGAGGCTGCTTACTATAGGAGCCAACACAGACAGGACAGTCCCATGGATTTCCCATTGCTGCTCCATGCCAGCATGCTGCTTGGAGGAAAGATAACACGTCTCTTCTTGAGTCAGGGTGGGCAAACCAGCGCTTTCATTATGAAATTCGATGCCACTGAGTAAGTGATATTTTAACAAACACCTTGCTTGACCTGTTTATAGAAAGTCTGATAAATATAACACATGGGACAATTATTGCATACTTACCACAATGAACAGATGAGTGAATTCTTCTCTGATATGAACAGCTCCACATTGTAACATCCCTCACATAACACAATGGAGTCTGTTCACTAAAGGCAAAATTTGCAGGAAAGTTGTGGTATCAACTCTCTCACTTCACCATCATCAAGGACCAACATCGGCAGTTTTCTAGAGGCGGTAAGGGCGCAGTTGGCCAGGCATAATGCACAGCTTAATGAGTGTGGAGACTTTGGAGAAATCTCACTGATTTAACTATATGTGATGTTATACAGAATCAGTCAAGCTCTTTCTGCAACAGAAGCTCAAGTGGGGATGAGCCTTCGTAATGTTTAGGAGCACACACAAAACTGTACTTTTAGTTAATAGACCTCAAAATATCGTGAACATATAATGGGAAAGGAAGAGACCTCTTACTATGAACCATCAACAAACACCTTTTTATATTTGGTAATACCTATTTACAGCAATCATTAAAATAGAGTGATCCTACTTTTTCAGGCAAAATGTTGAGACTTATGTCCTTGAAAATGACCCTTGAAACAGCTTTAACCCTAAAAGTAAAGTGCCTTTTTAAAAGCAACATGGCACCACATTACCAGAAATTATGCCATAATAAGAATCTTAACTAAAAAAAAAGGTTATTGAATACCACATTTAAATAACATAAAGGGTTTTTAGAAAAAAATGCCTTTCTAAGCCACTGTTCCAATTGGGTTAACATGGGCAGAGATAGTAACACAAAAATACTCCATACCAACATATCCACATTCATTCTTCATCAACTGTATATAATAGTATCAACAATGTGCACAAATTTCACTTTAAAAATCTGGTCATCTTACATTAATAGCAGATGTTATTAGGGACCCTTTCACTGCATCGGCAGCAGACTTATGAACCTGAATATTTTATGTTTGGCGAACTACAAGCAACATTGTAAATATAAGAGTGTGTTTAATAACATGGGAGACAGAAGTATGCAATGGAGCTGCTGTTTAAATCTGAAGTCACTGTGCATTATAAAGATGCCATTCTAGTGAGCTTCTTCTGACAGTAGGGCAAAATGTATGATAATGACATCACAACATGGTACATAGTAAAAACCCTTAAGGCAACAGTCTCTTTAATATGGTTGTGTGCCATTGAGCCAAGAAGCAATCCATTAGGGGAAGTTACAGATCAATACAATGAAGTGTCAATTCACAAATTAAAATGCACTAGGATTCGCCCAAACCCCATTTAATAAGATCAAATTGAATCTCCTCAAATGTGATATTTTTTGTGATATTTGGTACATGTTTGTGCTTCTCTTCTTGCGTAATTGCATATGACACGTCACACTGAGTGAGGGGAAATGCTGTATACAATTTAAATGGAACATAAAATGGTACCTTTGTAAATTCACAAAGGAATTTGTTATTAACCAAGAGGCATTTACCAGCACCCTGTGTATTACTCAGATAAGCTGCATTAATATCTGGCTGGTTATCCATATGGTTTTCTTTACCATGAACCACAAAAAGATCCTTCTTGGGGGATACTATTTTTTTTTACCAGCTTGTTTTTTGGCTTTATTTTCTTGTCCACGAATCTCACTTCTGTTCATGGAATATATAGACGGCTCGCCCTGCCTCATAGATTCTGGCTTGGTTGATCTAATTTTCCCAAAAATACCCATAATACAGGACCTTTTCACATAAGAATAGATGTCTCGTCCGAAATACATTTACAGGAAGTTCTTGCCCACCCTAACTTATTTCATGTCTACTTACTGAGCTTTTTTGTTCCTACCTGACCAATTGTTTGCATAGGCCCTGCTTGAAAATCAAGCATGGGGAACGGGAAAGCTTGCCATAAGTCTTTGTCCTTAAACACGTCTGAAATTCCACATTAAGTGGTGTGCCTTATTTTTGGAGCATTGCATAATTTATCACTGATACATCCTACAGGTACCCACAGAATGACCACATCAGCCATTTCGTTTTCCAGAACATATAGACTTTTCACATGTTACTGACACCACGTGTAAAATGTATATGGGAAATATAACTTAGTGTTTAATTTCCTTTTCTAAGGTTATATATCCCATATGCTGCAAGATAGGACTTTACTGAAAATATGAAATGCATATGTTTCCTAGAACATATGAGCTGCCAGCAAAGAGGACACATGAACTAGAATCAGTATGGCTCCCTTTGCAAAGGTGAAGGGTCCACCTTAAATGCTACATAACTCTGCCAAGGAGTCCACATTAGTGAACAAATGTCATGATCCTCAACTAACCTTAGATAGTTCAACTGAAATGATCTGCTGTGAAACTAAATAAGATGTATAATACTGTAAAACAAATTGAAATACACGTTCTGGACACAATAGTAAGAACGTATGAATGAGAACAGGGAATGTGGAATATGCAATGTTTTCTGTGGGCTTTGGGGAAGAAGAAGAGTTATTGTTACAAAAAGTATTGAAAAATATCATTTCGATTTTGATTTATTTTGTTGCATATGGTGTAGTACGGAACGGTCACCCAGCTGTTAAAGAAAAGAAAGGGAAATTGAGGTTGTATCAATGTGTACATGAATGAGACAGAGTTACTCTGATTGTATGTTGACACATTCAAGGTTGTTTTTCTATTTTCTATAGCCATATTTAAAAATTCAAATGTTGAACACATGGCGCATGGATATATGTCTATGCCTCTCCTAATTAAATATATTAAGCTGCTTACAATTGCTAAGGGCTGCGGTACCATCTTCTTTTCATTTAATAATGCGATTGCAAATTGGTTGATAGCGTTTCAGCTAAAATACACACAGGGCATTGCAAAGATAAAACTGTTCTGCCTTTTCTCTGGTGTACAGCAATTTGTCATGTAATTAGTCAAGCTAATTAAATTTTTGTAGTACTAATCAAAGGAAAATGCTAAAATTTTCTTTGCAAACCAGTTTGCTGTCTGCTTGCATTTAACTTGATGGTTTGAAATAGGCCCTGCTCTGTCTGCCACTCCACTTAACCACCTCATTTGCATTTTATATTGGTAAATCAAATTAACCATCAGTGGCTTTTAGAATGATTAACTGTAGTCAGGGCTGTTCAGATGGGATTTTTCACAGAAAAGTATAGACATCTTATTATGAGCCAGCCTATACTTTTTTTTTCTTGCATTCAGCAAACTACATTCACTCAGCTAATTAAAAGTGGTTGATGATTGTAGCAGCTTATGATAGATTTACCCATCTGGTGTGTATATTTTACTTTGGATAATTTGGAAACCTTTATCTTTGATATAAAAAAAAAAAACATATCTAAATAATACTCTGTTAACCTGGAAAAGCACATCTTATCTGTTCGGAACAATATATAAAGCAGGCCACCTGTCCAGGTTATGTAATATCTTTGGGTTAACTCGTTCATGTTTTTGTTATAAAACTGCAGATACAGTTTCAAATTTTATGCTTCTCCACAAAAAGGTTGCATCCCGCTAAAGATCAAGAAGCAAGGAAACCTTTATAAAAAAAACTTTCTAAATTAGCTGATCCTGAGGGCCCTTTAGAGATTAACCCTTTCAGAGCCTACCATAAATATTCTATATCATGTTTCACCATTTGTCTTAAGTAAATGGTTTTCATAGAAATCTTAATTTATTGGGGGATAGTGTTTTGAATTAGGATATATTATTAAAAAAAACACTGAATCAGGGGTCTCCAAACTATAAGTTTTTATTCGGCCTGCAGCAACTTGCCCAGGTAGCAGTGGCAATACTGGGGGGATAGCTCGCAGCAGAGAGAGCAGGGATAGGCTCTCAAAAGAGGGCTGGTCCGACATGGACTGGTCCACTCATGGAAGCGGGAACATGCTGGGGTCACGTGACCATGCAGTGAAAGGGTGGATGCTTGCGCACTGTGTGCAAGCGAAGCCATTTGGAGCGTAAAGTTGCAAAGTTGGGTAGCAATTTAAGCTAAAAATGGCATAGGCAGGCTGTTTGGGGGGCGGTGATAAGCTGTTTGGTGGCAAAGGATGGCACAGGCACGTTGTTTAGGAGCCCTGACAAACAGGGGAGGGTTGGCAGCCTAAGGCCTGGGGGGCAAGTCAAGTGAAGTGGCTCCGCCCCCTCGCACTCACCTTTCACCCCTCACGCTGCTCCCATCACTATGCGGCCATCAGACTGCTGGATTAAAGTAGCGCCGGCCGGCAGCATCAGCACGCAGCGGCCGTTTAGATTCGATTTCCAACAATCTGATGGCCGCATAGTGATGGGAGCAGCGTGAGGGGTGAAAGGTGAGTGCGAGGGGGAGGAGCTTTCACCCCTCACGCTGCTCCCATCACTTGGCGGCATCAGCACCCAGCGGCCGTTTAGATCAGATTTCGGGCGGCCTGGGGGGCAATTGCCCCCCCGGCCCAGCCCGCCCCTGCTGACAAATTGGTGGCAAAGATAGGCCAGACAAGCTGTTTGAGGGCACTGACAAGGTGTTTGGTGGCAAAACTTGCACAGAGGCTGTTTGGGGGCACTGTCAAGTTGTTTCTGGCACGGGCAAGTTGTTTGGTGGCTAAGAAGGCACATACAGCTGGTTTAGGGGCAAAGATGACACAGGCAGGCTACTTGCAGCTGTTTGGCTGCAAAGATGGGCCAGACAAGCTTTTTGGGGGAAACGACAAGCTGTTTGGTTTCAAAGATGGACCAGACTTTACATGGTCGAGAATGGCACCATGACACCATGTTGTGTTCTTTAACTGTACCTCTAGTAGGAGAGACAGGATCGTATTTTTTTGCAGGCTAAGGAGTTTATTCATAGAGCGAGTACATCATAAAACAAAAAGCAGTACTGAGACAGGAATGTCTATTAAAGTGAAACTTCACTACACTACAATCTCCTGACTCCCAATGAGTGGTGTAACTACAGGGGTCGCAGAAGTCATAACAGACGAAGCATGCCTCTCGAGGGGGCCCAGGCGACTGTAACCACTCCCTGTCTCCTAGTGCCCGTCTCTCCGCGCCACTTCAAAATTGTGCAGAACGGGCCCTTCTGACCTGGACCACGGCCATCCAGGTCTGAGGGTCCTTTTCTAAACAATTTTGAAGCTGCACAGAGAGACAAAAGCACCGGTTTCACATTACGTCACGTGACCCTGCGGTGAACCTCAGGCTGCTCGCACAGAAGAGGTAAGGAGGTACAGGTGGGAGGGATGGGGTATGTATGTATAAGTGAATGAGAGCATATATGTCTGTGTATAAGTGAATGAGAGCATATATGTCTGTGTATAAGTGTATGTGATCATGCATGTCTATGTATAAGTGTATGTAAGCATAAAACATACACATGTTGCTAGGGGTCGGGGCTACACAAAGACTTTATAAGCAACTTTATGACCTTTAGCTATGTAACCGAGTGAGGCATTTAGAAGCAGGATTTACACAATTTACAATTAATATGGAAATATATTGAGGAATAAATGGCAGGTAACGTAATGCATATAATGCAGTGGCTGACTAGACACACCAAAATCAATCTAGCCAGGTCCAGCACCCTCCCAAACCACCTGCAGACCAACCTTCAGGCTTCACCCTAATGACTGATGGGTACCAGCTCGTGGACAGACCTATTGGGGCCTTTTAAGGTTTAAAGCAACTATTACTGCAATTCACAAGAAAGGCTGTGTGACTCCTTATTATTGTCTGTGATAGACAGAATGCCCTGTCAGCGTGACGGGGGAGAGGATACTTCTCAGGAGCATTCAGCTGCAAAGGCCCAATGGAAGCTCTAGGGTCATTTGCTGTGTCTGCTCCCTCATCTCTCTCAGGGTACAGCTGGCAGCACACCCAGCTGCTCCACACTTTACACTGGATCATGGATTAGAGGGATGCTGTTGCTGAATCTCACTGCCGCAGCATGTCCTTCTCCCTCTGTGTCCCACACTGTTCTGGAGGATTACAGCTCAGGGTTCTCCCCATAGGCTTGATTGGTCACATGACCACCCAGCCAGTCATCAGGTGCCAAAGTTCAAAATGTCCAGCAGGAAACAATCTGGAGGCTACAGATACTTAGGAGCTCTCTGCTTCGTTTCCGTTTCTTTGGGCTGCCTCCTCATTTTTGGACATTCGTACTAATTTACATAATTAGTGAATTTCGTTAAAATTTGTACAAATGCTCATGTCTAGAATTTAATGCCAAAAGAGTGACTGCCCATCCTAATGAACGACTCGTAGGAGGCAGGAGGTGGAGAAGGGTAGGGTCGATGCAGAGGTGAGGCAACCCAAATGCCTTACCAGACGAGCCACTTTTAGGCACTGAGCTTTAAAGTGCTGCGAGGAGGCCATGTAGGAGATTGCAATTGAGGTCTGTGCTGCAGTAGCACAAACAGTCCATTGGGCCAAACAGGGGAGATCAGAGGTTCTTGCAAAGGTGCCCATAATTCCCACTGCACGTAAAAGTGAGACAGTGATATACATATCTGGGAACTTTATGGCTCCAGCTAACCAACCCCCCCCCCACCTTGAGATGTGGGCAGAAAATCATGCTGACCCTGCAGGTGGTCCCACTGCCGTTATGGGACACACTGCTGTTTAAGAGGAAATGGATGGGGACTGGGGCATGTCACAACCCCGCTCCCACAAGCCAGAGTTTTCCAGTGGTGACCCAGAGTTCCGGAGAGTTCCCAGGTATGGTGATATAGGGCTCTGAAAATTGGGACAGTAGAAGGAAATACCTTACAGGATAAATGAATAATGCTAATTCTGGCACATTGACATACATATCTGATCACCCCTGGGGAAAAAGTTAAATACACAAAAATGGTTTAGAAAGTAGCCCTTTCCACCATTGGATAACTTTCCCGCAGAATACCAGCTTTCCATGGTAACTCCCGCCAGAATTTTTTTCAAATTGTTTGATCAATAAAAACTGCAAGCTATAGGCCTTAGTAATACCACAAGCTCTGAAGGTGGCAAATAACCATTTTACTAATTAAAACTAATTTGTTCGTTTCAGTTTAATAAACAAAAACGTTAGTCAAACAGCTTGGTACAGAACCAAAACGAATATCCTGAGTGGGGATTCCTGGGGTTTATCAATGATCTGCCAATTAATGCTCCACCTACAGCTTAAGTGGTTTGTTAGCTGTCTACAAACCTGATTATTTCCTGTTATCTCTAGACAGATCAGGGGAACTTGCCCAGGATCTTTGTTTAGTGGATTTTTGTTAGTACCTTGTCTGTCACTCTTTGTTTTTCTCTGTTGCCTGTTTCTAGTGTCTGCATTACTATCTTTATCCCCAGGCATTGTTTGGTTTATATGCATCCTTATTGTATTAACTCTGGTTTTGTATTCAATCAGAGTTTCTTTCCTTATCTGATCCAGTCCTGTTGTATTCCTTGTCCTGCTACTGTTTACCGTAGTATGCTGTTTAATAGGAATGCTGGTTTATTCTTAAAGGGAACTCCCACCATACTTTTATATCTCATCTACCCACAATTCTCTGCCATTTGAGAAGCAAGTTCTCACAGCCTGGAATCATCTAGGAGATCAGAACACAGCCCTGATCGCTTCACTGCTTCATATGTAATGGAGGGTTCAATGTAATCACATAAATACTTGTCCCACAAACATACTTTCCCCAAACCACGTATAGCAGCCCTCTCCTATTGTTTCACTTCCCCCATCAACTAGCGACTAAATTGTAAGCTCACAAGAGCAGGACCCTCCTCTCCTTTTGAACCATTTTGTTATTGTGTCTGATTTTAAATTATTTCAATGATTGTTACAGCGCTATGGAATCTGCTTGCGCTAAATAAATAAATAATGTGTCTATATTTGCGACAATACTCTGATTCTGTCGCAGAATGATTCTTACATTTGCACAGTCCGAAGTCGGTTAGGAAGGACAACAACAACTGTAGCAAACAATGGAACTGCATGTAAGTCTCACTGGGAAGACCGGGAACTAAGGATCACTCATGCAAAACTTTCTGGAAGTTTTCCTGCTCCTCTGTTTTAAGTAACAAAAACCTAAAAAAACCCCAAAACATTGCCCTGTACCATATTGACAATTAACCCCTTAAGGACAATGGGCGGTCCCTAAACCCATTGAAAACAATGCATTTTGAGCCCATACATTTACGGGCTTTGTCATTAAGGGGTTAAGATAAGCCCTATTCCTAAAAAATGGTGGTAAGTCTTTAAGTCTGTGCTTTACAATACTCAATACCAATTTTCACAACAAATCTTTAAGACATTTTTCAATTATCATCATAGTGAGCTGGGTTATAAACAATTAATAGACATAATAAAGTTGCTTCCATACATAGCCCCTTTGTCTGCTAGCCAGTATAATATGCTGAAGGTCAAAGACAATGATTGAAAAGGGAGGGATGGTCTGCAGCCTTGGGTATCAGATCAATCCTTAATGGTAGTTACTGATTCAATATGATGGACAACTTTGAAGTAGTCACCTGGTTATCTATTGGTAAATAACATTTAAACACCTCTGGTTATGTTATCTTGCTAGGTGGGTTATGTGTATCCTTCCTAGTTGTTCCCTCAGAGATACAGTGCTTTTTTCATTCATAAGGCAAAAACATGCCCTCCGCTCTTCAACTCTTTACTGGTGTAAATAAGTGTCTTCTTGACCTTAGTCAACACGGTGATTGTAAGGCTGAACTGTTCTACGCAGCAGAGCTCTGCCGTCAGATATATGTCTAATGGATTTTCTTACATTCTTTCACAGTGGTTATATTTACAAGTGGTTTTCATCCATTTTTCCTTTCTCTATGGAATATTGGTATTTAAGTGCCAATGATAAATATCTAAGGAAATCTAAACCTACGATCAGAAATGGTGTAGGGGGTTAACATTAGCCATGGCACTTTAAGGGCAACGGATGGTAACTGAGGCATCATCTGGCCTAATGGTTAGTCCAGGCCACTCTACAACCACGACTGTAGATTAGACGTTTCATTTTGTGATAGAATTTTTGGGATTTCTATTTTATTTTTTACTTATTCCTCGTTTGGCAAGCAGATGCTGTTCAGGGACATTGATAGATGTACCGGTCTCCAATTTCATGATAATGATCAACACAACCAAAATTACCTTAGTGATTGCTCTTGAAAGTTCACCTGTCATGAAAAAATACAAGACATAGTTATCTGTCATGTGGGAAATATTGACAAGTAGGAGAAGGAGTAGGAGAAGATATACAAGTTTAACTCCTCAAATACCAGGGCAGCATTTACCTCTCCACTACTCTGCAATAACCTGTCTATCTCTCTGGCCTCAAGATGCTGGTTAACCATATGGTGACATATACTGGAGCTCTACATCTCCTTCTTCCTTGCAATAACCAAAAGAAATAATATTATTTATATTATTATATTTCCTCCTTATCTCCCCATGCACGCCTGGGTGGGTTGGCAGTCCCTGGTTAGGCTGGTTGGTCTTAAACCTTGCATCAGCTCTTCTTGGAAAAGGTTTTGTGCTAACTCAAAAGGCAATAAAAGATTGGAAAACTAGATAATAAGTACTACAAAATATGTCAAAACTCCGTGGGGTAGGAGCATGTTTGATGTCATGTGGTCATTTTTTATTTTTATTTGTTACGAGTAAAAAAGATAAAAAAAATTCTTCATTTTACAGGATTAAATCTGGAGTCCACAAAACAGCACAGTTCAGGTCAAGAAACAAACAAAACATGGTCTGTTGCTTAGTAAAATAATATTGTATTAAAAAAAAAAAGAGAGAAATAGAAATAATTGACTCTGGAGCATTCCTTTATGGCCAATTTTCAATAAAGTAAAATTATTATATAAATAGAATAGAAGTTGTCTTTTCTAATCATGTGCATTCACAAGTAAAATTGAATGTCATTAAGATAGTAAATAATCAAATCTTACGTTTCTTTTAAAGGACAAATGAATAAAATTGTATGGCGCAGATAAGAATGTGTTTTAAAGGACAGCTGGAATATGCCGGTGATCTGACAGACACATTTTCTTGTCAATCTAAAAAAGCGACAAAATTATAGCTTAAGGCACCCATTTGAATAATATCCCCATGGATAAAACAGAAAACTGTGACATGGCCACGGAAAAGTGATTCTCCCAAACCATACATCCATCTACTTGTAAAATGCCCATAATCTCTGATCTAGTTCCAAAAAAAACAATGCCGTGAGTTTTAACCCTTTGGGAACCAAAAGTGCATTGACAGGGAAGAAGACCTGGAAATCAATGTGGATCAAGCCTGATTTCCTCTAAGTTCCTTACAATGTTCTGATGTGGAATAATCATTGAAATGAAAATGGCTATTATTGACTTGAAATAATCAGATATTCAATTCAATATCTGAATTTCAAGAAAATGGAATGGGGTCCATGACTTTATTCATTTGTTAAACCTCATTATATTTTGACGCATTTGATAAATTAACATAAAATACTGTAGCAACCATTCATTTTTTTTTTAAAGAGATTTTTATGTAAATGTTACAGATGATTGATTCATAATTTCACTTAGAGGAAAATGAATACCAAAACCAGTATTTTAAAGTCAACGTGTCTCTTCCCTCGGATTAATTGACCAACGTGAAAATAAAATCGACAAAGTGAGAAGATTACGGATCACAGAGGCACAGAAAGTGTTGATTTCCCAATCTTAGGCTAAGTAAATGTAAAATGCTGGCAGATGAAAATAAGCAACATATATGTGTTAGAATCCCATATTTTGTATATAACATGGGAGCAGCCAGGGCCAGCCCAAGACAAAATGCCGCCTGGGGCGAAGTTTAAAATGCCCCCCCCCATTATGTACCCTTCCTCTCCCTGCCGCCCCCCCATTATCTACCCTTCCTCTCCCTCCCCATTATCTACCCTTCCTCTCCCTGCCACCCCCCCATTATCTACCCTTCCTCTCCCCGCCGCCCCCCCCATTATCTACCCTCCCCCCCCCGTACTTACCTTTCAGCAGTCCTCCGGTGAGTCTCCCTGCTCGGTCTCGGTGCCGGCTTGTAATGCTGAGCGCCGGAAATGATGTCATCTTCCGGCGCTCAACATTACAAGCCGGCACCGAGACCGAGCTATCTTCTCGGCTTTTAAAAAAAAAAAATTAAAAAAAAAAAGGGCTTGGGGAGCAGCCAACAAAACCTCCGGTTTCAGATCTGGTTATTCCTAGCGGTTAAGAAATATATCCTCTGTAAGGTGTTTGTGGAGGTAAAAACGAAATGGTAATGTTTAATGTGCCATTTTATCCATAACTAATACAATAAAATGAACAAATAGAACATTCAAATTTACTAAATTCATTTAGTTGTACTAAAGGCTGTAATGGTAAAATTAGCATTTAGGGGTTTTTTCCCCCCACACATGGTATAGACAGTTTAATATGCCATTGCTTCATATAACAATATTTTGGTAGCCAAGTCCAATTACTTTAATAATTCCAAATAGAATATGTTAGAATGAATTTTTATGATTTTTATGATTTTTCTTGAACCGTGGCATTTACAACTCTGCAATGTGCTTTTTTTTGTCATGGTGCAGTATAATACACCGTCTAACATTGTAAAGAACATCATTTCCTTTAGGGAAAATGTGTTTTCCAATCCGCAAGATTTCAGGCAGGAGGTGGAAAGGAGAGATGACAGGTTGTCGAGTTAACAGGTAGTAACATGACAGTTTATGATTGATTCAGGTGGATTATTCATCCAACAGCTGGTCATTCTCTGATTAAGCCAGCAGGTACAGTTCTTTCTGAATATCTCCCTGAATCGCAATTTACCGGAGAAGCAAACATCATTTGGCACACAGAACAGAGAGCCTCACCAAAATACTGCATTTGAACTTGAGAAAGAAGACTAAACCTCGAATCATTTATCTAATTACAGTATAATATCAGATTTTATTTGCATAACTGCCAACAATGTAACAATGAATGACAAAGTATTGTTACTAAAGAAACAATGTTATACATGCAATGCAATGGACAATGTAATTGATCCTTAAACTGAACTAACAGCTGGGTACAGGGTATCAAAGACATAATACATGTCACTTTTGAAATCACGGTGTGATGTCATAATTTGCCATTGGTGTTTCCTGCTGTGTATTTTTTCCTGATAAGCATTTGAGGAGTGAAAACGTGCATAGAGTCACAGTGTCTTCTTGACATTTCTATCTCTAGGAAGTATGTGACAACATTACTAGGCATCTGAGGTCATCGTCTGATGTAGAATACCCGACTGTTTTTTCATCTGAGTAGGAATTAAATGTTGGCAGCATATATTTTGGTTTAGGTTGCACCTTATCTGGCCAGTGAAACTAATATGCCTTACCTGGGAAGGGAGCAAAGTGGCGTAAAAAACTGTGACAGGAACATTTCTCCAAGGCTTCAGGTAGAAAGCAGAATGGAGGTACACAAACCTGGCAGTGATGAAGTATTTTGGAGATGTGTAAACAAGGCTGTACCCAAAGGTTAATGAGCAGGATGAGATCAAGTTCTAGGAAGTATATAACCTGAGGTCGGAAGGCAGGAGTAAAGCAAAGTTCTTGTCAGATATATATATGATATATATATAGAAGCAGAAGGTCAGGTATGTGGCAGAACCAGTAGAATCATCGTGTCTTCAATTCCTCTCCCATATCACCATTCTAAGACCACCAAGGTCAATCATATTCAACAAAAGGAATGACTTAATGTGGAACAATAATCATACAGATCATGATAATGCCTGGTAATACACATAACACGAGCCTTCTATGTATACATAATTCATTTTACTGAGTGAATATGCCTTATCAGTTTATTAAATGTACGGAACTATAAAAGATAGGATTTGAAAGAGCGGCACAAAGGTTAGTGCTGCCTAAAGCCCTTGTCAATCTAGACCCACTTGTGTCTACATGTGGAATTACAAGTAAAACCTATGAAAAAACTGCAGATAGTAACCCAAAATCATTAAACCAGAGCAAACTAGACATCGGGAACAACCCTTTTCAGTACCTACTTTTTTATCTGTAACATTTTTAAGAACACTTGCTCATCCTCTCTTGTCAGAAGAGTTGTGGTTTTAACTTCTTTCCTTTGCTATATATTATGAAGACCCAACCCTAGCGGGCATCTGCTGTAGGAAGAACTTGGCTGGCCCTGTATAAAGTATAGTTAAACAGCAAGATCTCTTCAAAGTTCTTCTCAACTTCCAACTCATTTCTTGAATAATCCCATTTGTTAGTTTCTTGTTTTACATCTGACAAGCAGACAATATATAGAGCGATATCTTAACTTCACTTTGGCAGCCCACCCCAATCAACATCAAAGCTCGGGAGCGATCACTTCTTCTCACTGACAACTCCAAATGAATTTGTTTGTTAAAGACCAACATATTTCAGCTTCAATTCTAACTATTCCCAACGGAGCTCTATAAAATGGAACTCACTGCTTTGGAAGTAAGAGATTGACACATGGAAAATAATCTTTTTGTGTTTGGATGTAAGGACAGGTGATTCTGGGGCATCTAGCATCCGGTGCATATAGATCTAGCCGTGCCTATGCCCTTTTATATAGGGTTGCACAGCTACACTAAACAATAAAGACCTATCGCTGACACCTCTTTTAGTGATACATTGTATGTATTACTCCTTGTCTGAGTCTTTGACCATAGAACTGGTACAAAACAGAAAAAAACCATGAAATGGGATGAAACTAAAGCTTTTAGCAGAGAGCATACTGACAGAGGTCAGAAGTGAGTATCCAACAGAGCATATTGCCAGTGGCGGTATCTGTACAGAAACAAGGCACACCACTGGAAGTGAGCATTCAAACTATGTTTCTTTGCTTTTTTATCGAATATTTCAGATAATTGTTGAATAAACCTTTAATATCAGTTTACTTTGCCTAAGAAAAAAAAAAGTCATTACGTTTGTGGCTGCATTTGGACATTGTAAGGATCTGCTTTTTCCTGCAAAACAAATAAATCTTTTTCAGAAAATTACGGTATATAATATAAAATATTGCAATGCCCAAAAGTGAGTTTCTCAAGCCAAATTTCCAGAACAGTTAACATCACTCAAAAACAGTTGCTAATACGTCTACTTGGGGAGTACTCCAAGGTCCTGTTATCACACATTTCAACTTTCCCAGGATTATCTGCCTTTAGAACGATTTGTATGTTCTTGGGCCACAAAAACACTGCTTTACTCATCGTACCGGCACTCATACTTACCCTTTCTCCCATTCATCACTCTAGATACAAAAAAAAACATCCCAAACTTAACACCTATGACAATCCTCCCACATTAATGGAAAAACGTTCCGTATTTATCACACGTTTTAGTAACATCCCTCTTACATTTTTTTCTTCCAAGACGTGTTTCAGCTTTTCCTAGTAAATAGTACGGTACGATGAACACACTCATTTTTTTTCTGTTTTTTTTTTTGTTTTTTTTTATGCAGCTTCTCATGCAAAATGCTCCAAAGGAAGATTTCCAAAAGTGATACTTTTTCCATTCATTCCCGGAGACCAAATATGTCAATAGACATTAACGGACAAATTACAGTTGTCAGGAAAGCATCAGCTTACTTTTAGGAAGCTTTTTTTTTTTTTTTTTTATGCCCCAAAGTGATATGTTTGCCTTAAGTAAAGCCCGTTTCATCTGTACACGTCAATCTAAAATGGGCGATTACTAACTTCAAGTCTGCAGAAAAGAAATGACCAAGGCTGTTCTTCAATGCATGAAGAGGCACTTCACGGCGCAGCAGATACCTTTCCTTGTTAACCAATTGCTCAGGTTTTCTAAATGGTACGTTAGCAGACGGAGCTAAAGGAATGCGTCTCTCTCGCTGTGACACTCGTATCCCACAGCAAAGTATTTTGCCTGGATTCCATTCTGTTAACCATTATTGTGCTTATAGATTCAAAGTGCGGCTCAGGAATCTTGGCTCGCATTTCACTATAGAACTTTGAACGTATTTAGAAAAAATATATTATTCTATATTAGGGTAGAGGTGTGATAATGGTTACAGAAGCTGTATAATTACAGCAAATATTAGACAAATGCATGACAAGCAGAATAGATTCGGACGGCATTTCCATTTAGTTTTTCCTACAAGGCTTTAGCCTGCTTGGGACTGGAATACCAGGGCTCTCCTGACCACTTTTCTGTACATGCCCTCTGTCAGCTTTGGCATGAAAACTGGAATCATTCCTTCCAATTCCAATTTTTTGTACTCGCCGGTAAAAAATAATAATAAAAAAAAAAATATAAAAGTATAACAATACTCAGGAATTTCACAAAGTCTAATGGATAATTTTGGCACTGATTTTTATCAGTCAATATAATAATAGTTTTGTGTTGTCTATAAACTAGAGGTTTTGCTGTTAGTGTAAATGTACAATGTCTTAATCAACTAAACTCTACTCAGAAACAGTATTTCTACAACTAAGTCACACAGTACGCAAGCACAGCCTAATTTCGCCACCAATATTTTTAATTAATTATTGCTTTGTGTTGTCCACAAACTAGAGGTTTTGCCTTTACGTTAATTTTTAAATAAAAAATAAATGAAAAAAAATGTTTGCTCTAGTTCCTGTATATCAGTAATGAGCTAAGTTACACCACAGTTTCTCCAGTTGCCCCCACCCCAGTAAATTTTCTGCACTGAACTATTGACTTGCAGCATGATAAATGAGTAATGTGCAATCAGATTGATACGAATTGCAAGTTTACAGAATTTTGGTAAATTCTGCGATTCGTAATAAGCCTCAAAAAATGATGCCAGACTCCCACAAATCGTTGAAAAAGCTCAGAATATTCAAAATACGTTGGCAGAGAAGATACAGAAACAGTTAGAGAGTGTGAGAGAGTGAATGAGAGTGAGTGTGTGAGAGTGAATGTGGGCACCGGGCAGGGATCAGAATTTGTTTTCCAGGAAAAAAAAAAAAAATCTTTTTTGGCCCATTTGCTCATGTCTCTCAATACTGTAACTGTCACTGTCAGTGGCAAAAAAGTAAGGGGAAAAAAACAAACGTTGTTGGACCCATCAATCACAGCCATAACATCAATAAGACACCCCTCCCAATATTTTTGCTACTTCTACATACCCAGTCATTTATATGTACCCTCCTACCCACAGTCCCTTCCCACTTTACCTATCAAAGAGTGCCAAAACTAATGCTAATGTTGCTTATGGGGCTGCGTAGCCGCTGATCAGTCAAGGTGCCCATGCTGACCCTTGTTCAGTGCCCGAAAAAACCTACAATGGGCGCGTGAGCTTAAGAATTGGACCATACAACAATGGAAGAAGGTGGCCTGGTCTGATGAATCACATTTTCATTCACGTGGATGGCTGGGTGGAGAACACATGGCACCAGGATGTATCCATGGAGACTTCACCTCACAAATGTACAGGATTTAAAGGATCCGCTGCTAACATGTTGATGCCAGATACCACAGCACACCTTCAGAGGTCTAGTGGAGTCCATGCCTCAATGAGTCAGGGCTGTACCGAAACAGGGGAACTGTAGCGAAAAAGGAAAAACCAGAGATAAGCAGCTCCGCGGCCTGGATGGGGCCTGACAGTTTGATGGGTAATGGCAAGGCAAAGCAAAAAGCGAGCTTATAAATAAAATAACGTAAACACACAAAAATTGTATAAAACCACAAAGCTATCTAAAATTGGGGTTAACAAAGAGTATTCTTGCCTGGGGTTCCATTTGGACAAGACCAGCCCTATATTCGGCCAATCTAATCTGCCTACATTTGTTCTGAAAAAAAAAGATTTTGTCTTGTCTTCACCATTGAATATATAAGAGCATTTCCATTGTATTTCCCGGTGTCTTTGTTTTTCTTTTAAGCGCTGTCATGATTTCAGCCTCTATTAATATATTTTATTGTGCAGACCATGTGACATCAAGGAATTATAGAAAAACAACCCCTCATTTATTTACAGATTCAAATGTAGAATTATGGGAAATACTTAGGCATAGTGAAAATGTATTTGTTAGCGGAGGAGCTGTAATTTAATATAAATCAAACTAGGAAGATTGTGGAGTACTCATTACTGGAAGTAAATCACATATTAGATGTTACATTTTAGCCTCAGGAAAATGGCATTTCATCACTTAATATAAATAAATTAGGCTTGTAGTATAGGACTGCTTATGTGAAGCACCATATCTGCTACGTGCCTCACATAACCTTTGTGAAATGGCATTTCATCTTTTTTTCTCTATAAAGGATTGCGTGGTTTATTTTTTTTTATTTTAAACTCTAGGTCTGTCCAGAATATGAACCACACACCTTTTTTAACATGTCATGGAACACCTGGCCACAGAAGTAAGACCTTCTTGTGTCTGTCATGTTGGTTTAAGTCCCCTTTAATTACCAGGATGAGGAGTAGCAGAGATGTACTACTTGGCAAGGGGTACGTCCAAGATATTTGGCCCCCTGTAGATGCTGCCCCTTTCAGGGAATCTAGGGTTGATGAGCATGGAGCAGGGAGGTATGTGCCTTTGACCTCTTTCAGCATCCTTAACCGAATGGCCCCCATGTTTTTTTGGGCAGACTGGATGGGCCTACTGGTTCTTATCTGCCATCACTTTCTATGTATCTATGCACACCGGCTGACAAGGTATCAAAGGCACATTGCACACAAGAGGCCGGGTAAGGATGGCAAAATTCAGTCCTCAGGGAAACCGATTCAGTTGACCCATTAACCCCTTAATGACAAAGCCCGTACATGTACGGGCTCAAAAAAGCATTGTTTTCAATGGGTTTAGGGACCGCCCATTGTCCTTAAGGGGTTAAAAAAATGGCGCACGACCTAGTCTAGCGACCATTGCTTTCTCGGTTTTAATAGCACCACAGGCAAACTATGTTTCCATGCCCTTCTCCAGCATGCACATGCTTCTCGTATAGGAAAAAAACTTGTCACCTTGTGGCAGTGCTCCATATCAGTTCAGCGCCCTAGAATACCTATATGTTAGGACTCATTCTCACGATAATCCGTAAAATTGGTTTGGATCCGTAAAATTGGTTTAAGTATTTGCCCTTTTTTCTGGTCCCTGTTTCTCCTATTGATATGGCTCTGTTAGAAAATGAAAGGCGTTGATGTCATATTTATTACAGCTATACATAAAATAAGGTTTGCTTGTTTTAATCCAGTACAAAATCTAAAACATGCATTACCTTCTCTGTTGCATATTTATTTTTTTCTGATTAAAGCATTCATTTGGCTTGCTGGGTCCTGATTTATCATTAGAGTACCTCGGCCATTTATCTTTATGGTGAGTGCGTAAACATCACATGGAATCGGAATGTCCTTCTTAAACGCTTACAGGAGATATATTTTACAGTTTACAGCGACATCTTCTCATAGGAGACTATAAAACAGTAGGGGGGCAAAAGAAAAAACGCCTGGAACTCCTGGACTTTGGAGTTCTAAAAATGTTGGGGCTCAGGGGGTTAAAGGTTCTACAGGAGCGTTTCAATAAATGATATAACCATTACATACATGAACTGGTATCCAAAGTAATATATATAACTAGGCACGTGCATTAAAATAAGAAAAATGACAATTACACACTGTACATTAACAGATACCCAGAATAATACCCAGTAACTAAACACAGACATGCATTAACATATAAAATCAAAGCTACAATGAGGCCTAAACTACCAAAGTGGTCATAAAGTAAATAATCTATTAAAGTTAACTTTCTTCTTTCAGGCCTCTTGCAAGATTGCGTGAGGTCATCGCTAAAAATAAAAACCTACTATGCAGATATATAAAATATTGCTTGCCCTTCGAGATTTACTTTAGTGACGCAATACAAGCCTCTGTCAGATGGACCTTTTATTGAGCTAACGGCTACAATTGTATTAAAACCTCACCCGGCACTAAAAAAAAACCCTATTGCTTGATATATTTGTGTTGTTTTAGCCACTGTTATGGCTACTAAAAGGTCACATAGGACTTGTGGCACCAAAGAGGTCATTTCTGTTATTCTTAGGAGGGAAGTTTTGACATGTGATATACTACGAAGATAAAGTTGGTGGCTCGGCCCTTGTCAATCAAGGGATTCTTGCCTCACCAGAAATCTGCTGGGGTTGACTTCACTTTGCTTCAGGGTACTATTTCTTTTCGCTATCGGTTTTCTCTTCGTTTGACCCTATGGCAAAAATTGTTAAAATCCCATTGAGCGGCAACATTTTCACAATGGGCTCCTGTGGGAAAAAGTATTAGTAAACAACATGTCTTCCTCTTCACTACTTACCTCGTGTATTGTAGCAGTATGAAAAAGGACGTAACACACGGAATTTCCAGGAACTTATCTGTTAGGTGACAAAACAAAAAAGAGCTTGTTTAATGTCTTTGCCATTCTGATAACAAGAGTTTTTTTTTTTTTGTTTTATGGTTATAAGAAATAATTAAATAATAATTAAAGTTTTAAAAGGCTACCTATTTTTAAAGCGTTGCATCTTATTTAAAAATCCCATTTTAGAATTAAATTGTTTTAATTCCACCTTTAGTCTCAAGTATTAACTTAGGCCCTAGATTGTAATTAGTAAAATTTTATTAAAAAGTAAATAAACACATTATTAACACATTTTTATTTAGCTGCTTTTTTTCAGTTAAAACATCAAGACAGCCAGGATTCATGTTTCTAGATTATTTTTTTTCTGTTTGTGTCTTGCTAACGCTTGCGACAGCAACTCAACAACATGCTGAGAGCATGCGTGTTCATTCGCAAAATCCATGAAAAAAATACCCAATAAACAAACAAAATTAAAAAAAAATTCTCCATTTCCCCCCACTCTTTGTATAGCGAGATTGGGGGTGATAAATAATATATTTTATAACGTATTTAGTAATATATAGAAAATATTTATAAAAATAATAAAAAAACTTACCTTTGCCCCCCTTCTAAGTCCCCCAGGTTGGGTACACAGGTGAACAAGAGTGCATAATTGTGCTTCTGTGCAACCACCCACCACTATAAGATATAAGATCTTCTGCCATCTGGCCATATTTTTTGTGTGTCTTCTTTTTTGTTGTTACCACCAGGGTTTTTGTGTTTTTATTTTCTGACTCTGGCCTGAAAGTGAGTTTTTTTTTTTTTTTTTACACCCTGCACCTTTAGGTGATTTTCATTGTTCACCCCCCCCCAATGCCAAAGGGTACATTGAATAGTCCTATTTCCACCCTACCCGAAGGACACTTAGAGGGGAGAGTAGGTAGGGTTTTTAAAACAAGATTAAGATTACTTTTATATCAACTGGACCCTCTTGACACTGTACAAGTTTAATGTCACTTTAACCTCTTTAATCATCATGACCTTTAATTATCATCATCATTGGACACAGTATAGGCTCCATTGTTACCCCTCATACCATTGACGTGGGTTGAGGGGGGTATAAGTGATATGTGAGCTTTAGGCCCCCTGAAGTTATTATCTATATAGTCTATACACACACGCATACACTTCACCCTACACATTATGGAAGAAAGGAGGCTAGGTTTTTAATTTTTTTTATACATTAATTTGTTTCTTTTTATTTTGGATGCTTGGGGGACACTCTAATCATTAATCTGACTTTCTTGAAGTCGAGTGCATGTGAGTCGAATGTTATTTTATGAAATAGAAGATGTGAGTTGGATAAAGTGAATGTCAGTTGGCTGCAGGAAACTTGTATTTTTTCCAGTTTGCATGAAATAATTCCATAGACCTTCCCAACAATACATATGCATTACAGCGGCTGCATTGGACATGGTCTGTGAGCCTGACAAAAGTACAGAGTTTATGAAATTCCCTTAATGGATTTCCATTAATTAAAATGTCTAGAAACTGAATTGAAAACTTAGCACTCCTCTATAGTGGTAATAGTCATGAAGGACATTTATAAATTAAGAGGAGCTTTCTGTCCCCATCCATCCACTGCTAGAGGATCACTTGAATGGGTATATAAAAAATGTATACATGTGGTGTGGTTCTTCCAGGTTCCACTCAATGACGTTCAATTAGCAGCGTTCAGGGTGCTTTTTAGGCCATACGCACAGATGGTGCTCAAAGGAAATTTAAGTTGGACAATCTCTGGAGATGACTACATAGCTCTTTCCATTAGGAAATGAATGGTAAACATGACTGTATATGCGGTCCCATTAGGAAATGAAAGGTAAAAGTGGTATGGGATGCTGTAAAGTTGCAGCATGCATTCATTAATAAAAGTTGAAAGTGTGTGAGCAGAGAAATCACCAGGGGGCTGATATTCAGGCCAGGGGTAAGTAACAGCCAGAAATAACATCATAATAACATCATAATATAATTATACGAAGACAACATATCTATATATATATGTGTAATAACCAATATTATCTAAAACATTTTAACATAAAGGATCAAGGTAATGAAAATAGTCTTCCTAAAACTCTTGTTACTCTAGACATATTGGTGTCGCTATTTAAAATTTTTAGCACAAAATAAAGCTTTAGGGAGTGACACACAATTTTTAAATCAGACCAGTCCAGGAGGCATTTGCCCTGCTCTCTTGCCAGCCACCCCCTGGTAAAGATTGAGTTCCAGTAGACGGCACATCGATATGCATGGTTGGATTCTTATGTAAAGGCATAAAGTAAAGGCATTAGGACGACCTAAACTAGAGTTTACCAGGCAGCATTTTCCAAATATACTTTGAAAATCTCTTCTTGTTGAAGTTGAACATAATTGTCAGAGACTTCAAATCAGCTGATTTCTTTCTCACGAATGGAGAAAAGCCCACATGCATTATAATGTCTCGAAAATGCTATTTTTTTATTTAAAAAAAATCTAATATGTATATGATTTTTTTTTTTTTACTCAAACTATATCATTGTTGAAAAATTGTAATTTTCATTCGGATTCGCTTGCATTAGGTGTATTGTAACAATGTTGCCTCGGCCTGAAACAAAAGAATTGTATGGTCTTTTTGTGTGGTATTTATAGCCTGTTCTGGTTAATGTCATTCTTCACTTTATTGTTATTCCCTAAAAGCTGACATCTCACCTTGGCCTTTACTTTAAGCCCATATCTCAAAGAATGAGGAAGTAGGTTTTAGATTTGGCTCATTACAAATTCGAACCTCTCATTTGCACTAAATTGCTGAGTATTTGTATTGTCAATAATTGTAAAAGATTTATTACTAATAAAAAAAGCCAACAATAGGTTTTTATCTTAAAAAAAGTAGTAGCAAACGATCAAATATCCAGGTATTGCTAGATTAAGGTATCAGATTATTTCTTTTAATGTGGTTTAGTAGAATAAGAGCATATTAGATTAAAATTTTTGAACTAATTAATTTATATTGATATATAAACGTATTTATCTGCTACATAGATTAAAGGATAGACAAGTAAAGATCATACATGTCCAATTTTGCAGCCATTTAAGTTGAATACATTTGTAGAATTTTATACAGTTCCTTTCAAGAATTACAATGCGTATAAATAAAAAAATAAAAGATTATTGGATGTAAAACATAGTTTTTCAGTGATTCACTAATATGAATTAAATCTCATATCCTGACGGTATTATTTTGATTGCGCATGCTGTTTTTAAGCAGTTTGGGTAATATATGTTCCCTTGCAAAGCTAAGCATTTTGTGAGCAATAGGATACTCTAACAACAGGAAGGAAAAAGTAAATTCATATTCCTCAAATTGTTTAAATTCAGTACAAAAAAATGGAATTTTATTATACTGTTATACTTACCATTAACCCTCTATAGGCAGTTGGCTGAGAGAAATAAAAGTAGTACAGAAAGGTACATTCCAGATCATACAGCTCTTACGATTTGTACTCTTTGCAAAATCATATTATTCTTAACAATAAGCAGGGAACACTAGTGCGCAAAGTTTAGAGATGGTGAAGTAGATAACAAACAATTTATTCAGTCTTCCCGAAGGTCGTAAAGAAACCTCGGGGGATTACGTATAAAAGTGTCTACATTTCTGTGTCCTGTTGGTCTCGCTATTGCCTCTTCTCCTGTATGGGCATAGAAGAAAGTTGCAGAAATGGATTTGAGAAGTTAGCACAGAGACACACAATTGTTTATTGCAGAGCTGTACAATTTAAAGATGAGGCGGTTAACAAATACATAACAAGTCTACCATTACACATACAGATACAACAGGAGTTCTTACAAGGAGTCTTTCACTAACATGGAGCGGGGTTGGATTCTTGCTTCCGTGAGTTACTCTACTCTTGAATTAAACGGGGCCTGACCTTAGTAGTATGACCGGAAAGTCCCCGCTTCCATCTTGTCTTGAGACTCAAAAACTAAATGGCTATTTGATGGGATGAAGTCTAGGGAAGCATCTCCCACATACGCATAAATAGACCCCCATTGTGATATTCACTAAGCCACAGAGTGCAATCTGATTGGTCGTTCTGCCTCCCCTCTCTATGTTACGTGTGTGCAAAGAGGATGGCAGCCCCCAGACAACAATGAAGTCTCTTGAAGTTCTATGTTGTGTGGTAAATGTAACATGATGTTATTATGCATTATATTTTTTGTCAGTTGCCCTGATATGAATGAGTCTTAACCAGGAGTTATGTGACGCTTGCCAATAGTGCTGTCCAACATCACAACAGAATGACACGTCATTGGAAGTGCATTACTTTACAGTGAAACATGGTTTGCACATGTGCAGCGGTCAGGCCTCAGATGAGGTGGGACATGATGTGATACCAAAGCTTAATAGCAGCAGGATGTTTAATTCATGTTGACGTCTCAAAAAATAGTTGGGTGCAAAAAAAGAGGGGCCCTTTATGTATAAGAGCTCCAGGGCTCCTAGCTCCTTAATCTGGCCTTGCTGTCAGTAAACTATATGCTCCTAAGATCTCAGTCTCTGACTACAGCCTCTTCTCCCAGCATTTTTCTCCTATGACACGTGCATACTTTGTTTAAACAAAAAGTACTTTGTTTAACCCTTTAATGAATTTAAACTCTATTTGTTGATACAGACAGCTTTATGAGGAACACATACACTTTCTGGCATTTCTGTCTTTAGTGCATGAGAACCTACCGTTTGCACAATTCACCTACATTATTATGTACAATAAGCCGTGCCTTTCCATTGTATAGCCTTTCTTTAAAGGGACTGACATTTTTTTTATTTCCCATATATCATATATGTATTAAACAGTTTATTGACATTTTTTGAATATACTGTATGTATGTGTATATTTGCACCCTTAGGGGGTAAACTGTTAAACGTAAGAGGTGTGTTGGAGGTAAAATTAAGAAAAAAACATGTACACAAAAATTAATTACAATTACAATTCAAGTCCTCTCTTGGAGAGATGGACAAACATGTTTCAATTCTATGGAAATTCGATGCCATTTGCATATTATGCAAATTATTGTTAATCTACCTTATCCAATTTCCAGAAAGCAACAGTGACTAACTTTTCTACAACAGAGAAATGTTTTTTCATTCTATGCCGCCATTATATTCTTAATAAATGAAAGTTTAATGACCAACAAGCAGAAAATGATTCAGAACAGACTTTGTAGTACTTCCCCAAGTCTCTTAATGATATAAAATAGAAATTAAAGGACTTAGCAAGCTTCTGGTGTTGCACTGAAGCTTATCTCAGATAGAAAACAGACTCGCTGTGCTCATGCGAGGACCAAAGCACCTAACCACAACCAGGGAGGTATTGTCCTGCTGTGGCCAGATAAATGCTGAAAGAGGGCAGACCTACTTTAGGCAAGTTCAAGGTTTGTAGACTTTACAGCTAGTGTCTATAAGAGCTACATCGTCATATCACATAACGGAGACGGTCATACTCCTGTACAACGTGATGTAGCAAGGAAGGTAACTTCAACAATTAACATGGTTTTATTTGGTGACTAGGTTGCTGATTATGTAGCAAAATCAGCTTTCTCAGTTTGGGTTGGTCATATTATATGCGGCTCATGTGAAAATAGATGTGACCTCCCATTAATTTGCGATTTAACCGCTTAAGGACAATGGGCGGTCCCTAAACCCATTGAAAACAATGCATTTTGTACATGTACGGGCTTTGTCATTAAAGGGTTAATGAAAGAACTCTCCATGTTGACATAAGTGATATATTTAGTTTTTGTGCTTCTTGGTATATACACATTTCCAATAACACCCTCATCAGGGGACAGATCCACTGTAGACCCAAATATCTCTGTCCACCCCCCTTCCTTTCCCAATGCCCCTCTTTTTCTTTGAGCTAACAGTGTTTGCTGGGCATACATATGAAAATCCATTAAATGCCATAACTGGTTACATAAATAGCTATAAGACAGATAAAAAATTCTGATAAAATGTAACGAAACGTCCTGATCCTCATTCATGCATCTATCCACACTACCTAAAACAAATCTGTCCCTCTTTCATCACCTGAAATCATGAGAAGTATGTTTTGCCATAACAACTTACCCAATCCTTCCTTCTCAGCCCGAAGGCAGTGATTATGATTTTACAGCAGAATAAAATTAAAAACGTTAGGATTTTGATCTACTTAAAACAATCGCGAATTCTAGACTTTGAAGGAATGTGTATTTATCAACTTTATTAGCTAGTTAACCGTCCCTGCCCTTTAATCATTTATTATTTTTCAAAAAAAAAAACATCAGTATTTCACCTTAATAGAGAATTATGTGAATGATGCTGATACTGTCAAAAACAAAAAGAAAAATAATTAATTTTTTTTTTATTTAATCCTCAAATTTTAAAAAAAAACTCCAATCCCAATGCCAAGGAAAGTCCAGTATTGTAAGGAGGAAAATTGTAGAGATCTTGACAAATGAAAAGGTGAGAATGTTTAAAATATTTTTTGTGCATTTAACACGACCTTTGTAAGTAAGCACAGTAGAAAGAAATAGCCCAGCACCAAAGTTGTTAAGAAACAAGTTCTCTTAAATGAAATTATGGTTAATTCAGCACTTAAGAAAACATTTTCTAAAATGTTTAACCTGCGCTTGAATGTTTACCTTAAAAACAGAACAAATAATGAAGCTAAAACCTGGAATCGGATCAAAATATAACGGATAAAATTTAAATAGAAAGGAGAGGCAGGCACTGCGACGGATTTTTACAATTCATTTAAAGCTTGTGTCCCATGAGTCCATTACATCTCAATACGTTGCCTACTCCAGTGGCTATGAAATGGTTAAAAGTGGCCTTCAAGAAAATACTAAATTGTAATATGATCAGTTTGTTACAATTTCAGCCTGAAATGACTGAACCGTTTTTATGAATGCATATTTCTGCATAAAGTGCATAGTTCCCCACGGTGTGTCATTTATTTCTTCCCTAACCATTACATCCTGGATGTATACGACATAATCCCCTTTTATTGTTTTTCCTTGATTGTGCTGTAATGTACACATCACGTGACTTCCTCTCTTAGTTTTTACACTCAGCAATGAATTTTAATATTTTCAAGAATATTAACAGGTATTAAAGCGCTGAGGACGCCACATAAATGGGTATTGTTTTAGGTTCAAAGTAAACTCTTTTTTTTTTTTTCTCGTCCAGAATATTATTATATGTTTTGGGAATTTCTTAAAAAACAGTGCAAACTTCTATAGCAAACATTCATGCTAATGCAGTGAGTTGTACCATTTGAGGTCAGCTCTGGTATTTTGTTGCATACCGGAAGACCCCACACACTCGCGTGGCAGTATCATTTGGCAGAGAGAAGTTTTTATCATATCCCACAACAGTCCCAGATTTAGCGGGACAGTCATGATTCTTGGGTATTGTCCTGTTGTCCTGGGTAGCCTCAGTGTCCCACTTTTATGGGAAATAGGGATCATGAGCCCCCCCCTATAAAATCAATGGAGGTCTGTGCTATTTCAACACAGGCCTCCATTGCAGTTGCCACATGGCTGCCTTACGACGCTCTGTTAGCCGAGTGGCCCAAGGTGGTTCTGTAGGTCTCCAACCCGCCCTGATTTTTGCCACACTCCTCAACACAGGGGCGCCGGCTTGGACAGCTAAATGTTGTCGGGTTTGCTTTTATTAAAGGGGGTTAAAACCTAAGGGCTTTGAACATAAGCTCTTCAGGACAGGAACCTCATTTCTTAATGAATACATATATATTGAACCCCAATGAAAATGTCTGCAGACTATTGACCTTAGTAGGTCACTGCACTTATTGTACTTTTACTATACTTTAAACTGTAAAGCACTAAGTAAATCTTAGCTCTTTGTATATAAGAAATATACATACATATAACGCAACAAGCAATCGGTGCACACCGCATACACTTCATGGCTGGAATATTGTGTATTTTGACAAGTTGTGTTTTTCTGTTGTATCGCTACATCATTCTGACTTCTCTTTTTAATTTTCTGTTGCAGCCTTTGAATTACGCATGGCCATTTTCAAGAAAGCAAAATGATATATATATATATATGCCAGCAGGTAATACAGCTTTTTAATGTAATGTGACCATCTGTACTACAGTAATTAGAAATGATCTCCAGGACAGCCTTGAAAACAAGAAAAATATCAATGTGTTATTTATTATCTAAATAAACAAAAAAAAAATACTGTATTTTATGGAAAAAATAAACTTGACTATGTTACATTAGAAGTGGTTTGTGTGGTTGGACTAAGTTTTAATGACTCCAGTAAGCAATTGGGAGGTTTGTCACAGTATGATATTATCCGTTCCGGAGTGACTGCAGTAAACATCTATCCAGAAGAACTCAATTAAAGTTTATTTTGGTTGTAAGCCTTGTCTCGTTATTGGCCTTTGTTGGCGAGAGCGCTGCTATACGGGCCTATATCCTGTAACTCACAGCTTGTAGACAAACAAGGAAGCATTGGGGTTATGTTCCAAACTCCTGGAAAGCCAGACCAAATGCATATTAAAATGTTTTATTTTCCCCTTTAGCTCTGTAAACTTTAAGGAACTTGACCATCTAGTTTCTTAAATTTCACAGTCAATTTCTTACAACCTTGTATGGCTGTGCAAACTATTAAGATTATTGAAAAATTAGTAAGAAGGAAGCAGAACCACTCAACACCGTATATTAACCAAACATATGCATTCCATACTGGTGTTTTACGAGTATAATTATTAAATAATAAATAAATATATAATTATTATATATTAGAAAAGATCATTATATAATAAAGTACTATGTTCAAACATTTAAAAGAAGGATATATATATATATATATATATATATATATATATATATATATATATATATATATATACAAATCTTACATATCCTTCTTTTAAATGTCTTAAAATCTTAATATATATATTGGTTCCTATAAATTATGTTAAGTTATTTTAAATGAAAGAAATCTATAAATTTAACACATTAATTGACCGATATTTTGTGTTACGGATCTGTTATATCACAAAATTTAAAGTGGATCTGTTGCAACTTAACAAAACTAAAACAATGTTTAGTTTAAAATAAGTAATGTATATGTATTAAGTATGTATACAATGTATGTAGCCATCTTAACGTCCTGTTCTCGGGATTTGCATGATTATTCTTCTCCATTAAGTTATCTTTCCCCTATTGTTAAGTTGCTGATCGTTGTTGGTTGGCTTGTGTAACATTTGTAAGGATGGGGGGAGAAGAAGGAGGAGAACTTCAGGACGGGAAACTGATTTGGTAATGCTGGCTTTGCCACATGCTGCCACTGATCTCAGCTTCCATGAGGTTACCTTATAGACAAAGTATTTTGAACATAATTACGCTGATTAAGAAACCCAATCTCATTCTGTAGGTATATATTTATGTGCGAGCTGTAATGGCTCAATATGATGTTTTACCTACTTTTTCTTTAATTTGATCATATTGATCTTAATGGCAGATACAGCTATGTTTGAGTATTTTTTCTTTCTTGCTCCCCTTTTCCGCTATAATGTTTATTGTATGTTAAGTAACTTCATTTTTATTGTAGCCAAAAGCTTGTGGAGGGCTAGATATACAATGCTGATTTTCAAAAAACAAAAAAATATATTTTTAAACTGAATACGGACTTTCACCCGGCATTGCGTACACCCCTATTCCCTGCTGTCTTACAACAATGAGTACATGATGTCACTGATGTCCCAATAAAGCTGAAATACTCTGAAAAACAGAGATGCCTTTTAACTGTTGCTCCGGCAAAACGTGTCACTGGAAGGAACGTACTTGGAATGACCTGATGAAATCAGCCCTGGCGAGGGATCGTTGATCCATTGTATAATTCATGAACCCTGAATCTTTCATAACTTCTCACTTTTGTATCCACTGATGTGACATCGTGGTGTAAAAGAAATCCCAGTTTTATTTTGTTAACCTTCATATGATTAATAGCTTTCCTATTTTCTATCATTGTGAAATAACTAAAAATAATAAATCTAATTAAAAAAAAGAAAACGTTAATTACAAATAAGATATCACACAAGAGTGCATAATCATTTCCGTATGTTTTTGGAATTAAATATTGTCAATTCTGCATCATTTTTGTTATGTGATGTGTTTTTTTTATTTGCTGATCTAACTTTCCATGTTTTATTTAATCTTCTATTACCTACAATCCTAACTGCCCTGTGGGTAATGAAATAGATTTCTGAAAGTATAAAGCTGTTGACTACGGATGACCAACAGTCTCCCCGAGCAGCTATAAGTGGCATTCAGAGGTCTTGTCTGGCTAGCAAACACATTCAGGTATTGGGCTCATCGTAAAGTTACAAGTCCCGTTCCTCACACTGCAGAACCCTGCACAACAACTACATTTTAAGCTTCACAAAACTATTTTTTACTGACAATACAGTCCAGTACTTGCCTGCAAATTCCTTCCAGTAAATCCCAAACCTCCAAAGTGGCCCTCATTAGGAGACAGAGTCCGTCTTCGGAGCACAAATCCCTCTGTCCATCTTTTCTCCCCTGCAGTGTTTCACAGTAAATAAACGTATATGTATATGAATGAAATACATTGTTTTCACTGGGGTTTATTCAGTAAAAGGACGGCTGACGGGAGAGTTTTCAGTCCCTTGACTTCACTTTATATTATGAAGGTTCCCACCCACGGAAGAGCTCGGCTGGCCCTGTATTTCGCCAAAGTCTCCTCACCTATTTAATTGCACATTGTGCAGGGCCAGCTCATCCTTTCTTGCTGGTGTAACCTGCTAGTGCTGGCCCTTCATAATGAATAATGAGGAGAAGGAGTCTTTTTTTTTATATATAGCACCATCAGATTCTGCATCGCTGTAGACGGGACATAATAATTAGTGTATAACATAACAAGATGACATACAGAGGCAACAGGTGAGGAGCTTAGTACAAAGGCTTTATCATAGTAAACGCCAATTCATGAGCAGTACCTTTTTATTTTATTTTCACATTTGCTTTTCTATCACCAACTAGAACAAATTATCACATTTGTAGTATAACTGAAAACTTCAGATTTTATTTTCCAAAACAAAACATTTGGGAACTCTTAAGCTTTGCATCAAAATATTTTTTAGACATATACTCTAATATAATTTAGGCCACTTTTCTAATCCCCTTATAATGTAACATTTTATTTACCATTAAGTGGTAAGTTATTATTATTTTTTTAACAATTGAAAATGTAATCATTTGACCATTTATTTTATTAATTATGCTTTGGAAAATTAAAGACAAAGTGAGTACCAGAGGATGCACATATCACTAGCCAGAGTGTAGTGCCTTTTATTAGCCCATTACTGTACAGTCACATTAAATCCTGTTCCTGAGGTCTGCTTCCAAAGAGAACACGCATTTTGAAACTCACTTTTTCTGTTTTTTTTTTTTTTTTTATTTCTATTTTTTTTTTTTTTTTTTACTATTCATGCTCTTTCAAAGGAGGAATAAAAAAAAATGGTAATTTTTTTCCCCCCTTAACAGCAGGATTGCGGCCCCTTATATTGTGTATAACTATAT
Organism: Spea bombifrons; assembly: GCF_027358695.1. NCBI lineage: Eukaryota > Metazoa > Chordata > Amphibia > Anura > Pelobatidae > Spea > Spea bombifrons. The sequence continues at coordinate 150,298,802 of NC_071087.1, forward strand.
TTTATGAATAAAGTCTGCAGTATATCCACATAAACAGAATGTAACTTTTTATGAACAGATTCCTAATACAGAAAGCTGCTTCAAGCAGCTGACATTTAAAGATTTGTATGCCGCAGGATTAAACTCCAGTTCCTCCGCTATATATTGCATTGGTTGGGGTTTAATGACTTTTTCATGAGAAACAAAAAAAAAAAGAAAATAAAGGCCGAATTGAAAAAGTTTTGTTTTCTTTAGTAGATGCAGACCTGCTTTAACAGTTAAGCCTGTGCAGCCGTACTTCTGAATTCTTACCGAGTTTCAGCCTATGGCTCCATAATAAAATATATATAGAGGGCGTTAGCTGTTAGTTATGCAAATGAGAGATGATCTCGCTACCATAGAAAACTATAAATCATTGTGAGCCATTTCAAGTTCTTTCACACTGGATTGTTATTGGTCTTTTTAACCCCTTCAGGCAGTTTCAAAATGTTCTGCTATTTCATTCAATGACATTTTCCCAAAAATTGTAAGGTCACATATAATAATTTCAGGCAAGGATAACTTTCATATATTTACAACTAGGCTTTCTTTGAAATATGTTTATGGTTAAAATATTGTGTTTCACTTTTTTCTTAAAACAAATCTGAAAATTAAAAAAAAAAAATACTATTTTTGCTACACTTATCTTTTTTTTCTTTGCAATATTTTCTTTTTTATAGCTGGTCCGTTAAATAGAACACTTCTGTACAACTTGCCAAATGCCAATATTACCTAAATCCATGGGTCTGACATCAATAGAAAAAGAAACACAAAACACCATCAGCTAAATCCTAGTATTGCATCTGAATTAGGTAGGTCGGGTACCTCTACCATGATTATATTATTCTTAGTCAAGACTTGAGAGTTAATGCTTATCCTATTCTTTGAAAAACAAGTTAAATTTTTGCCATTTTGGCTGGTCAGTCACAGCTCTTCCACCACTACACTTCTCGCTCTATCAACTCTGCTCCTGAAATATATCCGAGAATGAACATTATCCCCGTTCTCATACCTGTTGATTTCAGATTTCTTCACCCACTCTTAAAGCCTTTATTGCTGCTACTCCTATTGAAGGCTACTTACCTGGCAGTCACAGACCACTTTTAATTCACTCAAAATGTTTTCCATTGGAAAAGGTGATGACACGTTTGTTGTACTAATGGGTAAGACATATACTTCTTACGTCCTTAATCATCACAACTATTTACATGATGTTAGTTAACACTATTTATTTTGTCTTATTTCACATCCAGTGCCTTGACGTGGCCATTGAGCCTACGTGACTATGGCTTATGGCCATAATACAGTACTAAAGCCTTATGGTTATTTAATGTTTATGTTTACAAAAGTTTAAACATTTGCACTTATTAATCTTTGCCGGGGTATTCCCAAAAGACAAAACTCTACTCTCCTCCACTAAACTTAACCAAACTCAATCTCAATACTTTTTTTTAATCCTCCCCATGCCCATTTTATTTCCTGTGTACCAATCCATCTAATGAAACTTTGGCTGACTCCACAAGTATGATTCATTCTGTTCTATGTCCGTGGCTATAAATACACACCACTTGTATTGTTCTATGTAGTTTACTCTAAATTCTGTGTTCTCATTTAAAATAATGTTAATCATCACTGGGAGATATGATTTACACCACCCTTCCTCAATAGTACTTTTTATCCTCATTTCCTTCTCCTAATTTATTTCAATCTTCCAACGTTGTTAAGCAGAACAATTTAAGTATAAAGTGCATATTGTCTTTGGTTCCGTATTAGGAATTAACACTGTATTCTGAATCAAGCTAAATTTCCTTTAAGGGAAATGCATCATTTTCAACAACTCTTCTCTTTTTTTTCTGTCTACAAAAGTAACATTAACATAACTCCTTTCACTCTAATATAAAGCATAAGAAAGATGTTAAGGAATCATAACTCCCTTTAACATGGACCTTTAACATGGATTGTAAGGCCATTTGCACTGTTCAGGTGAATAACAAATAAGAGTTTTTGAACCCTCTGGAGAGTATGTATTAAGGAACACAGGTACATAAACAAAACTGATGCATATTGCAGAAAAAACTTCCATTCTTACACTTTCAGCCGCTGAGATACTATGGCAACAACATGGACAGGGCTATTTTTAAACACAAAGAAGCCTGGAGGAAGCTCCCTCTCTCCACAGCCCAACTGTACTGAAGTGGAGGTCTACGGGCACAGACTTCTCCAAAAAGGTTCCTGTGCGGTCTGTGTGTTACCTGCTACCTGCTGCTACACACACTAACTCTAACTCAAACAGACTCATTTACTCTAACACACAAAGTTTCAGACACAATAACACACACAGCCACTCCAACACACACTTACTGTAACACACAAATTAACACACTCACTTACTTTAGAGTAGAAGAATCATCTGCTGAAGCTCTACTGTCATTTTTTTGCCATCTACTTCCCTCTATTATTGAACCACAAGTTAACTTTGCAGACTCAAGATCTCTAAAAAAATAATAATAAAAAAAAAAGCTTACATAAGCCACCCCACTGGGTCATGCCTGATTAACATCCCAACTTCGTTTAGAGATAACCTGGCAAGAGATTTCCATATACTTTCTAGCTTGCCTTACTGTGCTTTGGACATACTGTTCTACACAACTATAAGCGACTCCCTTAAACCGATGGACCTTCATTTGTGCAAGTCAACCTTGTACTCCATGAGAATATGTTCCGGGTCTCACTAAAACATCCACCCACAAGTATATTTATTTTAATATATGTTAGATCCGAGTAGTCTACTTTGATGCAATCATGCAAGGTGTGAATTTATTTTAGCCCCTCTCCAAATGGTCACATTCATGTGCTTATTGATTGTGATGATTGGAATATACTGTGATTGTTAAAGCAAGTGGTACAATACGGGCACTGGTAAAACCCCATTTACAAAGCAAAAAGAGCTGTTAAAAAATGTACAGTTCAAAGAGATAACTAGCATATCTCCCTGAGTCCATGGCTATGTTGAACAGACAGTAACAATACAATCACTGACTGATGCACACCTATGCATAGTATAGTCATAATAAAAGTTTAGCCAACTTTATCTGTGAGTTATGTTTTTTGGATATTGTTTTAATTTCAGAATTTGCCCTCGGGTCTATAGTGTACAAAAACTAGTGTAGACCCTTCATAGAACTCTTTATTATTCATAAATACTCTTCCAGTATACATTGTGACTTTGTCTACTTTGTTGACTTTAAGTATCCCTTACACTCAAGGAAAATGTTGTTATATCCATCCGCTCCTAACCTCCCACCTGCAATTCCCTCCCTAGTCTCTAACAGTTTTGTTTTCCTTTCTATATCCTTAGGGATAACCAAGTGATGTTGTAAATGTAACATGTCTGAAACTCAACTCTTCATTTTTCCTCATAAACGTTGCCAAATCAAAAAATTTTCCATCACTGTAAACAGAAGCAAGACTATATAAAAGGAAAATTTGTGTCAGCGTATTGGCAGTATTTCTAGTAAGAGAGGACACATTGAGCCTGAAGGCTTTGGGAATATTGGAGTAGTACTTTGGTGCCTCCAGAGTGACTGTAAAATGTTTATACTAAACTATTTGTGGTGAGTGCTTGCTGAGCAATGTGAGTGGAGCTAATGTAATAACAGGCAGATATTGTTACTGGTATATATACTGAGAAATATGGCATAGGTGGCCATTCTTATCTTCAGGGCTTCCAGGCTTAAAAACAATCATTGTTCCAAGATGACATCATCATCAGTTTTATCGAAATAAAGTATAAGGCAGCCAAATTTGCCAATGCCCTGGTTTGTTCAGCTGCACTATTTTGTTTGCCTCTCATTTACCAAAAGGGTTAAAAGTGTCATTGCCTACAAAAGAAAAGTTTGAATAGACATTATATATGAGAATAATTAACGTCACCAAATGTTTTGGTTAATAAAAAGATCTAGTTTGTCTTGTCCAATAAGATCATTTAATTAAACTCAAATATTAAATATTTGTTATTTTGTTGTTCCGTCTTTGTAATCACTTTCTCTGAAAAAAGTATTTAACAACATTGGTACAGAGCTGTTATCTGAAGTGAATTCATGTCATTCCGTTTGAATACATTGAAAATCTTGTGTTGCTATGGTAACTGAAGCTCCTGAAGTTCCACGCTTGTACAGCTTTACCGGGCAAGGCCGGGGCAGGGTATTATTTTGGGAGTGCAAACACACAAGAAAAGACAAAAATAATTGAAATACTTTATTTATCAAAATAACTGATATCTATAACCTCAAAATCCTCTTAGATACTTTCTATATGAAGGTTAAAAATGTCATCTCTCACTACCACACCTCAAAACAGATGCATTAATTTAAAATATTTAGAAATTATGAACATTTTGTACTGCCAAGGCATAAAAGCTAACCTAACATTCTAAACAAATAACTAAATAGCTAAAACAAATCCTGAGCATGCAGTAACATGGCATCACGGCTAACCCGAGAATATCTACATTCAGGGCCCTCCTTTATATAGGGCAGAAAGGGGTAGCTGACCTCCCATCACATACGTGCACCTACAACATGTAATGAGATTTATTGATTTATTTGGTAAAGAGTGTTTGAAAGCTGTACCCGGATTAGCCAACTGGGCAAATGCATAATGGGTTGGGGCCCACGTTCTGTATTGCTGCTTATGTCCCAGGGCAAGACACCCGGAGCTCTCAGGCTCACAGGGGGCATTGGGTGGGGTAGGAGCAGAGTGACCCAGAGACCAAAGGAAGCAGCAAGTTCCCAGTTATGCTCATGGGGCAGGTCCCATGCACCTCCTTGATATGTGCAGCCACAAAGTGGAAAGATGGTAACTTGCTGACGTGTGTATCCAGCACAAGGCTGAACGTGTATCAGTTTGACAGCCGCTGGCCTTCAAGTTCCAGGGCCAGTTTTAATTCCCAGTCCAGCCTTGGCCCATACAATTGGGCATCTGTGTGTAAGGCCCACAATTACATCCCCATTCCCTTGAACTACCTCCACACCACTTTCTATAAGAGTCTACTCATGTTACACCAGGAGGAACCCATTTGCTTCATACGGGAAAAAGTCTGAGATACCTGGAGATGGGTAACAGGGCGCTCTAGTGGTAACCATAAGCACAGATGAGATGGAGAACAGCTGACGATCAGAATACTGCTCCAGCACATTCCAGACTGACGTTAACACAGCTAAAGTCAGGATACTGGAGATAACATAGAACGTATAACACAGCCAGGGTCAGGGATACCAGAGATCACGGGTAGTCATATGATAAAGCCAGGGTCAGGATACGAGAAAACATGGGAAATGTATACAAGCCAAAATCAGGGCACCAGAAGTCACCGAGAGTCATATAACAAAGCAGGGGTCGGAGTACCAGGATACTCATACACTAAATAACAGCTGGGAATACTCAGACGTATGCCACAGTACAATGGAGCACTGGTATTAGTGCTTTACAGCTTTAAATATCCTGGGGAGGTGGTCCTGGACTATCGATGGCATGCAACCTGCCTTCTAAGTATTCATGGCGGCCGTGTGAGCCTCATTTTGCCGATAACTCTCCCTTCCTCCATGGCAGGCAGAAGAGGAGCATGCTGGCGGGGAGCGCAGTCTCCCAGAGGCACGAGCTTTATGAGTTGTCTCTACTTACTAAGGCTCGCATCCCAGTCTCAGCCACTCATCTTTCCAGTTAATATTTGTGACGACGTCCAATGGCGCACACCCACGGTACTTCCCGTAAGCCTGGAGGAGAGGGAAATGGTCCTCATATAGAGAGCCACAGTGATACCTAAATGAAATGTGGGACACAGTACAATAATAACTAATAATAAAATACAGACTCCACAAGCACTGTGTACCTATACAGAATAACAACTGCGCTGATTTCACAATTCATTGTTAATGAAAAACAATGCGTATTAAGTTTTTTATAATGGATAGGATTAATAATTTTCATTTAATTCTAATGTCACGATGGTAACCAGATTCAGATTTCTGATGAGCCAACGTTACACTCGAATCTTCCCTTGGAAATATAGCTAAAAAAACTATAAATGCGGATGTTTATTTGTAGTAAATTTTTTATTTATTAATGTGTTTTGCGATAGGGTAGGGTTATATCTGAATTATTTAGCAAAATTGAAACTCAGAAACCATTTCAACCAAAATTAAGCTCAAATTGTCGCTTATGTGTGTGTTAATGAAGGCCTGTCCTGTGCCAGCCCAGTCGGTATAACTAGATGGCATTGTTCTGGGGTCTGGCAACAATGTTCAATACATGTATAAACATCACATGGAAGAGAACTTACCCTTTTTAACTCCAGAACTTCTCTGGGTATCGCTTTGCCCCACTCCTTGCCTCCTTTGCAGTTTTCTCTTATTTCTTTATCTTTTGTTATTTGTGGTCACAGCAGGATGTTCCTGGTCACCACACCTCAATGACACAATGGTTGAAGGTCCATCAAGAAGATACTCAGGGAGCCAAGTACTGCCGGCAGTTGAAGAAACCCCAGGACAAGAGCTCATGACAAACATTGTGAGCATACGCCTGTTTGTGTTTGGGGCGAGAAGGACGTCTTACATTTGGAGTGTCTGGATTTTTTAAATTGGTCAGCTTGAGTATTATGTCTCAATGAGAAATGTAAATTATCATCACTAACTTTTTTTTTTATCTATAAAAGCTGCAAAACGCTAAACCTTTTGAACAAAAGATGCCTTTTTAATTCAGTACATGTGCAATTTCTAACATTCATTTCATAAACAACTATTAGGATATGATAAATACATATATTTATGAAAACGTTCCTACTCTAACACCAAAATTAATATTAGTTTTCTTTTATGTAAATAGTAGCCATAGAAAGAGCTGTGATAATTATATAGTTTACTGTTAAGCGATTGTTTCTGTTTTTATTTGTCAAAAATGCATTTAAATTGGTCATGTACACATGCAGTGAGTATAATCTACAGTATATACCGTAATTAACTTTTGTTTTGTGAAATGCCTTCATTATTACCGAAGGTTCATAACAAGGCTGCAACGTTCATATTTCACTGTATAGACCGTGGCGGGTACCACAGCATTAAAGATTCTAAAAGCTGCTGATCATTAGTCCTCACCATGTTGTTTATGATAGTGTGTTGGAAGAACTGATTCTTATTATATATATTTTTCATTGTTACGTGAAGAATTTGTAGTCTTTGGAAGTCCAGTGACAGAGACTGAAGGAAACAGCCTTAGCCCGTGGTACATGAACACTCTTTGCTACTTTGCATAGTCAGAGGGCTGGGGGTTACTGGAATCACAGATGAAACGTAGAACCAATCTAGTCTGCCCATTTGTCCTCATATAAAGACTCAAATCTTAATCAGTCCTTGGTCTCTACTTAAATGCAGGATAGCTTTATGTCTATTGCATACATGTCCTCTTACTGTATTAGCCTCTGCCACTTCTGATGGAAAGATGTTCCTCTTATCTACCACCCTCTTAGTAATAAAGTAAAACTTGCATTATATCTAAAACTCTGGCCTTCTAGTTTTGGATTATGACCTCTTGTTCTAACATTTCTCCTCCATTTGAAATTACATCCCCTTATGTATTTAATCACATCTCATCGCTCTTCTCTCCTTTGGCTATACATATTGAGATCCCTTAGGACATAGTTATAAGATCAGGGGTTCCTGAAGAATGGATACATAAAGTGTGGTTATTTGTTGGAGAAATAAAGTGGTAGACTACTTGGGTGGAAAACACTAAGCTATAATTATAACAGTATAAAGGATCAGAAGGATGATGAGTTATGGATAACCAATGAGACCTCATTACAATTTTGTGTCTTGTTGCAAAGATCGTGGCTTCAGAAGAACGTTGCACTACAAAGTCTGAATGAGAACATTTATTCAAGGAAAAAACACTTAATAAAGTTACTAGTAGAAGAAGACACGTGGTTGTATTTTTTCTTACAAATATGCAAACACAAAAGAAAGATGGTGGATATTTTGAACAATCCCCAAAAATTAAAATTAGAGGCTGCACAGCAAAGAATGGGTTTAATTATCCCGAAGAACACGTTAACATTTATGAGCCGGTTACCATTGGATGCAAACCGATCTAATTATTTAATGACAGGACCAGGAAACATTACATACGTTGGTTTTTGTGAAATTCTACCACGCCAGCCATATCTTAGCCATCAAGAAGTGTCACAGTCATAGCACAGTCCTTAGCCACACCATAATAACTGGTCCAGACCTGCCACCTGCCATCGAGAGCCAGTCTAAACCCATCGTTTAAATGTTTAAAGGCACGCGAGCAACCTAAGGTATGTTTTTAAGCTTGTAAAATTTATGGCCGTCTCAGTAAGGCACACAAATGTAAATATACTTTGCCAAAGGTATGCAGTCATATCCCCTTTAAACTCATTGATATATGGATATTGATCGTCCAATGTTTAATGCACTCGCCGTTTTTGATATGAAACCCATGCAAAGATCTTCATGCCTCTCTCTTTCTGTAAAGTGCTGATTTATAGAGAACCATTTATTATGTTGTGCCGTACCGCATGGCGTTAAGGTTAATATAGAAAATCAAACATGGAAATTTATATGCTTACACAGATGGTGTTTTAGTACTTTTTTCATCAGTTATTTTATTGTGTACTTTTGCTACAGAATAAATCTTTTGCATGTAATATAATCATCATCATGATCAGATCCGTTGCTTCAATATTTTAATCATAATAGAATTATATTTTTTAGAATTATCTAGGTTAACAAACCTCCAATCAATGCCTCTTCCCCTTAAAAACTAGATAACATTGCGGTTAAATTTTTTATGTTGAATTACGGTAAAATAAAATATATCATAATGCGTTCTATATTGGGTAGAGACATCTGAGGAATTTATACTAAGGATCCAAGTACATCCTTGTTAACTTTTTTAACGGATCCAATACTTTCCTTATATCCTGCATTTACAGATTGAAATAAGCAAGATATATGAACTAGAAAACTACCCTAAATCATTCCCATGGGCGTTAACCCAACTTAACTCAGGATATGACACCATATTCCGGCGCTTAGCAGCAAGCACAGCATCCTGACTTTTCATTTGGTAGTAGTGGATGTGATTAAAAACAATGTTATTAAAAAAAAAGTGACATGTTTATTTTGACTTATATCAAATAGGAGAGTATAATGGAGAGAGTCTTCAAATTTAATATTTTTATGTACAGTTTTTAAATGACGGTGAAATCATCAGTTTTTGTTATTGCGTCCTGTACATTTAAAAGTATTGTGTTTTTCTTGACCCAAACATGATGCCATTTTATACTGCAAACATGTAAATATAAAAATGAATAAATAATGCTAACATGTCTCCAGTGAGTAAGAATGGGTAATATATCTAAATAAATAATAAAAATAAAATAATAATAAGTTGTGGGTATCTGCTACTTTTTCTTGCTGCACAAATATCCAAGTAGAAACATAGTAGCTACAGATTACTACTAGATCTTTTTTTTACATCCTTTCATTAGCAAAATAAGAGCAGTCCTGGCATTATTACTATATAAGTAGATAGATTAGTAATAAAATAATAATAAATAATAATAAAATTATTATTTTAGTCAGAGGTTTTAATTTGTGTTAAAACTTAAGATTCTGGTTTGTAAACATTTGAAAATCAGATTTCTTTTCTACCCTTTTATTTAATATAAATAAATATATATATATATATATATATATATATATATATATATATATATATATATACATACATATATATAAATTATCACATAGAAGTGGACTAGGGGGAATTATAGATCTGGCTACCTCAATAAGAAGGTTATGGTCTGGCATGTAGAAGTACTTTTATGCATGTGGCATATTTAACACAGTGTCTGGTCTTATTTTATGGCTCCTAAAAAAATAAAAATACAAGAAAAATTATGATTTCGGGTAACTAAGTGATCGATGTGCATAAAATGTGACAACCAGGTATTTTGCCATGTTTATCTGTGTTTAACAGAGATCTTGATTTTCAGATGAAAGGAAAAAAGTATAACTCTTTGCTGAAAAAAAATAGCATCAATTCTAGACATTTAAAAGTATTCTTATCATATGGATCAGGCCATACTGGATGAGTGCAAGTGACAAATGAGTTGCGCTCGTAGTTCTTGTAATAAGTATAATGCTATTTCAGCCGCAAATGATCCATTAAAAGGACAACTCGAGCAGTCGTTCCAAGAGGCGAACAAAGCCGTGCATTGTGGCGGATTCTGCTGCACCGGCTAGGAGTCCTTTCACAAAGGTGAAAATTGGATCAGCCTGGCAAACTTTAACTTCCACATGAGAAGCTTCTGAATAAAAATAATATTATGAAAAGACACCGCAAACTACAGAAAAGGAGCCTTATGACGTTTATTGGATTTCACCGTATGCTACAATACGAACAGCAAAGCACTGGCTGGAGTATGAAGAGCTGTCAAATTAAAAGCTTCAAAATAATTTATACGGTAATAAGAACGTAAAGCCATTTAAATCATTAGAACTATTTGCTGTAACTAATTGAGGACTGCCGTGGATTTGCAAGGGTTAATCAAGTTTGATTAACTGCTGAAAACACGATTCCAAATACTGTGGCTATAAATTAGATTTTAAAAGCCCGGTCTGCCTTGACAAATTTGGAATTGTTAGCAGCTTTGTCTGATGGAACTAAAAAAAAAAAACGACACAATGCATATTGATTATTAATTTAATTTTTATTTCTCCAGATAGGCATTGTTACGTAATGAATGGGTTAATTTTGTGCTGGACAAATCAGTCATACCCAGAGAGACATAGCCAAGCCAAATGGGCCAGAAACCTAAACTCACTCAATGGGGTCATTTCTAACCATTGCAGGTGCAAAAAGAGTGGAGGACTTATATTGAATAATGCATGAGTTGTGTCAAAAAATGTTATATTGACACTACATAGAGGGGTAAATCCCACAAATACATATTTGCCAGACTTTAGATTGAAAAAGAGAAAAAAAAATCCAAAAATGAGCAAACTCACCCAAAGTGGCAGAATTGAATCCACATCAGTAGTGTGTATTAAGGCTGGAGATTCCATTTGCATATTTTCCCAAGTGTGATTCTTGACCCCAAGAAATCAGCAGTTTAAACTCACTAACTTGACAATACATTAAGCAGGGCCTTCTCCTACTGCAAGGATTTGGCTGGCCCTGAAAAAGTCACCCCATGCAGAAGAATGGAACGTCATAAAGTATCGAAATACCAGCTTTCCTACAAGTCCTGCTTTAGTGAATAAACCCAAATTACTAATACGTTAAAAAAGATAGACCTTTATGTACACGAATTGGCCCTTTGGAGCTGACACTGAGGATGTCCGCTACTAACGACTTATGTAAAGATATATCACCGGACATGCGCAGCTCTGCAAAACATTAAATCATTTATAAAAAATAAAATAATTGTGCACCAGATATTAGGAGGTGATTAGGAGAGTAGATGCACAATCCACCCCCTCCTCTCTCTCCCGTACCACAGACACATATGCAAACTGGGAAGGGGTTAAATAAAGAATTATAAGGCGGGGAACCAATTAGGTGGAAAAATATATTAGTCTCTCCAAATTGTGTGGACATTTCCCTCTGTGTTCCACTCAGTTAAACTGAACAGCAGTATAAAGGAAACACAATAGGTGGGTCACAGAGGTAATTGAGCATTTATGGTCTCGCCTCCGTTCCTGGAAATCTGGTATGCGTTTGATCTACTATTTGCACAAAGAACCAATTCCGCAAGGATCTGTGGATGATTGGGTTTATAGTAATATCATAAATGTAATTGTTACAGTCTAATATATGTCTACGACTATGAATCCATTTAAGCAGATCACCAGAAACTCCAGTTTGGGATTTGCAACAAGTTCCACCATAAACAAAAATGAGTGCGAGGAGGACTGTGGCTAAGTGAACGTAAAGGTGTTCTGTTTACGGTTATTAATCCCAGAGCACGTGACCGTATCCTTGTGCAATTACTGTGTCACTGATCCTCTCTAAAAACATCGGCAAAATGTGACAATATACATAGTTCATAAGGTTGAAAAAAGACCTAAGTCCATCAAGTTCAACCCTTCTACCTAACCTTCCGATTCTTTATATGATTTCAGCAAAGAATAAGTAATAAAAAAGTGCATGAAATTCTTTTAATAATATCATGGGGTAATACTACAGGTGGCCAAAGCAGGGCACCCTTGTTATGGGGTATGGTTAGGGGTGGGGTGGGCTGGGGGCTTCGTTGAAGGTAGGGTTAGATACAGGACCATCCAACTTGAGATGTATTGAAACAGAATGGCAGTCAATGGTACTAGCAGCAGCCAATCAGATGCATGCTATCTGAATACGGGTAGACTGCACGCTGCTTTAATAAGCTAGAATACTGCTTTAGTGATTTAAGTGACTTCCCTTGCAGTATTTGCTCCTGCCATCTCTGCTGGAGGGCTATTCTGCTCATCTGCCGCCCTTTTTCTTCATTTTTTGACATTTTGTAGTTTTCCTTGGCTCTTTCTTCTCAAGCAACTTTTATTTTTTGTCTTTCAGAATTTCTACATACCTGTAGCATTGAGTTTGTTTTTTTTAACAGTAGATTGGACATTCCGTTTCTGTTAAAGAGATACATTACTAAATCTACCGTGGCCACAAAATGCTATATGCGTGTGATGCCTTCTTGACATTTTTATTTGGTTCAGAGATTTTCAAGTGCAAGTAACTATGTCAAAGAAAATAGAGGCTGGTTTCACGTTACACAACACAAGCCTGAAACCTTATCCTATTCCTGCATGGCTTTAGTTTTTGCAGATCTCTGTTCTTTCCAAAACATAATTTTAACATTCCAAGCTAAGAATGATCTACTGCCTTTTATCTGTACACCATGTTGGGTTTAGTGCTTCTACTGGAAAAATGTAAAGTTTATGTGTGCTGTGTATAAATACTGCGTTTTAAGCTAGATGAACAGTAGGTGCGTTATACGTATAGGGAACAAAATGAATGTAAATGTTATCTTTAACTTCGGTCCTATATTATTTCTTTGTATTTTACACAAATCCATATTCTGCTCGATATTTTATGAAACAAAAGTGTTTATATGGAGTAGACTGCTTTGCCAGCAATGACATCATATGATGGAATTACAGGGATACCGGATAGCTAAATAATGTTGATGAGTAGATACAATGGCACGGATACACTTCATACATGTGAATAGATATTTCCAGCATGAGTATGCTCCACGTCACAATGAAAGGAACATAATAGTTACTGATTTTGTGGCTCGGTAACTTCTCCATGCCATTTTCTGCCTGTTGCAGCTGTGTTGTATGTGGGTGCATATAGCTTCCATGTCAGAGATGTACAGATCATAAATACCGTGGTTCCCCAAAAATAAGACACTGTCTTATATTTATTTTTCCTCAAGAATACACACTATGGCTTATTTTCAGGGGATGTCTTATTTTTATTAAGTATCGTACAACAATCTATATTTATTCAAATATACTCCTCTTGTCTGGGGGTACAGATACTCAGGAAAAGCAGAGATAGGCCAGCAAAGCTGATGTGTAAGGGCTGGCTTATTTATCAGGGATCCAGTGAGAACTGCTTGCTGAAGCTTTTCCCCTATCCCCTGGTGTTTGTGGGGGGTGAGGGAGACCCACAGACTGTTGCTGGTCAGTGCTGGGGAGCAGCAGCTTTACTAGTGTTTGTGGGGGGTGAGAGAGACCCACACACTGTTGCTGGTCAGTGCTGGGGGAGAGAAACCCACAGTGCTGAGTAAAATGGCAGCCACAGCTTTACTTCTTCCCCCTGCTCCTCACTTCACTGAGGAGACTTTTACTTTCACTTTCTATGTCTCCTCCCTCTCTGCCTCACTGCATAGCCACGCCTATCACTATGTCTTATTTTCGGGGAATGGCTTATATTGAGTAAATGCTTAGAAATCCTGATACGGCTTATTGTATGGGTATGTCTTATTTTCGGGGAAACACGGCATGTGCCGGGCTTTAAATGCAGGTTTAATTAACCAATTAAGTTTTGTTTTTTTCTTTTTTAGGTCCAAAATCTATAGATCCTGGAGCGCTGGACTCATCCCCAAATTCCCCAAAATAAACCCTCTACTGAGTTAAATATGTGTTAACTATCAATGAGAATAAATAATGTCTAAGTGAAGGAAGCTATTTTTAGAATCCTGGGACAATATGTTGCCGATGGGACCCATTCCCAACTTTTAATTTTATATAATTATTCAAATACATCACCTTCTATGCAAAAGCCTCTAGTTTTCTCATCTGCATATCAGAGTTGCCAAATGGGCTTTAGGGATGCTTTAGGGATACTTATGGACAGTCTAGTCTTCTTCAACCCTTTCATTTACTCCACTTCATCCCAACTCCATCACAACACCACTCCATCATACCTGGTTGGTTTCCAATGTGTCAAACCATATTTCATGTGCTTTGTCTGGACATGCAATTGTACTCTAATAACTGATATTATGAGCTTAACGTGAAATGTAAACTTGTACTGCATGTGAAGTGTCCGGTGCTGCGTTGCAGTACTTATTAATTTATGTAAATATTAAGTCTTATTGATATAAATAAAAAAACGAGCAGAACGTAGACAGGGAGTAGATCTGACCAAATACCATTTCCCCATTGAAGACGCTAATCTGGACTCCCTATGGAAACCGCATGTCACTTGGGTGTATGGGTACATTTACACGGCATATTCCATACCAGAAAATCCAGCCATGCTCCTTCATGTTTATTCCAAACCAATAATCATACCTGGGAACGTCTGGGCTCCGGAGCCTTCCCTTGCGGGACGTGGCCAGGACTGCACACTGACGGTGAGAGGTCCCGTTGATGGGAGTTCCCGCTGATGTTGGGGGTGTTCCCGCTGACGGCAGTGGGAATTTAAATTTAAATGAAAAATGGGCTGGGAGCGGGGCGTGTGAAGACCACGCTCCCATGACCCGGAGGATTTGGGTCTTGAAGCGGAGAAGCAGTGCTCACCCGGCAATCTCCGGGTCAAACCCGGAGAATTCCCAGGCATGCCAATAATGTATAGTCAGGTAATGGTTTAATCATAGAATTAACACAATGAGAGGCTTACACTCAGGTCCTAGTTGTTTTCTTACTAATTGTCATCTGTAGAATGTAGATATCTAAAAATTAACCCGCAACAAATCAACATGATGTGCAAATATGACAACAGGCTGTATTAAAATATCTAAACTTAACTTGATAGAGATTGGTATGTTTTTTAACAGAATATGCAGACAATTCTATAAATAAATGCATCTATTTAGTAAGAACTAACCTGCACTGGTTATGTAATTAGCCGTGCCCCCGATCGTAGAAATGATTATCTCGGAATTTAGAATTATCACAGTTACTCGTGAGCTCTCATGCAAAGGTTTTTTTTTTTTACTGCCGAAGTAGAGCTTCAATAATGTGATGAACATGACAGGTATTTAAAAATAAATTGCTTTGTAAAAAAAAAAAAAAAAGGCCCTTAAGTAAAATTTCAAACACTTCTCACAAGAATAATTCAGTGAGAGTATTTTCCGACTATCTCTGTCCATAGAAGGGTTATGGTAGATTAGAGGTGAAGAGGAGTACTGGGAATCTTCTACCTGACAAATAAGTATACTTATCAAATGTTTTTGATAACCAATCTGACATCTAAATGACACATGATGTCAACTTCTATTAAGAGGTTTGCAAATGATGACAAGCACAGAAAAAAAAATATTCTTAAGGAAACTATATTCACGGAAATTCAGTTGATGCTACAATATGTCGTAAGTGCAGTGACCAGAAAGTAAAGAATAAAAGGGTCAGCTGTAGAATTTGATATCATTTAATTGATGAAGTGCACCCACCACTTTCCCATGAACTTAGACTTCTTGGAACTCATCTAAGTGGACTGTAAAAATAAAGTGAAATGGTACTGGGAATTGAATAAACTATTTGGAAAATAAAAGAAAGAATAATACAAATTCGGGCGGCTCGGTAGACATCGCCCTTTCAAACCTTAAGAGTCGCCAGGAGGACACTCAAAAAGAGAGCGATAGGAAGAACCCCTCCCGAGGTATCAAGTTAGAAAAATTGTCCATAAACTTGAAAAAAGAAAGAAATACGATCATGCCGGCCAGTCGTATAATGTTGCTCATTGGGATATAATAAAGTACCGTATCTATCGGCGTATAACACGCACTGTTGTATAACACGCACCATTTTAACAAGGAAATTTGAGTAAGAAAAAATAAGTTTAAACTTGGAAGCTATGAACTTAATGTTGGAATAATGTTTATAACATTATAACATTTATTATAATGTAATAAAAGAAATAAAGAATAAAGAAAAAGCACAAAAAAAACTTCATCAGAATCACTGCTATCTGGGAAACCACACACACTCAGACACACACACAGTAAGACACACTCAGACACACACACACTGAGACACACACACACTAAGACACACACACTCAGACACACATGCAGCCAGACACACACTTAGACACACACACACACACACAAACACACTCAGAGACACACACTCAGAGACACACAAACACACTCAGACACACACACACTCAGACACACACACATTAAATGTATATATTACTCCCTACCTTTAGGGAGATCTGGTATGGGTCCTCTTTATCTTCCAGCATTTTACTTTTTGTGCTGATGCCGGGGCCGGAGTGATTTCATCACCCGGCTCCCGGCATCAGAGAGGGCGCGTGAGAGAGCCGTGCAGGGGAAGATTGTGCAGCTCTAGGATTTATCGGCGTATAACACGCAGGTAGGGTTTCAACTTCATATTTTAGTTTAAAAAAGTGCGTGTTATACGCCGATAAATACGGTATTTTTTACAATCTTTGCATTTTTACCATAGGTTAGTGAATATGGAAGATATTTATGATTCTGTTATTTTATATTTTTACCAATATATAAACCTGTGTGGAAAAAAATGATTTAATATTTAATTTCATATTAAATTTAGATTTCTGTTTTGGCTTTAGGATCATCTTTGAAATTTAACATTATAATTAAGTCTCATAAAATGTATATTTCCAAGGCAGAGTAAGTGCAATATCTCATCCGGAAGGACAGGCCTTGCTACTTCTGAATATACATTTTATTACATATTTGAAGTTTTATTACATTCTAGCATTACTAGCTATAATCCCAAACATCATTTTTCATATTAATGTAGGCAATAATAATTAATATGGCGCATTCATCTACACATAACATAATTATTTATATTTCAAAATAATTTTGTTAATAGTAAATAAATGCATGTTTCATAGACTATTACAACCCTATTAATAAATCTTGGTTTAAATCTTTATATTTCTTCGGTTTCTAAGTAAGACCGACAAAGATCTGTCTACCAGAGGAATTACACATATTCAGGTCTTTGAATGGGCTGATTTCTAACATCATGCTTTTTATCGATAAACATAGACAGGTGGAAGGTTTAGTAAGTTCCCAGAAATATGCTGGGTGAAGATGTAACCTGGCAATAAGTCAGACAATAGTTCAACCATTCTATAACTCTACTACCACTGTTCCTGGAGGTGTAAGGGTGTGCATGGGGTGTAACCACCTTACCTGTGGCTATGACTGCAGCAACCTCCCGCAGATGCTGTCGGACCTTGCGCATGCGCAGGCCACTCCAATGATAGCTGACCATTTACTTCTGTGGCAGTATACGCATGTGCAGGCCATTTCTCTATCTATTTGTGTACTTGGCTTGGGGCGGAGTTATCTGCCTGGGGCCTATTTTAGGGCTCCTTAGCTGTCCACTAGCTGCCTGTCAAAGAGATTCATTGCTTGTTCTCTGGGCTCTGCTCGTTCTTCTCAGTTATCTTGTTGGTTCTGGTTCTGGTTCTGGTTCTGGTTCTGGTTCTGGTTCTGGTTCTGGTTCTGGTTCTGGTTCTGGTTCTGGTTCTGGTTCTGGTTCTGACCTCGGCTACGTCTCACGGCTATCCTGACTTCTCCAATCCTTGACCTCGGCTTCGTTTGTGGACTGCTGTACCCGTGTCCCAGACGCCTGTTTTGGTTCGTGTCTGGGTTCTGCACTGTGGATCCTCAGTTACTGATCCTGATCATTCCTGGCCGTTACATGGGGTCTAGTGAGAGCAGGGAGCACTGTTCTGTTTAATCTCATTTACCATCAGTCTGTGTGTGGAGGCACAGTAGTCTAGTCACTAAAAGGATATTTGTTTAAAAGAAATGTTATTTCCCCAAAGTCATGCAGAGCCAGCTCAGTCCTACTTGTTGGGGAAACTTGAAGTGTTGGTCCTTCATAATTTATATTGAATTGAGAGATATACTCATACTAACTCTCCACCCAACTATCCCTATGGTGATCAGCCTCAAGAGAGAACATGGGGTTTCCTGATTCTAAGACTTCATTGAGCACCAGAAGAGAGGTCAATGCCACCAAAGGCACAGACCCCCTGCACTTCATACCACCAACAGAACAGGCAATTAATAAAGCCTGAATATGAGTATACACTACGCCAGGTAAAATTACAAAACTGCAGGAAAAAAAATATAAAAGTAGGGAGGTGCGCTGTGACCACACAAAATAAAATAGAGGAATTTATCTCAAAATTCCTAGATGATACATGGAGTGCATTCAGCATATATATAAATAAAAGAACAAATAGAAACATATTACAGTGTAATATGTATAAAAATGAGGTTAAAATAATAATTGGACAGTCTGCTTTTTATATTACCCCATATTAAGTTTATATTTGCTCTTTTCTTTTATAAATGCTGAATGTACCTACTCCCTGTATCATCTTGGAATTATGAGATAAATTCCTGTATTTATATGGTGTGGTTACAGTGCACCTCCCTACTTTTATATTACTAATGCCTCGCTTTAACAAAAATCTAAATTTGTGGATGGAGGTCTCAGTGACTATGACCCAAACTATCATTCTGCATAATGTACTATTCTGTGCAGTTACCAGGGCTGTCTTCAGGCCAGGAAAAGGGGCCTCCAGCCCCACATCTAGGAGGACCCTCATGCCACTGCCGACAGGACCTCTCCCTCACACTTGTTTCGGCATCCCTGATTTAAGTGGAGCTCTGGCATCTTGTCCCAATGCTCCACTTTCCAAGCGATGCAGAGACCTAAGAAAAGGAACAATGGTGGTCTGCAGACCTTCCTTCACCGGGGTCCCACAAATCCTGAGCTTGGCCCTGACGGTTTCTTAGTTGTGGAACTATGTTTTTCTCTTCTTTCTCTCATGCTAAATCAAGAGAGAAAAGGGAAAGTAATCTATGAATTTTTTTCCGCTAGATCTTCAACAAGAAGAGTACAGCAGGGGAAGAACTACTGAGGCATTTAAGACTCTGGACCCAGCCACAACTATAGTTCCTGGACTCACTTTAAACATAAAATGTAATTATCACTATCACTCTATAGCTCCTGTCTCCTGTTACTATAAGTGACATATAATCGTGGCACATTTCACAAGAATGGTTACTACTTTTGATTTAATTAGGCCACACACAATACACTATGTGCTGTACAGATCCCCGGTGCTCTAGTGATTAAACCCACGGAAAAGCTTTCTAATAACTGGGTATAGATTTCTGAGAAAAACAAATATTTCTGAGAATATTATCTTTCTTTCCTTTATTTCCTTCTTTTTATTTCAGGCACTATTAATATTTTTTTTTTTTTGTTTCATCCTGGTAAATTAAGTTCACTATACAAAGACCTTTAATTGTACTTTATGATTATAAAATTATTATAAAATAATTTCAACTTTCTTATTAATTGTGCTTATTAGATTATGAATTTGTTTATGTGTTGAATAGGAGAGAAATAAAAATACTTGAATATTTTAATATATATATATATATATATATATATATATATATATATCTATATATCTATATATATACATAAAATAAATGTGTGCAAATTAATGTTTTATGGATGAGATAAAGATGTTTCGCAAAAATAAACTTGATTTATTGTTGCATTCTTACATCTGAATTTCGCTGAACCGAGCCTTATTTGTGTAGTTTAATCCCCCTATCATCATTAGTCTTACTAGTCAAGGAAGCCATGTGCTACTGGATGAAACCAATAAGCTGTCTGTCAGCAAGGGGATAATGATTCTATATCCTGGCCTAGGATTGGTCAAAGAAGTATTGCTGTTACATCAAATAGTCTTAAAGTGCACTTAGGGGACTTGACTTAATTGACTTGTGATTTCTATGTTACATTTTTTTTAAAGATAAGTTACTGTGCTGACAAAGAATGTTAGGTGTTATGTACCAAATTCTGCTCATTGCTTCTGGGATGGTACAAGTCATGGACCACCCTGGAAAAAATATGAATATATATTTTATGCATAATGTGTGGCATGAAGTACTGCATTGTTTAAAAGGAGGCTAGCTTGTTATTAATAAAGCAATCATTTAAGAGTAGAAAGCAACATTATTAAACTTGCCACAGTATAGTATCTGGCGGGATAGAGAGGGGGGAGAGAGAGAGAAAGGATGAAAGAAAAAAAGAGAGAGAGAGAAAAAAGAGAGAGAGAGAGAGAGAAAAGAGAGAGAGAAAAAAAATAAACAAAAGAAAGAGAGAGAGAAAAATGAACGAACCAAAGAAAGAAAGAGAAAGAAAATGAGAGAATGAGAGTGTATAAACATTATGGTTATCTTATTTATGAATAAGAGTAGAAACCTGCTGACTTAACTATGTAGTGGTTATTTAAATGCATAGCATCATTCTGTATTACCAATGATATATCTCCCATGAGATTTTTGACAAACAGTACCGTGTCTGATAACTTCATCAATGAAGATATCTAAATTGAAACAGATGTAGTAACCATGGCTTTCGTGTTCTAGTGAAGTGCCCTCTGACAATAAAAAGAGTCATAGCACAGTTTAGAATACACCAATGTAGTTATGGTTGTGCTTATGGCTTCAAGCAGACCTCAATGTCTTGGCCATTGTTATTACCATTGCGTTACACCCTTCTATAATATAATCAGGGCTGGATTTTCTATTAGCCACATGAATAGAAATGTCTTAGATGTAGAAAGAGTCTGGCTATCCGCTATCACAGCCAAATAATAGCATCCAAACATGATTTCTGACAATTATACCTATTCTATGAGTTTTATGATACTCAGCAGTGAACCATTTCCTCAACACAAAAACAGCTTCTTTTATTATCGACACTACAAGTAAATAGAGCTAAGAGAAATCTGAGAAGATATGCTAAAAACATATATTGGGGCACATATTTTTTTTAAAATTGGGTTTTTAAAATACTGTTTTATCAAGTCATGAACATGCATGCATCCAAAGCAACTTTCTTGTGATATATTATTCTTAGAGTTCAAATTAAAGCACCATTTTCATAAAAAGACAAGTGACTAGATTGCTAATAATTGTTTTCCCAATTATCAAACAATGACTATTATACTTCCAGGTCTGAATTTCATATTGTTTGCATTGGGTTTTTGCACCGTATTCCTGTTTATAACCAGGGTTGTCAAGTTCCGATAATTGATGACTGCAGATGCACTAAGGTTTGGGAATATCACCTCAGTGCTCAGTAAAACACAATTTAAACTGATTTTGTGTTAATTAGAGAAATCCTAAACCGTGCCAGGAATTCTGCTCTTGAGATCTGTTTGACATCCCAGATCTAGAATAATCAAAACATGGATTGCAATGACTTAACTGTAGGGTCTGCAGGTGTTGCAGCTGAAATCTCATTGCTAGCTAGCCCTGTACACCATGACGTGATGTTCACTTGTAGGATATCTTTGCTGTCAATGTCACTCACTACTCTTTTCCTCCTTCCTTGATGGACCACTGTATTAGAAACCATATCCTAATATTATTAATTACATAGTTACATAGTTCATAAGATTGACAAAAGACCTAAGTCCATCAAGTTCAACCCTTCTACCTAACCTTCCTATTCTTGATCCAAAAGTTGAATCGTAAACTTGTGGAGCCCCACAGAGGAACAGGCGAAATATGTTTATACAACTGGAAACACATCTCTTGCTGCTTTGTCCTTGGCGTGGTAGGTTGGTCCCAAACACTTCCACCTACTGGGCCAATGCATAGAGTGGTATGAGGACCATGAACACGATCTAGCAATAGATCCTCCATTGTGTTGATGTGTACGCTCTTAAGTATCAAAAGAGTCTTCTTCCTTTTGTTGATAATGCTTTGAGATTTCCCTACCACTTCTATGACCACAGGTAACTGCTGCTGTGTATGAAAGTACACCATAATGGAACCAACGCGTGGAGTTCTTAAAAAAATCTTGTGCTCCGTAAATGTAGTACTTAACGTAAAATGCCAAGTGGATTTCCAGATAATGCAGACGCGGTATAAGGCAACGTGTATCAGTAAATCTCACATTACCCAAAACAAGAGCTTGTTTGTTAACACCAGGCATAGTGTACAAAGTGAAAGCCGAATGAGGATGCTTTCAGCACTAGGCTTTTTCCACAAGTGAATTTTCAACCCTTTCTCAAACTACTTCTAGTAGAATTAATATTTCTGCAACCTCTTAGCTTTCTTTTTCACACCCACTTTGTAGACAAGTATTTTGCAACATCTAAAGTGTCCTCTTCATCAACACATTCCAAGTAGCTTTGACTTTGCAACATCTTACATTTTCTTGTTGACAGACAACTGAAGACTTTTGAGTGAACCTTTGAAAAAAAAATCAGCATGTCATCTAACACTCTGGCAGTAAATTTAGCTAACCAAGACGCACAATCTTTTGAACCTTCCAAATTCCACGATAATTTTGGAAGGTATAAGATACCTGAGGATAAAGTATGTCATTTTCAAATGTGTGACCTTTCGCTACCAACACTTTTAACCAGTCCATTTTTTTATGGATCCACGGCATAGCAAAAACATTAATCATTGTGACATTCAAGGGAAACTTCAATGACAAAATGATTCACCACCAATGTTTTTATTCATTTCGAGAGATCGCTGATGTGGGCAATATTTTCAGAACTTTAAATTTGCATCTACTTTTTCACCTTGAGAAAATATACAGTTCAAACTTTAGACCTAAGTATTCAAAACAAACTTTTATTTTTCTAATATTTTCACTTAAAGTGATAAAAAACAATTTAATGTAACTTAAACAATGGCCTTAAAAAAGGTAATACAAAGAAGTTCGTGAAATAAAAAAATCTGAATGATAGACTTAAGAAAAAATCTACATCTTGTGTAGTGAAATTAGCCGTTCTTCTTTTCTGATTTAAGCACTGTGTCTAATAAATACCATTTAAGAATCCACTTCCATAGCAAATGAATTGATTATTATTATGAGTGCAAATGGTAGAACATTTAAGAATTATAAATAAGGAATTAAGGTTTTAGGCACGAGATCGGGGTTAGGTGACTGAGGTTTACAAGTTTGGTTAATAGAAAAAAGGAAAACAAAAGCTTGGGAAGAAGAAAAAAAAATTGGTTTGAGTTAAGTCCATGAGTTTAAGAAAAAAGTTGGGGATGAGAAGATATGGAGGAAAAGGCACTGTCAGAGATCCAGCATAATGTGTACCCACACTACTAGTGAAGGCAAGGATGCTGTGCAGGAGAGATCCATGTCACTGTATGTACCTCTTATGCGCATTTGGTGACCTCCTGATCACGTTGCCCGAGGATTTCATGGTATGACTTAATGACCAGGTGTCCTCAGCCACTGAAAGAAAAAAAAAGCTGAGGGAGCAACTTGGTATCTCCAATGAGAGACCAACGCTCCTATGGTCAATGGCTGACATATTTGTAAAATTGCTCCATAGTTTTGGGGAGGTGAGGGTCAACAGATGGAAGGCAGGTTAGATTCATTAATTTTATATTATTTAGGAGTTTTATTATTATATGGAGGGAGAAATAAAAGTCCCTTTTTAACACTTTAGTTTACCCTCCTCTGCTACTGGTGTAAAATAACAATGACAATTCTTGACCATCACAAGACTTCAATCTCTAAAAATATATAACCTACTAACAACAGATAAAAAGTAATGCAGCTCACAAGGGTTTTAGTGAAACAGTTTTTTGAAAATCAAATGCTTTACCTTCCTCCTGTAAGATTGAAGATTATAGTATGTATATAAGTATATATTATAAATAATTATAATATTTAATATTTTAGCAGTAAAATTAAGAAAAAGAGGTGCCTATTCACTAGTTCTACTACTTCTAGTATAGTTGAATATAACCTTTTTTTCCCATGGACAACAAGTTTAATTCCCTAGACGCAAAACAAATAGTAATGAGCCAGGTGCCTATGCTAGAAGTTAACAGACATGTAGCTTAATCCAACAACAATATATATTGTTCCCCCTGTGCCGTGTTATGCTTCATGGGAAGCCGGAAACGACACCGGGAGGGCTATCCCAGAGGGGGCAACTCTACACACCAATTAGTGCAATACTTGAATTTTCTTTATCAGGGAGACTCTTGGTAATTAGATGTTTACATAACATACAAAAAAAACATGTGGTCTAGGTGTGGTTCTTGGTAATTTGCTTATTTTTTTTCCTGATATTAACTTCCGCAGAGGTTTAGTATGACCTCTCTACTGGTTGGGGAATCCCTTAAATCAGCCCAAGATACCTATAACACAGATATGCTATGGAAAGAGCCGAGTTACCACCACACGGGGCATGTGGTAACACAAGAGCATGACCTTTCAAAAACTGTTATTCGCATTATATGAATCGTAATAAAGGGCTGAAACTTCTTAGAGATGTCCCATTGTGCATCTTTGTACTCCTTCTGCAGATATCCTTGTATTTGCACTAAGTGACTACTTTGGGCAAATTGTGGCTATACAAAGTAATTTCCCAGTGCTCTGCTCTGTGCCACCTTGGCAATGGAGGAACTCACAGAGATATGTGTCATAAGAACCACTAAACCACTATCCAAGACCACTCTTTGTAAGTTAAAGGATACTGAAAAGGTGTATTTGCTTGGGCGTAGGATCAGTTTGGACAGAGAGTGGTGCTACCGTTGGATAAGTCAGGGACTGCAGATTAAAATAACACTGTACAGACAATGTGTTTGTATGTGGCTGGGTTTCCACCACAGTGCGTTCTCCCTGTACTAAAGTAGAGATAAAATAGTCAAAAACAGTATAATTAACTTTTGTGGGGGTCGAAGGGTCTATTAGTTTGCAGTGCTGTTAAGTGATATTAAAACATCTTGTCAAGACAATGTATAACTTACCCCTTAAAATTGGGTAAAACATGCAGGACAGGGTTAGCAACATACTAGACTTAGTCTCACCTGGGTGAAGCTTCCGAACTATACACACGGTCACATTAAAATGAGGCCAAGCAACTGAACTACACGTGCTCTGGACTGATGAGTGAAGATTTAAAATATTTGGCTTTAGCAGAAGGCAGTTTGGTTGCAGAAAGGCTGGAGAGCAGCACAAGAATGAGTGTTTGCAGGTAACAGTGAAGCATGGTGGACGTTCATTACAAGGTTGGGGCTGTGTTTTCTACAAATGGAGTTGGAGATTTGGTCAAAAGTAATGGTCTCCTTAGTGCTGAGAAGAACAGGCAGATACTTATCCATCATGCAGTAACATCAGGGAGGTATCTGATCTGCCCCAAATTTATTCTGCAGCATGACAAAGACCCCAAACATATGGCCAAAATCATTAAGAACTATCTTCAGTGTAAAGAAGAACAAAGAGTCCAGGAAGTGATGGTATGGCCCACCAGAGCCTTGAACTCAACATCATCAAGTCTGTCTGGGATTACACAGAAAGGGAAGAAACTGAGCCTAGCTAAATCCACAGACTTGGATTCCTTTAAAAACACACGTGCAAGTGTACCAATGAAGAATTAATGCAGTTTTGAAGGCAAAGGGTGATCACCCCAAATATTTGATTTATATTTTTCTTCTGTTCACTAACTTTACATTTGGTTAAATGATAAAAATATGCCCAGCATATCTACTTTTGAAAGATTTCTTACTTTACAGCATTTTTTCACACCTGCCTAAAACTTTTCCACAGTACTATAAATACTGAATAAATGCAAACATTGTTATGTGTGCAAATTAAAAAAAAATACATCAGTTTTTGGTGTAGAGAGTCCAAGCATTTTTTATTATATAGAAGACCTTCTAAACTGTGTGTATATATATATATATATATATATATATATAATCAGTCATACGCTAGATATCAACATTTCATTTTTCTTCTTTGAAGCTTCTTTCATTAGTTTCTCTTCTATATACTTTACCATTATTATGTCTGAAACATTGAGAACATAATGAAAGAATAAAGACCACAACAAAGGAGGCAGTAGAAGATGTACCTGGAGGTGAAACAGCTAAACTTTTCAACACTTCACATACGTGCCTCAGCAGACCACCATTTGGAGATCTGTAAACAAAGCAAAGGAAGGAGAAAAAAAATCCAAATTCACGTAGTGTCAACCTGCTGTACTTGATGTAAACTGTAATTCAGCATTTTATTTATGAAAGTAAATACAACTGGAACAAAATGACACGGGGTGACAATTACAATGAAATGTCTATCCAATGTCCAGTACACTGTTAACAATATAATAACAGCAGATTATACGATTATAAGATGACCCTGATTATAAGACGACCCCCCAAAATCTGAAAATTCATTTAGGATAAAAAGAAAAAGCCTGAATATAAGACGACCCTATAGGAAAAAAGTTTTACTAGTAAATATTAATTCATGTAAACTATTTGTTCATATTTCATAAAAGCTATGATTGAGAAAATATTATTTTATTTCCTTTTATTTGCCAACCTGCCCCCCAGGTATGCACATCTGCCCCCAGACATGCCACCCAGACATGCCTCCCTGATATGACTTTTACCCCCTATATCCCACTCTGTCCCATGATATGCCTTTTAACCCCCTGTATGCCACTCTGCCTCCAGAAATGCCTTATACCCTCTTTATGCCACTTTCCCTCCAGAAATCCCGTTAAAAGGCATATCATGGGACAGAGTGGCATATAAGGGAGGGTATAAGGCATTTCTGGAGGCAGAGTGGCATACAGGGGGGTTAAAAGGCATATCATGGGGCACTCTGCCTCCACCCATATGCCTTATGCCACCCATACAACACTCCCCCCCGACTTGCCACTGCTTCTGACTCCCTGGTGTCTGGTGGGGGCAGCGGGTGTTCCGCCGGAACTTCTATGAGCACTGGAAGGTCATGTGACTGCGTCATAGAAGCTACGGCGGAAGTACAAACAGTAGCAGGGGTTGTCTGTGTTCATCGAGCAGACGTTCGCCGGCTTAGACAACCTCCGCTGCTGCCGGCACTTTCACCGGCGCTCGGTGATAGGGGCCCGGTGTAAGTGCCGGCACCAGCTGAGGTTACCATACCGGAGGATCCAGGTCCTCTGCTGCGCTGCGGGGAATCTGGATCTTAATCCCATAGAGAGTCCTCATTTGAGGTCTGATTAGAAGACATTTTTCAGAGCATTTGCTCTGAAAAAAACCTCTTCTTATAATCGGGCAAATACAGTAATCTTCATTATATCACAGAATGGATATGAATTCCATGGTAACTTGGCCTACTGCCCATTTCCCTATTTCTTCACTATTTTAAATAAAGATTATTTTATTTATTTTTTGCTAAAAATGTCATAGCATAAAACAATATTGGATTGTTTTATCTTTTTTCTTTTTCAAAAGTGAGAATGACATTTGGACATAAATAGTGCAGATAGCAGTGCTCGGGAGCAATGCGAAGACTAGATAATACAGTGAGAGGTAAAAATACACGGAGTTCACAAAGAAGATAATTGCTTGTCTGCCCGGCCTACGCACCAAGACACTTCAATTAGTTGCCTGATAACTGTGAAAGACAGAACAAACTCCAAAGCCGTTTACTCATTTTAAAGAATTATGCAAGATACCCCAGAAATCACACATAAGTGTTATTAAATAAGAACCCTGTCCAAAGATAATTGACGCTGACTTTGACTGAGTTACAGCAGCATCTCAGAAAAGGTTAACCCACATAGATGTTTCATGTGCATTAAATACTAAAAAGAACAGAAACCTCCTCCATCTTGCTTCCTCTGTAACTGTTTCATTACACACACACACACACATATCCCCATTTATTGATATGTATAGATCAGCTTAAATTCATTACTTTTTCAAAATGTATTATATACTTTATTAAAATGTGACATACACCGATAACCAAAATATGTAAACATATGTCCAATAAAATAAAAATTTTAAAAAAGACATTACTTTTACAGAATTTACTGAAAATTGACTAAACAAAAAAGAGATGTGTGAAGTGCAATCCGGCCTGGGCTCGCAAGTTGCTACAGGTGTACTGATTTAAAGTGGGGTGTCACGTTGCTATTCTAATTCCTGCTACTTTGCAAAGCATATTGATCCTTTTTAAAATGTGCCTTTATACTTTATGTGAGAGCTGCCATTTTTTGCCACATCATAGGTTGCTGTTGTGTCCCAGATTCATCACATTTTTGGCCGTCACTCAGACTTTTGTGCTGTTCTATGGTGCCACATTAATGTCTAGTTGGGTTTCAGGAAAAGATAGCAATGTTCTTCAACTGCAAACCGTTTTAGACTGCCACTAAAAGGAATTAAACTGTCAACCTGGAGCAACCTATTGGGGAAGGTAAGAAGGCAGGGAGGATCAAGGGAAAAAAGAATGGGGTTCAAGGAAGAGGAGCACAGAATACCTATAAAGAAACTCTTCAAACAACTGAGCACCTTCTATGTTTTCTTCAGGTGTATAGAGACTTTAATAGTGGAATCTTCATGTAAGGTAAAAAAAAAGAGTTAAAACAACATGTCTTCTTTATGGCTCTTACATCAGGATCTGATTCAAACATTTTCCGCAGATTTTATTTGAGGTTTCATTCAGTCCAAAATGTGTGCTTCTAGCACCAAGACACATCTTGAACTTTCCAAAAAGAGGAAGAGATGATAGATTTTCATTTACCCAGCATATCCATGGTTATTTCAAAAATGAGAAATGCTGATGCATTATGCCATTGTCTTGTGTTGGTTTTTGTATAATAAAGGCGGTTACTATGGCGAAATAATGCCTGAAAAGTATTTTATTACTAGGTAAGGCTAACATGTCAGAAGATTTCGATGGGTAGACAGTGGGGTTATATTTATATAGAGACCAAAGGAACAAAAGCAATACTAGTGGTCTTAATGCCAAAGAACCAAGTAACAATAAGAGAGAGATGATGACTCTACAGGGGGGAATTGTCATGCAGATACTGATAACAGAATGCTGACCTGTCCAGGTGGGAGCTGTTCCAAGGTGGATTTCTAATACATATCCAGTATATTGCTTAATTTAATCAGTAAACACTTTTACATTGGTTAAGTTGGTGTACTTAACTGTAAAATGTGTGTTTTTTGGGAAGTAAAGAATTCACTTTAAGTTTACAGCAGGGGAGAATGTGTTGTCACATTTTTAATGAAATGTTAAGAATTACAAAAAAGATATCAGAATTATAAGAGTAAAATAGTACTAAAGAATACTGTATTTTTACAAATAAAAATTGGAACGAAACCTATAAGCTAAGCTAATGCTTTATAAAAACTAATTTTAAACAGATCATATATTTCCACAAGCCATTTGCTTTGACCTTTTTTCGGAGTCATATTGAAACGACCATATTAAAGACCCTCATATTCTCATTTGCCCTTTTGTTCGGTTTGCCATTGCCTTTTGAGAGTTACTTGGTGTTGTACCCTCTTTCTTTTTCTACAAAGCATAAGAAAATGTCACCTGGTTAAATAAATAGTTCCAAACAATACTTTTGTTTTTAGATTTTTTATTTTGGTGATTGCATACAACTATTATTTTTACACAGGGTAGAAGATAAATGGAACAGTCTCCCATCAGATGTGGTAGAGGCTAATACAGTGAGGGAATTTAAATATGCATGGAATCGGTATAAAGCTATCCTGAGTCTAAGACGAGATCAAGGACTGATGAAGAGTTGGGTCTTACTTCAGGAAAAATGGACAGACTGAACGAATGGCTCTTATCTGTCATCAGATTCTATGTTCTATGTGTCTGTGTGCGTTGCATCCTGGGAAATGTTAGAAGGAAGGGATGGTAGACCTTTGACTCCCGTAAGGAAGTATAGCCCCATCGATTTCTGTTTGGAAGGAAGTTATTTTGTTCAGATATGCTATAACCGCTTCCCTATGAAACACAATAATTGTTTATAAGACACAAGGATTGTCATTGAGTTGTACGAACTACACTACAGTGTTAATGTTAAATTGATGAGGAATTGATAGACTGCATTATTACGACATCCGTTTATATTTTTCACATAGTCTCTTTTTTCATGTATTTTCACAAAAACCATAATTAACCTGCAGTTAAAAGCAGAAACACCATCTGTGAATGAATCCAGCGCCGAAAATGCTACCATGGAAAGATATCCAGTTCTTGCAAAATAACCTTAAGTAGTAAAGGGAAGACAAGTATTACAATGACAAGAGAAATAGTAGAGGCCTCGGGCGCTGGACATCTCTCAACAGTACAAATGTTGATTTTAAAGACTCAGAAGACATGTTGCAGTAAGAAAATCCCTGTAAAGAAAACGAAAGTAGACTAAAAGGTTAAAAGTTACACAATAACACGGAAATTCTCCTACAAAACAATGGTTAAAAGGACTCCTGCAGAAACGTACCGAGAGACTTATTCGAAGGCAAATCGGTTTTAAGGAGATTCTATTTAATTGTCCGACTGGAGTAACTCAAGTAATTAAAAGGTTCTTCAACTTAATGTAGGAAGTAGTTATGTTGTAAATCAGAGGGCCGTATAGGGCAGGGGCAATAATGGAGTTTCATGTTAGAATTAAAAAGTAGCATGGAGGTAAAGGTATTCTACTCACCTGACTGCAGAATGAATGTTCTCAGGTCTAGGTGTCTACCTTAACGTGGATTCTGACCATCCAGGGCTATAGTAAGTAATTTTAGCTGTAGAGGTCCCACAAGAAAGAGACTGTAATAATAAAAACAATCAAAAATATGACTTAGTATATGGAAACAGAGACTGACCGAACCTGTAAGGTTATTGTCTGATGTGTTTTGCTCTTGGTATCATTGACATACTGAAGCCACTTGTGTATTTACACAGTTTGGCTCAAATAAACCGCATTTTTCTGATGAATTTGGATTTCTTACACAACCAATCCTCAGGAAAAAAATAAAAATAAAAAAATAAAACAATACTGAGACCCCCCATTCAGAGTTTCTGTGTGTAGTGGGGCAGCCACGTCCTCTACTTCCAGTAGAAGGCTTTACATGTGACTTTCGTTACAGATTTCTTTCTGGAAACAGTGAATGCCACTGATTAGTCAGTGACCAATAAGCGGCTCCTTTTTCTGTATAACAAATCTGAAAAGTGTATCCAACAGGCCCCCTTACTTGGCTGCCTACTATCACCATAGAAAGTATATACAGTATATATTTCGACAGTGTCTAGTCAGGATGATGGTTATGGGAGTTGTAGTCTACAAATGCATGGGTGAAAACTATGTGATTTCTAGATTATCTAGAAGTTTAGATGATATTTCTAATTATGGTATTTGACCCAATCTTATGTGTGCTTACCTTGCGATATGTTGTGTACTGTCACCTAAATGGGCTTCATGTGCATCTATAGCTATGTCCAACCATACATATAGGATAAGTTTACTGAGAGAGGATTGAGGCTTTTAAGAAAGCTATGTTGTTTTGTCCCCTTTATTTGATTCAGAATATATGGGAACTAGTGATTTTTGAAAGAAGAGTAGATTTGTGCATTCATTTTCGTACAAATGCTTTTTCATACCGAATTTTACTGTTTTACTGTTTCGTCCGTTCATCCGTATAAAGAACCAACGAATGCAACATTGGACAAAAGAAACGAAAAACGGATGTGCGCAGTGCAAAATATTTGTTCATCTGTTCCGTCACTGCGTCCTCCCTTTCAACTACACTAAGAGGAGGAGTATCTCGTCATTTTGTCTGTACTAAGAGGAGGGACAGTGAGTGAGTTGATCTTCGCTTGTCCAATCAGTTCACTCCTGTCACATCATGCTGAGAGCTTGTCCAATGGCTGTGCTGCATCTTTAAAATAAATAAAAGCAGACTAGTAATGAAGAGCCTATATAAGAGCAGAGCAGGCAGGGGATCCGTTCATTTCACTGAGACTGTTTTATGTGACACTGCTGTGCTGCATCTGAGCTGAGTAAGCTGAGCCTCAGCCTGCCATTTCTCACAGCATCAAAGACTCTCTAAAGTTTTGGTATAATTAAGATCATTAATTATTTTTACTAATTAAATTAAGATCATTTCACCAGTCCACTATTATCCTTAACCATTCCTTCTATCCATTGGTTTCAAATTCCCTATTCAACTTCTTCCACAATTTCTTGTTTCCATGGCAACCGGACAAACGACTGGGGTTTCCAAAATGGAAGATGTTGAACGAATTTCATCCAAACCAGAGACAGAGACGGACTCATTTTTCTCTCCGAAAAGGAAAAGGAACATGAATTTTCCGCCGGCACTAAAGTCTACTAATTAGACTGTCCAACATTATTTCTGATAACATCACAGGGTCTAGGAAAAGTTAACAAATCACAATATCTACTTTATATAGAAGTAGTTAGAATTGTATTCATTATCCTTTGAACATCTCACTATGCTCCATGGACAAAGCAGATGTACATTGGTTGTCAGGCCCCTATGTGAACCGAGAAAACATGCAATATGACTGACATGGTGAAACTTTAAAGTTAGGAAGACGGGATATCTGATGGATGATTAACAAAATAAACATCATTTATCATCTGAAGCCTTTCACGATGACAATCAAACCTTAACCCACCCACTGGGTATCAGTTTTACTGCAAAAAAACTTTACATTTTCAAATTAGACTATCCATTTCTGCTGTAAAAGAAATGGATATCAGCCTGAAAAATCTGCTTTGCTCTTTAAGTTACTAACTATATCACTAATGACAGCAGGGGCAAATACTGAGGATATCAGTAAATACTACAAACCTTTAGATCCCATGACTTATATCAGCAGGACTTTAAAGATAGCAAGATGAAAAAGACAAAAAAGGAACTCAGCCTTTGCCAGTTTGCCTTTGTGCAATTAAACTTTGGGTTTCATTCAACCAGTCCTGGTCTATGGCCAATGATGACTACTAAATATAATACAAAGATGTATGGGTGCAATAACTGATCATCCTACCGGAAATAAAGTGTTATATAAATGAGGTTTAATAGACAATGGAGATGATACAGTATATATATATATAGTATATGGATAAAATGTTTCAGAAAGCAACAGTCACACCCAAAAGTAGCTCTGTGAACTCTGAACCCGAGAGAACGCATCTATTTTATGACTCTGAGAAACATATAAAGTGTCCAGGACTGAGATTCCAGGTACACGGCTATCTTTTCAGTGCTAGGATCTTGTCTCTATGCCACATTAAGAAATCCAGGCACTTTGTGACAAGTAGCAGCTCCCTACAGCTAAATATATATTCTATTGTTATCATTCTGTGATTTAGCCACCGTAGCACATATCTCCATATTGCACCGTCACACTTCTATTTTAGATCTGTCTCTCTAAAACTGTCACACATTCATTATGTTGGCCCCAATGAAGAGGACGGGAAGTGGAAAGGAGAGTTTATCTGTCTGATCAGGGTCTGTTTATATGGGCCTATGTGTGATTTAATACACAGGCTGGCAATTTTCAATTCTATATCACCAACCGTTTGTATGAGGATAATTGGTGTAAATGAGATTAGTGGAGGTCTCAGACATTGCAACGGCCCATACTATGTTTGGGCAAGTCTGGTTAGATGATGTCACATGCTGTTACTATGTGACATCAAGAAACAGTTCTGATAATAATAATACAATACGTCTCACATACTAGAAACAACATTTCCACATTATATCTTTATATTACCTTTTGTGTTGGTTTCCTATTCACAAATGACTGCTTAATTACTGTAGCATGGCACTTTTCTTCGTAGATTTTTTTGGTAATGGGGTACCTGTTTAATATCAAAATATAATGGTATTGAGATTGAATTTTGTGTAGATACACAACACAGGGAAATTGTAACAAAATTTGTAAAAAATTTGTAAAATTAGGGGTACTTTATTGGAAAAAGCTTGACAAAATGAAAAACTACATAAAATGGAAATTCAGGGGTATTGGATTTAGCATGATTAATATGATTAACTGATTTATCTTTATCCTTAACTCATTACTCACACACATTAAGCATCTCAAAACATTTTTTAACCTGGCAAACTGAATTTCATATATGTATAATAAGATGTGACTTTATCTAATTTTCCCCTTTTTTAAGTTACTGCTCTTTTTTGGTGGCAGATGATTAACACAGAAAGTGTCAAGAAAGGTGGGCTCAGGAGATCAGTCCAAAATAGCAAGTTGATCAGTTATGCTGTTTTTATTACCTTTTGCTATGTATCAGCTTAGCCCCTTATACTTAAATCAAAGTAATTACACAATTTTTATTTGAAAGCCAAAATCACAGGTTAAGGGTAGTTTTCTTATATCTATGGAGGTGCTCTTTTTCACAGTTATCTTCTAAAGTAGAGGGGTTCTAACTTTCTCTAACAAACTACTATTCATTAATTAATAAAATAGAAAGGAGTTGACCCACCATAGATTCTGAGATACAAGAGTTTTCCAGCAGTAAAGAGTTCAATTCATAATACCTCTCTGTTATTTATCCTTTAACCAATTTTATTTACGAGTACAAATGTTTTCCCTTAAGCCCAGTCCCTTATTTTATGAGTAAACCTCCCATGTTTTACCTTATTGAAAGCTTTTGTAGACTCTAAATAGACCACATCTAAGAATTTACTTTGACCTAAATTCCTGCTTACTCTTTCGTGGAACACAAAGAGCTTAGTTAAACCAGATCCATCCCAGATAAAGTAACTGTGACTTCCACTAATAGTTTTTTTCCCCTGGAATACTTGCCTGTGTGTTGTTCAGTTGTAAATCTCTTTCATGAACACCTAAACACTGAATGCCAACTGTTTCTAATAGAGGTGTCCGGCAGCTTCATCTGTTGGATCCACTATGTTCCAAGGCAAATGTTTCATCGCCAATTCACCCGGTCTGAAAAATAAATATGTGATAATCTCCTAACAAAATTAAAAAGCTCAACAAGCAAGGTAGTTCTGTGCTGTAATAGGATACATACATGGAATGGGGGTTGGGTGACCTAATTCATCTATTTCTCCAGGACTTGTCTGCATCGTTTGAGTTCTTCATCTATGTGGGACGTCAAGATCTAACCTTCCATTATACATGGCCAATCTGGTCCTTCTTGCAGGACAAGTTGGCTGGAGTTGGTGCTTCACAAGGCATAGTGAAATTACCCATTGTGCAGCTCTTCGGAATAATCTTAACAGTATTAAATTATATTTTTATTTATCATTAATCAGGAACACCACCATCTTAACCCCTTAAGGACAATGGGCGGTCCCTAAACCCATTGAAAACAAGGCATTTTGACCCCGTACATGTACAGGCTTTGTCATTAAGGGGTTAAATGGCCTGTTGCTTTGTTAAGCTGCTATGAGGTCTGCAGTAGAAGAGTTCATGCCTCTAAACAAAAGTATTTTAATATTCTGAACAATTTGATGGATTGATGAAATTGATTGTTGGAATTGACATTTTAATTCTTACCCTATTCTTCCTTGTGAAGAAGTGGTTCAAATGATGAGTATATTTTGCTGTCGATAAGATTGCAACAGAACTTCCCAAATAGATTAAGTTTCAGAAACCAAAAACATATTATTCATAAATTGCCATAAGGGAAGATGTTAGGAAACTCTAATTAGTCTGTTACCAGTGCTTTGTAATTTTGGGGAACTGCGCTTCTATTCATTTTCTTAAATAGGTTATTGGGCTGTGTACTCTTTATATTTGTAGTTTAAGCTTTTCTGGAGATTTTAGAATTTTTTTTAAATCCAATTTTTTTGTAAATAGCTTAAAATATTTTGGCAGTAACTCAACACAGGTTATGGAATCCCTTCATCGTTATTTATTGTCAGTTTCAGAAACATATAATTATATTTTGTAGATGAGTTAAAGTACATAAACAGAACATTTATATTGAAAGAGACATTTTTGGAGAATTATGGTAAATACAGTATTAAGACTTCCCCTATTTTTTACTTCTCTATGGCCATATAGCCTAGAGATTAGTCTACATGGTAGGGGCACAGGTCAGCTCCATGCCTGGAATTTACAGGGAAAACCAACAGTTATCACAAATATCATTTTTCTTCATTTTCTTT
Source organism: Spea bombifrons (assembly GCF_027358695.1). Taxonomy (NCBI): domain Eukaryota; kingdom Metazoa; phylum Chordata; class Amphibia; order Anura; family Pelobatidae; genus Spea; species Spea bombifrons. Next base: position 150,335,352 of record NC_071087.1, read on the forward strand.
CTTCTTCATAGTTCTTTATGTAGTTATATGTACATACCAAAAAAAGAAAGGGGACCATCGGTTGCTATTGTTTTATTTTATTTTTTTTTAAAGCATGAAGCTGCCAGATATTTTTTTTCACCAAGGATGGAACAACTAGAGAAAAGTTCCCTTCCACAGAGCACCAGGATCCTAAGGGCTTTTAAATTTAAACTGCTCCTGGCCATAGTACTTTAAAACTTTTTCCTGGCATATAGAACATTAATGTGATTACTGCCTCCTAAGATACTACATCATCAAAACTATACCAAAAACACTGGTGGAAGAATATACTACATTGATTATTAAAGTATCATTGTTGACCTTATTTGCATGCGCCTACCCATAATCCCTTGTGGTTGTGGCAGCACCATGAGATTTCTGAGGGAAAAAACACGTCTTCTGGCTTGTCTGGTGTCTGTAGATGAGTGTTTAATAATACTTCTACTGCCCCCTTAATTTTAAGGGTTTTCCATCACCTTTACCCATCATAACTTTTGTTATTGGTATTTAAAGTATTTAAGGACACTATTTTGTTGTCATTTTCCTTTCTAATAAGGTCCATTTAGATACATGGGATTATTAGGAAAGTTCCTAAGGTTCCTGGGATTTTTGTGTTCATTAGGGTAACTGGATAGAAAAAACAAAATCGTTTTGGATGCAGGGCTGTGAAAAACATCTGAATCCATCACAAAATATCTTGGGAAACTGCCAGGATGACATTAATCAATGGTTGACATCATGGGGCTTTAAGAAAGGACTTGTCACAGCTCACATTGGCTCAAATGTTATTACAGCCAATGAGTCATGCCTTGAAATACTTCTAAAATGATATTAGGAGAGAGATAATATTTGTATATCACTATATATATATATATATATATATATATATATATATAATTGTTACACAATAAAAGTACCAAATAGGCAGCTTAAGTGTACATGGACTACCAACACAATAATATGTGACAGGGAGCCCGGTAACTAGCAGGTAAGCTTATTTATTATTTATTTATTATTATTATTTCTTGAATGTTCTGTATTTGTAATGAAGTTATGAAGCTCAAAATGTTTCTTCAGTAATAATTACAGTAAATAAAAAAACCTGCAAAGAATTTATGTCAATACTGGATATGTGCTTTTGTGCAGTTAAATATTTTCCAAACGATGCAGTTGGGAAAATAATCAAAGAAAAAATGTGTCTGTTGGTAAAAAAATATATTATTATATAGCGCCATTATATTCTGCAGACCTCTAAAGTCTAAATCTAATAATAAAATAGCCTAACATGCTAATGTAAGCTCTGTAGGGTAGGGGCCTCTTTTCCTAATGTATTCACATGTATTATACCCTGATCACTGCTACTACTACTACAGTACAGTAGCAATAGGTCATAATATATGGTACATACTGCTGTATGTAATATACAATTGCACTTATTGTACCACACCTTTATTATACTTTATTATACCTATAAGATATCAGATATGAACACACAGATATTCAAAGTTGTATCTACGAAGCAATCCCTTGCGTTTGACTGACAGTAATATCAATACAGAAGCATTTGCAGCCCCTTCCATTAACATACAACCTAGAAAATTAGCAAAAGTCATTTTTTTTGCATTTATCCATATTTTATAATGTTATCACATTTAACAATTTATAACATTTAAATAAACAAATACAATGCAATAATATGGTTTTTTTTTCCAGAATTTATTCAATTTTACTGAGAGAATGATGCTCATATATCAGGAGTGGGCCATGTGCTTAGTTTCAAAGATGGCAGCTATATGGGAAAAGATTACAAGCATATATATATACGTACATTCAACCTATCCGGCTATTAGACTTTAGTGTTGAACTGCCGACTGTAATTTAATGAAACCATAAATTAAACTGTCATACATAATTTGGTGATTATCCATATTATCCATTAGGGATATGACAAGTGCAAGAATTTTTGCTATCAACCTCAATGCGTTCAAGTTATAGAACAGATACATAATAAAAAAACTTATAGTGTGCAAAATTATTCTATCGTATAGAAGTCATTTTTTCACAACTGTATAATCCACTAATATTACATTTCTAAAATGAATCTATCACATAAGAATAAAATGTAAATTTAAAATCTCATGTTTTCTACTCATTTTTTGTGGCAAACTTAGGAATTATGATTTGGCCACTTGCCCAAGCAAAAGGAGCCTGTGCAAATTATTCACTCCTAGATTTCAGTTAAATATTCTTTAAAATAAACGACAGTGAGATTCTAAAGAAATAAAGATGGCCTCTAAATAATGTAGCTCAAAGGGTGATGTTCCACCTACTGTGCTGAACTTAACCCCTTTTAGGACATTAGGATCATAAATTCCATAAATAAGTCATTGATTATGTAAAATGATGTCATATTTTCTGTAATTAACAGCTAATTGTCACGTGGTACTACAGTAGACAGTCCTAACGGCTGTGATACTTAATTGCTTGCAAGATCTTTGTAGCATGCAGATTCCTAGAGTTTAGGTATTCGAATGCTTAAGAAGGCTACGGTATTCTTATGTGTACGTGTATATCTTCCTGGTTGGAGTCTGCTTACCTTTTGCTTCTGTAAGTCCAAATTGCTATGTTATGTGCTACCTGTTATGCCCTGTTTACCAAGAATATAATATATATATATATATATATATATATATATATATATATATATATATATATATATATATATATATATATCTACATATAAGGGTTAGCCTTTGTGATCGTTCCTTTAAGCAAAGACATGGTGCTATAGATAAGCAGTACAGTATGTGGGAATATGAGAAGACTCCAGAGGCTTTATGAAACACAGTAGCTGTCATGTCATCATAATCAGCAGGCATGTCCATCAATAGCTAGAGTCCGTCTGGAGAGGAATTCCTCTTCCTCAACAGACTAAATCAACAAATAGTGCTAATGGCCAAGCATGTGATGGCTTCGCTTTCCAGCAAGAACAATCAGCTGTTGATCAGCTGTTAATGTTCTCAGCCTTTCATGTATGCAATATTTTTACTCTGCTGTGGATCGCACCTGTGGAACTGTTACATATTTGTAATAATAGTAAGTGTTCATTACGGTAGTTCACACGTATTTACATTAAGGTGTTTGCAGAATACCGAGGATTGCCCCGAGATGTTTTAAAACACATTGAAAATGTTGCCTTTTGAAGAATGCCCAAGACAGAACTTGTGAAAAGGAAAATCATGTTTCTTTCTGTATTTATCTTGTAGGGATTTTAGAGAAAGTTTTTTTTCTTTTCTTTTTTTTTGTGTATGTAAAATTACGTGTTAAAACGCTTTTGCTTCCTCGACAGGCCCAATGCTCGTTTTAAAATCAATGGATGGTGAGAAGACTAAAAATGAAATAAACCTTTACGCATTTTTTTCACTATTTGCAAGAATCGATAATGTGAACTTCTAACCTTCCTGCTGTGGCTAGTAGTCTTTATACAGCTAAATATAACATACAGTATAAGGAAAAAGTGAACTACATTATCTACAGAAGAAAACCTGACAAAAATACATGTGCTTGTCCTGAAATTAAAGTGGAATTCACACAATATACTTTTTAGAGAAGTTGCAGGTTCTTGAAGCAGCAATCCGTCAGAGCTGGCGGAGCTAGGGCAATGGATTCATTTATGAAGGTGGTATTAACAAAAGAGGGGGCCGAGCTGGCCTACTGCATGGCAAAAGCAGGGCTGTGGTCAATACTGCACAAAGCATAAGGAAAGTCCTTACAAGTGTCCATAGTGATGCCTGTGAGGACCAAAGCATGAAGAGAGGAGACGTCTCTGCTCCAGCTCACACGCTACACACCATTCTTATCCACACATAAAGACCACCAGAAACAGGGACAAAAGTACAGACCAAGTGGGATCAAATTAGGTTGAAAAAGTAAAATGTACAAAAATGAACGCAGTGTATTTGGATTACATTACCTGCGCTTAACATAATTGTTATGATCCTAAATGCTTTTTATTCTGACAGTAAATATCACATTTTAACTGCAAATATATATATATATATATATATATATAATAGTCTAAAATAGTATAAAATAGTATTTCCTATGTTGGACATAAAAGCTCCTAAACTCCACATGTTACGTTGTTACGTAAGGAGATCATGAGAATATTCTTATATTCCATATGCACCCCTTTCCCCTCCAAATAAAAAATACCTATTTGGGAAGACTTCTTTAATGAGTGAAATTTTCCATTCAATTCCAGTATACAACTGTACCGTTTTTTCTGTTGTGTTTTTAAGCACAGTGTAGCACATTTGTAATATCTATGATATTGTTTGCCTCTCCATCTACAGCCAGTAATACCTACTACAGCCAATTTCAAATACCTCCCTAAATAAAATTTTCCTTGTCCCAACTTTGTTTTTCCCCAAATGCACAACCTTACATTTTTATAACGAGAAACCACTTCTACCTTCAACAGGAGTCTCACATCTTGTACACTGGCAACAAAACCATTTCTTACAGCTTTAGATTCATAGCACCTGCCAGGCCAAAAATTAAGCTGTACACTGAACCTTATGGGCATTCAATACATCTCTCTCTCTCTAATAATTTGATAAATAGATGTTTATTAACACCTTAATGACAAAAAAAATGCATTGTTTTCAATGGGTTTAGGGACCGCCCATTGTCCTTAAGGGGTTAAAGAAAGCAGAAAGGAAATCGGCCAGATGTCATAATAGAATTTCCTTTCCTTTTCTGCACCCTTTAATAAATTCCTGTATAATCAGCCATGACTCTGCAGGGGCTGTGATTCTGTGAAACAGATAGTGGAATAGATAAGACCAAATGCTATTATTGAGATTCCGATTAGTATAATACACTGGACAAAGTGTAGCCTTCTCCAAAAATAACAATCAATAAAAAACTGGCGAGAATAAGAAAGAGAAAACGTATTATGGCTTTGTTCAAAAGTAAATAGAAAGGAAAATGTATTAAAATGCAAGCTAATTACAAACATTCTTTTTATTGTCTGCTTCCGTTGTGTGATTAATTCAAAGGAAAACCTAATTTGTTTGCTATGTGCGCTCTTAGATCTTTAGAATGAGAACGTGACTAGTATACCAGGAACTTGTCTAAAAAAAGGTTCCACACCCCGAGTCATAACACACCACCTTAATATGCCCTTGTTCCTTTGGTTTGTTCCGAAAATAGGTCTCGCCATAGATTAAAGAAACTCATATGCATATCCCATGCATATTTAAAGTCCCTAATGGTATGAACATCTACTGCTTCTTCTGGGAGACTGTTCCAAGTACCTGCCTCCTCTCAGTAAAGTGAAACCATGATATTACATATAAACCTCTGCTCTTCTAGTTTTAGATTATGACCTCTTGTTCTAACATTTCTCCTCATTTGCAATAAACTTCCCTTTTGCAGTTTATTATATTTAAATGTTCTATTACATCTCCCCTGTCTTCTTCTCTCCTCCAAGCTATACATGTGTATCAACTTAATACATGAGCACTTAATGAAGGTGCCATGGTTAGAAGAAGAAAAACATCACTTTTCCTCCTTATTTCCACTTATGGGAATGTGACAAAGTGAGCTGTATTTCATCAAACTTGTTAAGTAAACCAGTAAACCATACATTTACTTTTAAGAGATCTCACAGGATTTGAAGTGAGAAAGTAACTGTATCAGGCTATACTATCAATACATCAAACAGAACAAAAATATGTAATTGTTCATAAGTATTAGTAGTAACAAATGTAAAGTAACTGTAAAGTAATTCACAGCGAGGGTGCTAGATAAATGGAGCAGCCTCCCATCAGAAGTGGTAGAGGATTATACAGTGATTTAAACAAACACGGGATGGGTACAAAGCTACTTTGAATCTAAGGACTGATTTCATATTGCGACACCTAACCCTTAAACCACCAGGGACTTTGGTGACATTGCATTCTAAATATATAGAAATTAGTATGTAGTTGGTCCACCCTTTGCAGCTAAAACAACTTCCTCTCTTCTGGGTGCAAAGTCAGGCACTGATGTTGGACGAGAAGGCTTGGCTCACAATCCCTGTTCCAGTTCATCCAACCATGTCTTTATGGACCTTGCTTTGAGCACTGGGGTACAATCGTGCTGGAATAGAGAAGGGCCTTCCCCAAATTGTTTCCACAAAATGGGAAGGAAAATGTCTTTTGATTCATCACTCCACAGAATGCATTTCCCCTGCTCCAGAGTCCAGAGGCGGCTGCTTTACACCGCTCGATCAAACGCTTGGTTTTCTACTTGGTGATATGAGGCTTGCATGCAGCTGCTCGTCCATGGGAATGCATTCCATGAAGCTCTCGTCGTACAGTTTATGCGCTGATATTAATGCCAGTAGAAGTTTGGAACTCTTCAGTTATGGAATCAGGTGAGCATTGGCAACTTTTAGGCACCATGCACCTCAGCGACCATACGTGACTTTACGTGGTCTTCTATGTTTCAATAATGTCACTTACAGTCAACCGTGGAATATCTAGCAGGGATGGAATTTCACAAACTGACTTATTACAAGATGGCACTTACAAGCCATTTGGAGGCAAAGATGGCAATGACAAACTGTTTGGACATTAAGATGGCACTGGCAAGTTGTTTGGGGGACAAATATGGAACTGGCAAGCTGTTTGGGTACAAAAGATGGCACTGACAATCTGTTTACACACAAAGATGGCACTGGTAACTTATTTGGGGGACAACAATAGCACTGACAAGTTGTTTGGGGAACAATGACGGCACTTTGTTTGGGCTCAAGGGTGGCATTGATAGACTGTTTAGCCACAAATATGGAACTGACAAGCTCTTTGAAGACAAAGATGGCACTGACTGGCTGTATGTGGAGAAAGCTGGCATCATGGAAAGTGGGTGACATGTTACTTGGTGAAGTCTCGGGCCCAAAGAGATTAGTTGCCAAAGAGAGTGGTTGCCATAGTATATGGGTGCGGTTAGAAATGTATACAAAAAACTAAATACTGTCTGCGCTTCTCACCCTAATAAAGTGCAGACAGTATTTTGTTTTTTGTATACATTGTACAGCCAACACACTGTATTTGCAGCATGCTCACACTGTTTGGTAGGCCTCATATTATACATTTGTATTATTTGAGCCTGAGACTAGCTTAGCGCACCGACATCTTTTCTTTTCGCGGTTAGAAATGTGTTTGCCAAGGCTGGGGTTAGCAATATAGCTGCACCCATCTGGGGGTGCCAAAAAAATTCTTGCAACAAGGCCCAATGACACAAGGGTCAGGCCTGACAAAAGCGTTAAGATTCTACTAAGCCCTTTTTATTGTGCCTCCCAGAGAATCCCTTAAAAAGTAATTTAAAAACTCGTTGAGCTACTTCTGGATCAGAACACAATGCGCTAAAGTCTGAATCTAGTAACCCAAGCACAAGGTGATGCCCTGATAATCGCTTGGAGATTAGTAGAATGTTTGGGTTATCCAATTTAACAGGTAATTTAGAAAATTAATTAATTAATTATGCATGTTCCCACTGAATAAGCAAAGTTACCCCACTACTGGACTATAGCTAATTCAAGATTCTGGTCATTCATTTGGATGAAGTTTGTTCTCACCCTTTTCATTTTATGGTGGGGTTAGAGCTAATGTAATTTTATACAGAAACCGGTTATTAACTGTAATTTCTGCATCAATTAAGACTCCAATTTAGATAAATATACTGTTTCCACGTTGAAGTCAACAATATATATAATATATATTAAATGCCTACATTATGTGGGTATATCATAAACTCTTCTGTTCTAAGCATCTGCATGATCATTCCTCCCCATATACCTATCTGTGTAAGGATGTGTGAGGAGATGGGAGAGAACATCACATCAGATCAGATATTGCTGGCCTTAGCTGACCACAAGCTGCCACCAATCTCATCTTCCATGAGGTGTGGTCTCTCTTTTAGTCCCAAACTCCTCAGATCTCCTTTACCTAAACTCAGTATGTTTAATGCATATCACAGGTTCCCCCACCCACAATAATGTATATAGAAACACTGGAAAATGAGTTTATAGAGCACAGTAGAATCCATAGCTATATAACAACAAAGGAGAATACAAAACTAACAATAACATTAAAACAAACAATAACATGAACACATGGAACACTCACTAGTACAGAAGCAGAACAGGACCTTGCTTTGTGAGCTTACAGTCTATTACAAGGCTGAGGGGGGGGGGTGACACAGAAGGTTATGGTATTCCTAAACTATTATGATTGTTGCATTAAATATTGTAGATATACAACTCAATAAAAGTCTCCACAATCATCTTGTTAAAGACCACTGTCAACAGCAGAATAGGCCATCCTTTGTTTCCAAACCATTAAACTCTTACGAAATCTTTATCTGTGATGGATAATTATAGTTATAATCTTATCAGCTTCAATTATGTGGCTCTTAAACAACAATCAACTATATAATAAAATAACATTTATGTAGGAGATGATACATAATGGGAAAAATGTAGAAATGAATGTTCTTAGATGACACTTCTTATTTTTTAGCAAGGATCTCATTTGGTGAATACAGATTAAGAAAACCTTATCTCCTAATTACTGTTTTGCTTAGTACAGGTTTGCAAATCTCTTATCTGAACACAATTTCTACATTCCAAGTTCACTTATCAGATTTGTGGATAGGTAATTTGAGTAGGAAATGTCAACATGGACAGAGATTATAGACCACATGATTAACAAAGCAAAACACATTCAAGACAATCTGGTTAAGGAGAAAGAAGTATAACAGAGTCTCTATTATCATGAGCCCTTTTTAAGTTTAATTATTATGAATGTTGCGCATGATATTTCATCTTTTTATATTCATATAAAAATGCAACTATCCTCATGAAGACCATATAGAGAAAAACCCAATAATAATTGCCCTCTTGTATTTTTATAGAAAATCATCTAAAGGTGACAGTTTGGATGAAAAAAAGGTTCTGTACCTTGCTGTAATTAAATACGGTAATAACAATATAATTCTCAGTACTGTTCTATGCCCAGGAACATTTAATTGTCATGTGACAAAAAAGCTTTTTTTGCCATGAAAAACCCTAAAAAAAAATCTAAAAGGTTTGCATTGTGCCAGATGGCCAGTCTGGGCCTGAAGGTTTGTGCGCTGTTTTTGTGCGATTAAACCTTTTAGTACCTGTCTATGAACTAGAAAGAACGTTTCTTAACCCCTTAATGAGAAAGCCCGTACATGTACAGGCTCAAAATGCATTGTTTTCAATGGGTTTATGGACCGCCCATTGTCCTTAAGGGGTTAAAAGCTGGAAACTGAATTACAAAACTGGGGGAGCAAAAGAGAAATCAACAGAAACATAGAATTTGACAGCAGATGAGAGCCATTCAGCCCACCTAGCCTGACAAATTTTATTTGAAAACTCAACCCTTTATCAGTCCTTGGTCTTGTCTTAGTTTTTGAATAGTTATATGCCTCTCCCATCCATGTTTAAATTCCCTTACCCCACCCCTGAGTACCACTTACATCTACCACCCTCTCATCAAAGTAAAACATATTTGTATTAAATATAAGCCTCCGACCCTCTTGCTGTAGATTATGATCTCTTGTTCTAATATTTCTCCTGTGTTTCTCTTGTTCATTTTACTTCCCTCCTGTAAATCCCTTTTTTAGTATTTAAATGTTTCTATTGCATCTCCTCTTCCTCATCTTTCCTCCAAGATATCCATAGTGAGATCCCTTACTGTTCCCTGATAATTGTATCTTACAAACCATTCAGTCCTTCTCTGAAGTTTCTAAGCTCTCTCCAATGTGTCAATATCCTTCTGTAGATGAGGTCTTCAGAACTGCTCAGGCCAGAGGTCGGTAAAGCGGCAGAGCTACCTCCCTCGTTCTGCTACTGTCAAACAGTCACGCAAATACTATAGCATATGCTGCACAGCTTAAATTGTGAATATAAAAATCCACAATAATTACCAAAAATGTGAATGTTGAATTAGTATTTCTAACTTCTGGTTTAAAGGAACAGCAGTGCTTTGTTTGTCAGGACAAAAAATTAAATTTAGCAGTAGCTTGCTTCATTGCAACGTCATTATGCCAGGCCACTAGGTGAGATCAGTCCCAGTGCGTGTTTGACATACACATGCGCAGTACAGCTTGTAGTGCTGCCTGCCAAGAGGTTGACAGAAGCCACCAAAAATTAAATGAGCAGTGTTTTCTTTTGTGAAAATGTTTGTTTTACTGAAGGAAGTGCATGGTCTATGATATACCCCTGCATGAGACCTTTAATAAAGTATGCATATTAAAAAGGTAAGAAGACTTGTATGCAAAACAGCAGCACTCAAATATTATATAGAAAAAAATCAAATATTAGCTAAAAAGTATGTTGTTCCATCAAAGAGTGTACCAATGGAAGGCAAATTAGTCTCTAGAAAGATAGGGATGTTGTACCCCCAAGCATACCGGGAGACTTTCTAAATGTGCTAAACCTGAGACTCATGCAGATTCTATGTAGCATCTCATCAAATATATTAACCAAATTACTCTAATATCTGTCCTTATCAAAATCTTGACATTATATAAAGATACAATTAATCACACCTGCATTCAAGCAAGGATATCAATATCCTGTTGATTATTTCAAGATCTAGATTAACCCGAACCCAGCAAAACCTCCCTATCAAAAACGCTCAATATACTCAATATTTCTAGCACGATTTAGATATGCAGAGAATTGTGCATAAAAATATATGGTTTATTCAACCCGCCACCATTTCTTTGATTAAGTGACCCAACTTTCCCAGAGGCGTGGAAAACCATTTTAAGGTAGATTAGATAGAATTGAGATTGCTTTATTGGAACTGTTAAATCCAGAGTCAACAAACTGGAAGGTAATAGGATTGTGTTTATTGGGTATGTGATAGTTTATGTAGATAAAGTCATTCTTTACTTAATTCAATAGTGTGTGAATCTATCTCACATTCAATCACCTTGCAGTGTATGCCTATCTGATTGGAGGCGTCTGTATGCATTAGAAACAAAAGTTCCTGCCCCTCCCAGACGGATAGAACGTATCAAGGGAGACTGTAAGCCCTCACTCGGTATAGCAAGTTATTAAGAGAAGGACAAAGATGACTTGATAGAAATGTTTGATTTACCAAAGTATAAAATCATAGTGCGTTCTATAGAAAGAGGGCGTCTAGAATAAGAAGACATTCTGACTGTGAAAAATATTTAGTGTTCACCCATGAAAGCGTTTTCCAGCGGAAATAGTAAGGCATAATAAATTGGGAGAGTCCAAGAAGCCCTGGCAGATGTATTGCTTTCCTAAGAAGGAAATAAGATCAAGAAAAGAACAGGAAGGCCGGATAGGCCGGTCGATTCAAAATCTATGCTTTTAGCTCAGGGTCATTTAAGGTGGAAAAAAAAGACAGTCCGTCATGTTCAACCTCGCTATTGATCAACATGGCAACAAAATAATACATTGAAGTCATTTCGTATTGTGCCTCAAAAAGGGGAAAAAAGTCTTCCTGATTCAAAAATGTCAGTCTGATTTCTAACGGGATCAATATCTTGATATCACTTCAGAAGAACACATAAAATACCACAATAATTCTATAACTTCGAATGGTGATCTTTTCAGGCATCTGTATTTTTCACGTGGATCCAACAAGTAAAATAGACCAGTACAGCAAACAGGACGGTAGTCATAAGTGAGCTGCGAAGAGTTAGCTATGGTTCTCCTGGGTTCCAAGTCAAAGTTTTGTTTACATTCTGAGGGGGAAAAAACAGGATATTCCACTACAATGTTCAAGAAATTACAAACATTGCTTTCTAGCCTACAGGGAAGGTCTCTAAAACTAAGTTGGTAATTAGGGCCTAACCTTTGTTATGAATGAGATTCAGGACACTCCCAGGTGCCCAGGGCCCATGAGAAATACATATTGAGATGGAGTCAGACTTAGTGTAAACACTGGAGATATTGAGACTGTGGTCAGGCCGGGTGGGCCAGTCCAGGACATCAGCGTTTACCTTTTCTATGCTTATCAAGGAGGCCTCATGCTGCAAAAGTATAGCATGCCAGTCATTTATCTTCCATTGGCCTTAAAGGGGTCTCTTAATATTCCAGTCTTGTACTGAAGGTGGTAGTGTTTGGAGAATTGAAGGGGTGGAGGGCAATGATCAATTTATCTTTATCCCTCCACCAGGCCCTGGAACACCGTGGAGACTGATCACCAGGGTATTCTGCCCTACGAGGGAATGCCTTTCTGGACCTGGTGCCGTTAGACCTACGCTTTGTCAGCCTAGGCCAGAATACAAAACTTGTGGAGGGCCTACAACCAGATGCTTGCCTGAGGAACTTCTATCAATAAATAAGACTCTCCACGCTATGAATGTGTCAGTCTTCCTTTGCGCTGCATAAATAGAGCAAAATATTATTTATTGGAATCTTCATCTCTGAGTGCCCCCAGTTTCTCAGTAATAACAGATAAAAACAATAAATAGCTAAATCAAGAATTAAAAGGGCTGTGTAATAGCGGTTTTCTAACATGAAATAATGATTTCAAATATTTAACCTTTTTCATTTTATATTGTTGCAAGGAGCATTTAAACCTGATTTTCTGGGTGTGAAGTACACAGGGTCTCATTCATAAATCATTTGTCACAAATGCGGTGTATTTTAATATCCTTTGGTTGCTTACGCTGTATGAAAACGCTGTGAACATCAGGTTAGCAAATCATAAAAAAACACATTCTTGAGAGCTCTATCAGAAATGACATCACTTCACATCAAACAGAAAACTTCAGGAACGTTGTAAAATCCTGATGTTTCTGAGGTTTCAAAGAAAGTCTATGAAATTTAAAGCGCAAGAGATTACGTAAGATTACACTGTGTCACTTTCATAAAATATGGCTGTGTGTTTTCCAACCGGTGTATGATGTTTTCTCAGTATGTTATGTATTAATAGTCTATCTTTTTACAACGTTAGAGAATATTTTAACGCAGGCAGATTTCGATGTGTGACAATTCACAGAATTTCAGCCTATGTGCTTCACCTGGGTTGAACTAATAGTAAAAGTGATATATGATTCCTCCAAATTCAGAGTATTGAAAGTGTGAGGATTTAAATACGGATTTAAGGTTTGCTTTTGTACATAATTTAAATGTGCTGCTAGCTGGAACTATATATTGAATATTCATTTTACTTTTTAGTTGGTATGGGGCCAAACTTTGAACATTCTAATAAGATTGTGATGAACTTTAAGAGTTACATAGGAACTCAAGAACATCACCTACCTAAGAGGCATCTGTGGCATTCCACCCAACATTTCAGATGTCCACAGTGGAATGAATATCTGTTGAGGGATATGCCTGGAGGCGGGAGGTGGAGGAGTGGAGGGCCAAAGTTGGAGAGGAACCATCACATTTTGAGCTTCATAGTGTTGTGAGGGGGCCGTGTGGGAGCTGCGATAGAGGTCTGTGATGCTATAGCACAGACCTCCATCAATTTTACAGCTTGTGGCCTGGTTAGGGGAGATCAGAGGATCACCCTAACTGGTCCATGATCCCTGTTCCCTGCTACACAGGCTTCAGACTGTCTTGTAAACCAAGAGGCAGAAGTTCTGCTAGTTAGTGTAAGCAGTGAGTGTCATTTCACCACCGTCAGGCTGTAGAACACAAAACATTTATGCCACAGTTACTATGAGTTTAACACATCAAGATTATGTCCCAACATTTGCTTTAGAGATATATATTGTGTCTGCATGGGTTTGAAGCCAGGACTTTATATCCATAGGCAGAATCTCCATTCAGCATGCCACCTGACGAGGCCACCCCATCCTTTCACTGCAGTCCCTTGTGTGATACCTGCTGGATACACTCAAAGCGACCCCCCTGTAGAGTGCTTATGACCTGCACCTTTTACATATGCTATTTAATCCAGTCTCTTGCTTGTATTCCCTGTTAAGTGATACTTAAGCTTGCTATGTGACCCGCTGTTTTAGTATTAATGCCTTGCCTATTTATCTGACTACAAACGTATGTTGTCTGCCCCTTAACATGCACAGAATAACTACACTGATTCTATACTGTGTTCCTAGACCTGATCATTTACCTGCTTCCACTGCTAAGGTGACCTGGTCCTCTATAATGAATAATTTCATATCTAAGGAATATGTCATAAACCTCACTTTTGTAACTATACATTATACAGGGCCAATCGAGCTCTTCCTACAGTAGAAGCTCACTGCTGTTGGAGCTTCGTCATATATAGTGAAGTCTCCCTTTAGTGAATAAACCGTAGTGTGGGATCCCTGACACGTACACTAGGTAAAGCTGGGCAAAACTGCCCTTGCTGTTCTGTGGTAACTCCAGCAGAAGTGATGCCATCCTTTATGTTTCATGATTTATCACTTTGCCTTCTTTTTTATAGTCCTTTACATATTTTTTTTGAGATCTTTCAAACAATGCAATTTTTAAATTGATTGCTAATTAATTTATGAATTAACTTTATGTTTGTCGGCTCATTTACTATATTCACATAAATGTATGAGTCTGATAAGGTATTAGAACCTCATAGCAAAATATTTATGTCTACTGTCTTTCCTGTGCCAAAACATTGAAATGAACTAATAGGCACAAAAAAAATGTATGATTACTCATGTCATACCTATGCAAATCCTAATTATTTTATATGGAACCCTTACTGGGCAATGGGATAGCCACTCTACCATGTCGATGGTCAGCTGACACTATACTCATAGTATAGAACAACCATCCATGATCCATGAATACAGAAACACAACACAAGCCTGTATTTCCTAACGGCTGATCACAACAGGAACCAGGTTATGCCTTTGTCAACCTTCTTTAAATGCAGAGAGGTGTGAAATCTATTCCACACAACCTCTAACCCCTGGATGTCTAATCCTCTGTCTGCTTCTGTCTTCTGAAAAGAACAAGAATTGGGATATGCAAAAGACCACTCAGGCATTATTGCATTACTGTTTACTCCCAAAGATTCTCTGAGCTCCTTCAGAAGTGGTTGTCAGATATGGATCTACTTCCCAGATGTCCCTGACTGAATAGAGACACCGTTAAAAGGATGGGAAGTGGGTGAAGCATGGGCAAAAAAGTGCGAGGAGGTCAGTTATATTGTGCAGAGAGGGACAATCAAGAGTCACGTCAAACAGCCGCCACTCATAGCACTCAGGGTATGAAAAGCTACTGTGGTGAAGGAAATCTACAAAGAGGCTACAATAAAGTGTTTCATCACCCAATAATTACTTGATTATTGAATGTGAGAAAGTGGCTCAAATATTCAGTCTCGGGAGATATAAAAGAATTATACTGATGATCATCCCACCTAAGATTACTATCTGCGAGTGTGTAGGTAAGTCCTTTCTCTTTCAACCCAGGCAGTGATTGGCTTAATTTTCTGAATATCTGCCGTAACCAATAAACAATAATATTAATAATGTAGCCAGTGCCATCCCAACATGCACATTTTGTATGAAGAAACTAAGTCATTTCAGGGCCTGTATGAAGTAATCTTTAGATGGAGGAAATCCTCCATGTGACAGAAATCTCCTCATGCTCTTCATCGTTGTAGTTAGAGGACGCATCAAAAGAGTCACCAAGATTCCCCCACAAATATTTTATTGGCCCTCCATTTTATCGTGCCATGAGAAATGTTTTTAAATCACACCATAGCTCATCTTGTTAATTCTCCAAGGTGCTCTTCATCTTAACCAAAACTCATCTCAACGTTCCCCCGATTTACCCATGTTAAAAAAGTCTGTCTCTTTCCCATTATGTCCAATATAAAAAAGCCACTAGGTGCCCCTTAATCCATGGACACCATATTTGTTTAAAGCACACCAAGTCCTTTCCACAGGGCTCTCTATGATAAAGAAATTTACCAAGGCCCAGATTGTGAGGGCCCACAGTCCCTGTAGAGGACGAGACACATTCAGCTATGCTGGCTGTACCCAGGAAGGACTGGAACGGCACTGGAGCAGAAAAACCTCTAGAAGCTATATAGCAGATATCACAAAATATGGATAAAAAGTGTGTTATTTATGCAAAGCCACTAAGTGGATATTCAAATCAGAGAAAATGGCCACATTAATCATTTCCCCTGTCAATAAACGTAAATGTATGTCAAAGGTTCTAAAATTCTGTATAATGTTCTAAATTATTTGAAATTTTTTTTGTAAGTGAGAATGTATTTACGCTACATATTCAATACGTGTCAAAGTATGTCAGGATAGTGGACAGCATACTGCAGCGATACGTAATAAGAATAGTAATAATGATGTAGCGTGCATTGCCATATGATATGTAACTTTAATATTAGACATATTCATTTGTAAATAATATTGCAAAAATTCCTGTGAGCTCCAACGAGAGGTTATAATAATGCTGCGATCTAATTAGAAAATCGCCGTGGTTTCCTTTCATTTGCAGTTATTCCTCCCTCGCTTCAGGACTTCTAAACACTTTGGGGTGTAACTGAATCCTCATTACCGCACATTTGATGTCAGATTAGTTTAAAAAGAGATTTGAGCATCTTTAGTGTGTCAAGTGGGGAGGGGGTTTTATTACAACTAGTTTGTACGGATATTTGATCCGGCCACGAGACAGATTTGTGTCGGCCACAAAGTGTATGACTGATTCTCTCTGCTTTTCCTGCACAACAAATACGCACAAGTAGAGGATACTCATAACCACTTTGTAGGATCCATTACTCTCTTTGTTGGCCTCCACTAACCGCTAGTCTCTCACTACATAATCTCTCCCACTCAGTCTACCTTCTCTTCTACGACCACCGCTCACTCTCACGTACATTCTTTTTTAATCAACCTACATTGGAATATTACCGTTCTAGCTTCTCTCTTATCCCTTTTCATTTATTTATTGCTAATTTTTGCTCACCTTGAATCTTTTCTCTCCCAAATCCTTTCCTTCTCAGCCCACAAATTCTGTTTTTATTTTTTCTCATCCTGGCTCAAAATCGCAACTTTTTAATGTACTTTTATCAATTTCTTACATCATCTAAAACATCTGAATCTATTTTCCTTATTCCTCTATACCTCAAATATTTCTGCCCCTCTCTCTAAATTTTTTATCTTTATATGTTCCTTTTCCTAGACTCGTGTACAAGCTTTCTCTACTTCTCCTAAGCAACTTCCTCCTTCTTCTAAAACTTTCTCTTTGAGAATTTGTAACCTTTTGTTCCGAATCCTATATTTTACGATTCTATACATGAAAATACTAATGTAATTAAGCGTAAAGATTAAATTTAAGGAAAACAATACATTTCTATTAATTTATACCATTTTAAGTTCATACCACAGGGAACGGTATCACCCTGTACTCAGGATCACATGTTCCTCCTTATTACATTATCCCTGCCCTTTTGTAAAGTTGGTGATTGCTCAGGATTGGTTTAGGAAACCTTTAAGGGAAGTTAACCCAATGAAAAAATAACGGGCTGCGGGGTACAATTGGCTGAAATCTATACGTTTTTGGTAAGTAAGGTTTACTATATTTATAAATTGCAAATCCATTTGTTTTAGTGCAATGTTCTATTAATATTGCTATACTTAAATACGGGCATATTTTTTTCCAATATAGAAAGAAAGTTGTTTTTTTCCCCCTAATATTTACCATTATTGGTTATTTTCTGTTTTATATCCTGCTCTCATATTATGGGAAAGAGATAGTGAAATTCCAGCACGCTGTATACATATCACAATAGTTCTTTTCATTCTGCCAGATACCATTCTGGGTAACGTTCTCTGCCGTGTAAGATTGATGGGGTCTTAACATAACTGCAGTTTATCTACCGCTCAGCACACTGAACAATTTCCTCACTGTAAACCCTTTCAAATAGCAGTCCTGGAGCATGTGCATTAATATGTCAAATGCTGAAGTATGAATATCCTTGTTTCTCCAAATATTTTTAGGAAATATTGCGAGATCTTTTGTCTAGCTTAGCTGTGTATAGTCCATTGCTTACTATCTTAAGCATTATGCTATATTCTGAGATAATATATTACATTGGGATGTTTTATTTTCATTGCATATTACTGTTATTCAGAATGGTCAAAAGTATTGAGAAATCTGACTATTACGACAACAGTGACTTTTATGACCTTACTTTCTGAATACATAGACATTAATATGAATTTGGTCCCCCCTTTGGAGCGATAATAACTTCCACTCTTCTGGGATGGCTTTCCACAAGATTTTGGGGTGTTTCTGTGGGAATTTGTGGCCATTCATCCAATAGAGCATTTGTGAATTTGGGCACTGATGTTGGACGAGAAGGCTTGGCTCGCAACCTCCATTCCAGTTCATCCCAAAGGTGTTTGATGGGTTTGAGGTCAGGGCTCTGTGCAGGCCGGACAAGTTTTTCCACACCAAACTCGTCCAACCAAGGCCCCTGTTGGTGTAAGGGTCAAATTCCCCAATACTTTTATCCATATGTTTATATATATATATATATATATATATATATATATACACACATATGTACACACAACTGTTGTAAGCGTTGGCTTAATGTTGGGCCCTTAAGTAAAAAAATATAATGCTGTACTTTTTTGTGAGCTCCTAAATCAACAATATTTGACAAATAAAAGTGAAATAAGTTAGAGATCAGTCTGGCTGTTTTATTTTACCGTCTTTGACAGCTTGGAATTGCTATTCCCTGAAGTCACTAACAGTAGAATTTAAAAATTCCACTGGCAAGTTGCCCTTGAAAAAATGGTTGAGGCGGCCCTAGATAATGTATAGTTCAATGAGTAAAGTGATTTTCAAGAATTCTCACCAATTTACCTATGCATTGTACAGGGCCGGCCAAGCTCTTCCTGCAGCAGGAGCTCACGGGGGTTGGACCTTCATATTATATAGTAAAGCTCATGGGGTAAAACCAAAAGTCTCCTACCAACTCTCACTTCAGTGAATAAACCTTTATATCTCGAAAGAGGGCCACATTTATGTAGGTGAACTTTGCAAATGTGATGATAGATATGGTCACGTTACTTTATAAAAGGTGCTGTACTGCATAACATTCAGGTTATTCCAACTCATTTTCTACAATCCATTGTCTGGTATTTATTCCTAAAATTACTAATAGAAGATACACAGAAAAAAAGATTATTTTATTTCTGGATGACATATTAAATGTAAAAAAAAAAAAAAATCTTCTACTCTACAAAGCAATATTTTTTTATTTATTGTGTATCTTTTCATTCTACTATGTGTTAATGATACCCAACGAAGAATGAATGATTCTTAGTGCCATTTCCCTATGGGATAGAACTCACCTGGTTAATATCTTAAACAAGTTTCAGGTCACTTGAGCCATTACATAAGTATATTTTCCATGAGGATATGAAATTGATCCTATCCACGAAGGCAGCTCACATCCCAAACACTTGACAAACTCCTTCAGCAAAGAATAAACTAAATTTCCGGGAGTCCTTGTCACTTGGTAGGGGTTCTCTCTAAGAGCAATGGATTATTTGGGTCATTGGTATAACTTAGAGGTTGCAGCTGCTTCCGGATTTTGCTTCCAGAAAATCAGCACATATCTCTCGCGTTCTCTATAAACTACCGGCCATTGTAGTGTCTGGGTAATGATGCAACTACCACCCCGATTATAGTGTGAAATGTGCTATCCCTAAGGGTACCTTACACAGTTATTGTATCTATTTTACTTTATCCCATGATGCTGTATGAGAAAAAAAAGAAACACTAAGAAATGAATAGATTATGTTTAGATCCTAATTGAAGTAATCTGTGCCTAAAATTCCGTCCTTAACGTATGCATTCCAGATGAAGGTGTATCATTTAACCTAAGTGGATCACTAATAGGTGCTAATCACTTATTAGTGATGAGTAATGAAATCAAGTGGTAAGTAATGAAAATTCATGCTTCTATGGAAGATGATTTAACAACAATGTCGGTGCCCTAGTAGAGGCAGCTATCTGTCCAACAGCTTATCCAAATGAGTAGACCTCTCGACACACGGTGACAGTTTCAATAGAGTTCTTCAGGAGGGGAGTGTTAGACATCAATGAAGTTCTTGGGAATTCATTTGTTTCCATTACAGTTTCCATTTTTGTCAAATATGCTGTGCTTACAAACTGCTTTCCCACCACTTGCTCCAGTTTACTAAATTGTGCAACAAAATACATCATGATCATTCTTGTCTCATACTGCTAAGGCTGTACACTATCGCACAAGTTAAATTTAGTCTAGGTTGAAAAAACAATATATAACCTCCTTATCTCCGATCAGACACCTTCACCAGACTTCTGCAGAAGGGACAGAAGTCCCCATGATCCCAACACAGAGCTAGAAAGATAAGACAGGCTCCCTCACTTAGGAAATCGTTCATCAGGCTTTTTGGATATCTTTTCAGCTTTTCAGTTTAATCCCTACATGGCGGGCCCTCTTTATTTAGCTGTTTCGTCCTCTGAATCTTTCATCGGAATGTTTTTGACACAAGCCACTCACATGGGAAACAGGACACAGAAATGGACTAATTTAGCTTAAATCATCTAAATCAGTCAAAAAAACTCCTGGATAGAAATATAGTAAATTTTTCCAGGTAATATTGATTTAATAAAAAAAAAACAAAAAAACACGAATCATCTTTTTCAAAACTTGACAAATACTAATGTAAAATTAATTTAAACATGAAATTTTTAATATTAATTACATGAACTACAAAAATTCTCGGCTAATTAATAAATATACTATAGAGCTTTCTATTTACTTTAAACACATGTTTAACTAATAATGTGAAATTAGATTTTAATATATTCTAAACCCAGATTTGTGTGTACTTTTTTATTGGAGTAACTATAGGACTAACTTGTTTTTTTGTTTTGTTTTTTTATGTTTAGGTTTTTTATCTGTTCTCTCATCAGAATCCTTATCTTCACTTTCAAATTACAATGTTTCAATTGAAATGCAAGAAGCTTTATGAACTGAACGTATTTGACACAGTTTTCATTTCTACTTTCTTTGCCGCACTCCTTGGTTCTCTTGTCACATCTTGCAAGAAGATTATGTTCTGTTGCAGTGGCCACGAAGACTTGTTGCAATCTTTCAAGCATTTTTTTTATCATAACTATTCCTACACTAAGTTACTAAATAAATAAAAAAAAACTATTGACTTCAATGTGTCCAATTTCTGCATTTGTTAATCTTGAAGGCAAATTATGTTCAAGTACCATAAAACAACATGCCAAATAAGATCGAAGATAAATAACTATTTTTACTTACATATACTGTTTCCATGACAAACACATGTTCCAGCCAATAAAAACTCATATCTAGTTATTTGAATGTCTCCATAAGCTATATAAGTGTTTGCACAACCATTGGGCCTTTCCTGTGTTTGGACCTTTAATGGCATTTATCACATGCTCAGAAGCCAATGTTTACATCAACCCCGCACTTTTATTTTATGCAACTTTACCCACTCATTTCTACTTTCAATACACTCTGATTGCTAGGTTATGAGGGTTTGCCTGGGGAGGACCACCATTGCCAAGAAAACGGCCATTACCACTGCTATCCCCAGCTGCATAGGGCATTTCAGGTCCCAAAAGCTTATGGGCCTCTACGTCTTTTTTTATGTTGGCCCAATAAAAAATATAACCTTCAGCCAAAGATTTATGTCTTTTTTCCTAAAGATTGCAGGCTTGCATTGATATGTCTGCCAAACTGCTTGAGGGAAGCAACCTGCTTGTGTTACCAAGAATGAAGGCCTGGCCTCCTAAAAACCTGACTTGTAAGAATAAAACATTTTTAAAATGTATGTGTCATTCATTAAAACACCTAAGAGGGGTCCTTTAAATTGTCTTACCACTGTACGCCATCTATTTTTAAACTAAACACACCAAAAGAAAACTAAAAAAATACAATGACAGAACAAAGTCATAAAGTAACAAAAAAAAGCTGAATGAGGATGAGAATGCTACATTTTTTAAATTAAATTGCAATATTTCCTAGCCTTTGGTCCTAAGAGCAGTTTCTGAGAAATGTCTGAGCAGGAACCTATTGTAAGGCACAGTGGGAAGTGATAAGTGCTTCCCTATAGATTGTTAAGAAAATACTTTTTATGATTACAGTGTCTATAAGTTGTGCAAAATATTTTATTTTTATCTCAAACTGCCAGCGGTGGAATTCATTCTGGTTTAGACATTTACAAAAATTACATTAAAAAAAATCTGATTTAAAATTACACTAGTTGAGTATCAAAAAGTCCCCATACAGTATATAAACACTTTTTTTAATATACTATTATTATTTATTATTTATTTATTTATTTATTTTTTTTTTTATTATTACTATTATTATTTTGCAATAAAATATGCACATTTACATTTCCCATTACCTTTGCTCAGAAGGTAAAATATAACAACATGTAAAGACTAGCAGCTTAATTAAAGGTGCTTCTAGAATGTTTAGCGAATAATACTAAATCTGAGACATATTTTCAAAGCATTTTGAGCACATAAAATAACAGAGAAACCTAACACATATAATAAAAAAAAACAATAAATGTGAAAATAATACTAATAATAATAATTGCAGGAAGAACCCCTGAATAAGAAAAAAAGGGGGCAAAAAAGTAAGGCAAAAACATTAAAAAGCTTAATTCCATATCATCATCCACAATATACCTAGTGCTGCAAAAGGGGTATTTTCTGACTTCACTGTCGGGCTTAAAGCCAGCGGAATCTTGACAATATTCACTGGTGAAAACCAAATGAAAATATTTTTATTGCTTAACCAGTTACAATGTTGCAAAGTTAATTTCACAAATGATGTAGTTTCACTTTGTTGTGCTTCCTGCCACCAAAATTATATAGATTTTTATTTGTTAATGATGGGAGGTTGTTCCATGTATCTACCATCCTCTCATAAAAGCAAAACGTCGTTTAAAAATGTTCTTTGTGGATAGACTTGAAGAGGAGGACTGCTCCTCAGCCTTCTTCTCCTGCTCCCCTCAGCCAATGAATTGTTCCCCTACCCTACTTTGTACCTACCCTGCAAACAAGAATAAAATTATATATCTGGTAAGGTGCAATTGTGTAAAACATGCTAGAATGTACATTAATATTATATATCTAAGTGAAACAGCACCTATAAAGTAAGATTTTGTTTAACATCATGTAGTTCTCATACTATAAATGTATATAACTCTCCTCTGTGCCTTATGTTGTATTCATATATCCAGCTTTAAATGGTTCCAAAGAGCCCCTTGTAGATCACATGTACATGGGAGGGACAGGCATCTCTTCCGATAAGGATATAATTGGGTCTGGAGGGTGGCAGGAGTGCTTGACATACATTAAGAGACAGTGCCTTCTGAACAAGTAGGACCATTAGTGGAATGACTTGTAATCACGAGAGGCCTCTAAAGATATAGTGGCTATGTTGAAGACACCCATGTCATGACTTGTAGAAAAAGTAATGTTTGTGTTTCTATTCAGTTCAAAATTGCATTTTATACAGTACAGTACATGCATTTATTTATGAATTTTATAATCTTTCTTTCTCTTATATATGATGTACATACACACACATACACACACACACACATACACACACACACACACACACACACACACACACATATATATATAAAGAACACACATATAGTTTTATAAAATAAGTATTTTAATATGCAAAAATCGATATGAGATAAAAAAATGGACATCAACACAATATATAACCTTCTATCATGATCTAGCCACCCAGTAACACAGTTTCAGAGCTCTAGTATACTGTATACTAGTAATTTGCTCCAATTATCATGATAAATATATATATATATAGATATATATATATATAAACAATGTGGTATTTCCAGTCTTTTGCACATTATATTATATAATAATGCATTAACTCACATATGATATACATTTAGATATCACATATTACATATATTATAGTAATAAAACTTCTTCTCTTTTACTGTTTTGTAATGATGACATCACAGGAATGGCTGATTATGAGATGTTTTCTTACATGATGAGATCATAGAAATAAACAAAGTTCTGTTAGGGTTTGTGCATAACCAGTAGGCACTAATAAATATGTTATATTTGTCATTGCTTCGCTTGCTCCGGAACTGGTAATTGCTTGCAGTTATAAGAAATGTGCATCAAATCAGAGTAATAATTGTGAGGCCTTCACATTCTCAGTAAATGTTTGTTCTAAGTAATGCCTTTTTCTTGTGCATTACTTGTTTTTGTGCATCCTTGGTCTTCGTGTGGAAGTCAACAAGATGTTCCACCAGGAAATAATGCAAAATGCACCGTGCGTACGCATTCTTTTGGAATTTCTTATCATAACCTTAAAAAGAGGTTAATTTCATGTAATGACGATTATCTTATATTAAATTACATTAATAGAACACCAGCAGATTCTGTAACATTATTCATTTAGGGAGAATAAGAAATAAAACATAACATTAAACATAGAAAACATAGAAACATAGAAGCTGATGACCCCATGGTTGGGGTGAAGGTCAGAACAAATTAGGGAATTCCAGAGAACAGGTACAGCACACAATCCTGCAGACATGAGTGGGAAGAGGAAGAGTCATGACAGATCCATGCCATGCGCAAAATAAAGAGGGCAGTTAGGAGGGTATTTAGAGGTAAGAGCAAATATATAAGGGTGTATGCCCTTTGAGGATATACTTTGGAGTTACAGATATAACAAACTGCACATTACTCAGTGATACCCAAAGTCAGTTGTTTAAAACGTACATGTTTTTAGTGAAATTGTGAAAATCTGGGTGAGGTGTGATAGAGTGAGTGTGTCAGTGTGAGTTGTGTGTGTAAATATGTGTCTGTGTACTAGAGTCATTGTGCGTTAGTGTGAGAGTGAGTGTGTGTGCTAGTGCATATGTTAGATACTAAGGGAAGCAAAGGGCCCTCTCAGCTTTTCTTGCTCTCCATGAAAGAAGGTGCCAGCCGTCCCCTACCCCTGCATTATCACCCTACTGTGCTGTTTGTACATACAAATATCAAACATGAATGTCAGATGGAGTCTTGATTTCTCTTACAGATGGAGAGAGGTAAATCATCACGGTCCCATATCCCCATGGTGTGGTGGAATGTATACAGTGATACGGAGGCACCAAAAATGTCCATACATTGGACACTCACCACCAGGTTCCTGTTAGGTAAACAATAATTGTAATTGCGGTTGCTTTTGTGTGACATTACAATAAAATGTTTCCTGCAAAATGTATACATGAAAGAATTGTTTCTGGAAAGCGTTTGGGCCTTCAACACTACTAGGAATGATGTTGCTTATTCTACTTTTAGTTATAAATATGTTACATTCACCAAAGTAGGTGGGACTGCACCTTTAATGCTGTTATTAGTCTTGTTTCAAGCATTTGACAGATCAGTTTTAAAAGAATAGAGCAGCACATTGTTACAGCCCAGTAACATGAGTCAAATGACTATGACACAGGATCACTTTTCATCTGTCTGCCTCATAAAAGGTTTTTGAGAAATTATAGATAATGTACAAATCGTATATATCATTATCACGTAAATAATTGTGTTCATATTGAGGTAAAAAAAAAAATAGCTATCCTGAACTCTAAAACCTGTTGTGAACGGCATATATATTTAAAATATTATTACATTTTATAATAATGTAATAATATATTGTTCCTTTTACCAAACCCTAACCACAATATATATCCCCTACTAGTTGGTAAAAGAGTTGAAACCTACAAATTTTCACAGTATATCTGTCCTCCTTGACTTTCTGTCACCTTGAGTAACCAGACCTGTGTGATCACCTAAATACAATATGGATATCTCTGCAATGGATGCCTCTAGACGATCTTGATGGATAATGTGGGCAAATCACACGCCTACGCCCAGCAGACACATTCAAAATGTAGACTCATTTCCCTATTGGTCGCTCCCACTTTACCTTCCCTTGACTTTGTATTGATTGGTTGCTTAAATGTTTTAAGTTGAAGGTTTTAATTTTACACCAAAGTAAGCCAGAGTTATTAGAATGAGCATTTCCATGTGCCTGGTGAGAAATAATTGTAAAAAGGATTCACACAACATTGGCTACCTTTGTGGTCTCTTGGACCCTGGCCTTCTACCTGCAGGGATACACATTTACCCCTGCTTGGATCTCCACTATGTGAATAATGTGTTGCAATTTAGCAAATAGTTTAATGTTTAAAGTTATTACTGAAAACTAAAAATCAACTAATTTACAAAGGACTCAAAATGTTTTTTGCAGCTCCTTTTGAAAAGAGACATTTACAGAACTATCTTTCTCAATGGTGTACTCTTACACTTGCTGCATTAGGAAAAAACCTGGAAAAATTACAGATTACAGATGAAACAAAGTAAGTGCAGAGATGGCATCTTGGAATTCATGTTACCCAATAAATGTCACAGCAACTAATGTTGCACAATTTTCATATAATGGTAAACCAAAGACGAACCATTTGAATTATAAGCTATAGAGTCATGATTTTTTACTATATATAAGTTCTCAGATCTAGAGTGAACAATGCCAAACCATTAATTTTGGTTATTATCAGATTAACACCATTCTGCAACTGCTGAAGTGAGCTTTGAGAAATGACAAGCAAAAACCTGCCATATTTTAGTTGAGAATTTCCCAAAATTACCTATAAATTAATATTTTTTATTTAATTGTTGTCTATTTTATTTTTTGATATATATTATATTTTATACATACAGTTTTGATGTGCTACAAACCCTATACACAATAAACTATATAAAGCCCAGAGCATAGATAGACTAATGGTAATACCAAAATGGTCTGGAAAATATTAAATTGTGTGCCTTCCGATCATGCCCAGTAGGAAAAAATAATTTCCATGTTACCGTATCAATTTTTTGTAGCTGATGTGTCAATGCAACTGAAATATTGGTTTGGGTTTGACATAACATCATGTGCAATTGCACATCATCTATTGGCAGTTTTCCTTGGGGTATTGGTAAACACTATATTACATCAGAAGAATGACCAAAATGCTTAGTGCAGGCCAGAAAAAGCGAAATATGTTCATGTCTGAGTCAGCGACTCCTCAGCATTTCCGTTCACAAAGCAACGATTTGTGACCAGAAGCTCTGAACTGCAACGTTCAATCCTATAAACGTTCTCTCCTACTTCCTAGAAAAAGTATGTGCGTCCAAAAAAGCATATAAAGTATGTCCTGGGTGCGACTCCGTCATTAATGTGTAAAGAAAAAAGAGCACTCACAGGAACTGAATAACCAATAATAACCAAAAAAAGCAACTTTTTGGCCTTCCTGAGAAATGTGTGAGCTTTTTTCTAGAAAATCTTGAAAAGGAGGAGAAGGAGGCCGAAACATTAATCACGTGACTTGTCGAGGTTAAATGCTTATTTTAATTTTATGCGTGGGTAGATGGGTACATAGATAAAAAAAAAATGCCAACATGGCTGGACTGTCGATGACGAGGTGCCCCTGTCACGTTAAGGCCAGTGGCCGACAAATGGTCAAAGTGCACTCGCCTGCTGCATATGCGTTGCCACACATTACATTTCTATAGTCACGCAGGGTGCTGTGGGCCAGTACGAGTTACTATAAAGTATATAATATTTTATTGCTGTTGTAGGAGTGTGGCCATGCCTGACCGGGTTGACTTAAATCTACTGATGTGGGATTACCTGGTTGTAACTTATTCATTTGTTGCTTATGCGCCGGATATTGATGTTGGGTATTAGATACTTTATCGCTATACTTGTATTGATCTGCTCCAGATTACGCACATGGCCGCCATATTTGTTTCACTATATTGTTTTTTATTGTGTTTGTTTTTTATATTCAGTGAACGTTGAATTGGCCTCTCTGTGTATGTATCTCTTTGGTGTTGGAAATATTGTATACACTGGCTCACATGTGTCTGTAACACAGCTCTTTATCTTACTATATATGATCTACATAAAAATATATTCTAAAGTAAAACCAAATAAAATACTTAACTTTAAAAAAAAAAGTGTACAATGTTTTCAGTATTTTAGTGTGTGTGCACTGTATATTACTTGTATCCTTTTGTTTGCTTGTTGAAAGTAAGAAACTTTGTTCTGTTCATCTGGAGTTTTGCCACGTCAGCCACAAATATGTGGGTTTTCTTGATCTACTTATAGAAGGAACAAGCACACAGGGAATCTGGGGGCCTTCAAGCCAAATGTGCGGTCACACAATTATTCTTTAGTTTTGATACAACAGAATCAAACCCAATGGAGGATAGCCATTTCTATAGACATCATTAAATAGTGTAGGTGAAACAATTTTAACTAGCAGTGTTAATGGAAAAGCATAATTAATGTAGTGGAATTCTTAATTTCACTGTAACCCAAAAACAGCTCACTTCAGGGACTGAACCCTTAGGATTATGGGGTCCTGGTCTCTTCTATTAATAAAACAAGCTGACCCACTTTTACCCTGTTTACCCTTAAACTACAAGGATGAGCCCATGGTGGGCTCATCCTTTAGCAGGATCTTTAGCTTCTTGTAGGACTCTACAAATTAAGTTTCCTGCTCCTACATGCGCTTGCTGCTTAAATAGTAAAGGGCCCTATGGCTGCACCCCATTCCAGCTCAGTGCCCTATGTAGCTCCCTCCTGTGTCTATATTATAACGTTTGCCTTGGATCAGCGCACTACTGTTATCAATAAATCACATTGGGCCTTCAACTCATCAACGCCTCCAGTATTGTTTCTATTGGCAAAACAATTAACTATATAAAGTAAAGATTAGGAATACATAAAAAAAAAACAAGTTACTGCTATAATTATTATTATTATTTCCAATAGTAAAATGATTTCATTATAGCGTGATGCTTGTGACGACAAACCTCCCTTTCGCACACAGATTGGGCTCCTTCGAAAAGCAAACAGGAACTGTAACAATGTTTAAGCTGCCAGTTATACAAATGTTTCTATTCCATTGTATGTATAGTGAATTTGAATGTTTATTTAAACTTGTTTGCTACCTAAAAAGAAAAACCCGCATTCCGTTATCAGTTAATACCCAGTTTTAAAGTAGATAAAACGTATTTAACCATTTCAGAATTTGAAATGCATACACTGTGTATTTGTCGGTATTCGGGGTTAAATAGGGGATGTCCATTGCCCTCTAAGGACTAATAAGTTGAAACCAGAAGTTCTAAGCCATGTTCCTGTTTATAGGGAAGTTTATTTGGTTAACCTTTTCCTTATCAGTTATGGGGTCAGTTATGAGTTGCAGACCTCTCTAGCAAGGAAAGTGTTAACTATACTCTGTGATCCAGCACTTAAGTTTTTATAGCCTGTGTATTATACTAAAGTCTCTTAGTCTAGAGCTGTAGCCTTGATGCTTTCCAAAGCTTGATAAGAAAATGGTTAGTGAGATAATAAACACTTTTCTATATGTGACCCCCTTTGATGTTTGTCACATAAAATAACTTCACTGAGGTGTGACAAACCACTAAACCCTTGTCACAAAAAGAAATTTCCTGCAAACCATACAATGCATCCGATTGCTTGCAAAGAATTGTCATTAAAATCTTTGGATCTGCATTATCATAAGTATTTTTTTTGCAATATCTTACTCTTAAGTACACTAATATCCTTTATGTTATAAGAATGTACCTTGATCTATGACATCATGGCGCCGCTTTCTATTTTTTTTTTAGAGGTAATGCTTGTGTAACAATAAAACAATTGTGTTTTCTGATTTTATTTTTTTTCTGCATTTTTTCAGGATAAAAAAAACCCAGTATGTAGCAGGGTACAAATGTCATTAATGGATCTGTTTCATTCCATGGTTACTTTATTCCACTGTATATATAAACAAAGTGAGAAAAGAGGCCTCTGTCTTTGCAGTGGTTTCCCTTAGTATATGGAGGGAAATATTAACCATTAATCAACTTAAAGGCTGTTTGGTTACATAAAAGCAATCAAAGGATAAACACAGGAAAATTGTATATTATATGATTAGATCTTAAAGCAGTAAAGGCTGGCTTGGTAAAGGCAGGGGTTAATAGACAAAGAGAAAGGGGAGTGTCTTATGGGCTTTGTTTATTGTTTGTATTGTTTATTGTTTGTTTATATTTTGGGCGTGGCTATGATTACATTCTATTTGACAAGTCAGTAAAGTCTGCACTTTATGACTCTATTACTTCTTTCCTGTATATCCCCATCTATGCAACACTGAGTTTTAAAGTCTCTCTCTGTATCTGAGGAACTGTTGTATTGCTTTACAACAACACACAACACAATGAAATACAATAAAGTGGGTCTGCTTTACACAGTATCCCCACTAAAGTCATCTTATAGGTTTAGTAATCTGTATGTATAATTAAAATAAGGGCTGCTTTGCTGCCAAAGAATTATATATGTGTCATTCAAACAATTTATATTACTAACGTAAAAATATACAGAAATCTCATATAAATGATCTTTTTTTATGTAGCCTTAGATATACACACAAACATGCCGTATATATATAGAGAGAG
Source organism: Spea bombifrons (assembly GCF_027358695.1). NCBI lineage: Eukaryota > Metazoa > Chordata > Amphibia > Anura > Pelobatidae > Spea > Spea bombifrons. The sequence goes on from NC_071087.1 coordinate 150,365,980, forward strand.
AGAGACAGAGAGAGAGAGAGAGAGAGAGAGATATTAAAATCATCAAAAAGATGAGCATTGAAGAAAAAAAATTATATATATATATATATATATATATATATATATATATATATATATATATATATATAACAGATATAGCCATGCCTCCTTTGCAGTCTTTCCTCTTCCCAGCAGTTCTAGCTTTTTATCGTTTCCACTGCTGCCCATTTTGCTATCTCTATACCTGCTGAGTCCAAAGCTTTTCAAACAACACCTTGTATTAGTGACATATCAAAATAAACAGCATATTTTACCCATGACTTCAAAATGTATAATCAATGGGGGGCAGAGGTAGTAGCCTCTCATATAGTGAGATGCCAGATACTAATTCCCCCAAAAAAACCCTCTCCAAACAGGGGCATTTAACATCATTAATCACGTTTGCTTCCTGCTAGTAAGTCAGGTTCTGTATTAGCATTAGCCTATTATGCGTCAATTATATCAGTGTGCTTATTAATTATATATCAGGGAGTTAAAAGCATTTCAAAGGTATGGGGCTTTCCCTATAAAAATGTTTATGATATTAATTTATCACCAGGGATATGGAGTGAATGAATTCATGGGAATGGGGAGACTAAATACTGCAAGGGCTTTAGCACTGGCCAGGGTAAGTAGACCTGCAGGGCTTGGTAATGGACGGCCAATGGGTCCTTCTGCCTTTAAGATTATATAACTGAATTTGATTTATTTATATTTACAGATTAGATGTTAAGACCGAAGCATTACTCAACTAATGTTAATATAATTTACAATAATGAAACCAGGCATTATTACTGTTTTTTTTTTCTCAGTACAAATTGTGTTGGTCCCTGATGAAACTCCTTATAAAATAAAACAAAAAAATGCTCTCCTTTATTTACTCCCCACTAATAACCCTATGTGTGCATGATTACATTTCTTCTGGCCTGGAGCCCTTAGATAAAATTCCATTTAGGAAATTTAATTAAGAAAAACCTAAATGTATATAGGATTAGACACACACACATACATATATATATATATATATATATATATATATATATTAGCCTTTGAAAGTAACAAGGTATTGGTTGTGAAGGCAACTTGTAGTCCACCAAACCTGTGCTAAATAAAACTTTTTAGTGGCTCTCTTTACCTTGCAGGCTCTGACTGAACACTAAATGGATCCGTCACATCATGAAGGATTTAGTCTATTTATCTGATAAAGTGGTCCATGGGCTCCTGTGAGTAGGAGAGCCCTCATTTCAAGAGAACAAGTTTTTGTTTACACTGAAGAAATCTACATCAAATATATGCAACATGGAAGCTTAATTTAAAAAAAAAAAATCTGACCATCATAGCAGAACATTTTTTTTGTTATAAATTCTATTTAATGCTGTGTGTCTTGTAAGTGATGCTTGTGTGTACAGCTCCCCTTTACTAACTGTTATCCTTTGGTGTGTGCTCAGTGTTGTGAGAGGTTGAGGAGTGGTGTCTTCAGGCCCTTCTCTTGCAGGCATGGCAGATCCTATAGCTGTGGGCATTAAGACAGTCTCTTTAGCCTGATTCCAAAGACTGATAAGGAGCCGCCTAGTCACTAGCCCTGTCTAGACTGAGGACCTCACAAGTCAAACTTGTTTGGATTAGTTTTAAATATCTCCCAACCTGATCAGCCTCCTTTAGGAAGGGAAAAGACACAAGCTAACACCCTATTTTCCTCTCCCGAGGGACTGGATTATTTGTACAAATCCCAGGGTCCCAAGATTTGAGGTGAAGTTATTGCATTTGTAAGAATGAGAATCCGATGGCAGTGTCACTTGAGTTTAACTTGAGCCTGGATTATGAGAATATTAGTGTTATAAATGAAAGAGATGGGAGGGGGTGGGGGCACAGAGGACGCTACTTATGCAGAAGATTTATGTGACCTTCTCAGGCTAATAAAGGGAATCCATCAAACCTTCCCACCGAAGTAAGGACTCACAAGGACTGAAAAGGGGATATATATATATATATATATATATATATATATATATATATATATATATATATATAAATATATAAATATACACATACATACACATATATATGTGTGTCTATAAATAATATGTATGTGTGAGTAAGAAAATAGTATTCAGGAAGGCTTCATAAATATCATAGTTAACTAAAAACATGCTGTATATCATCATTTAAGTACATTCTTTAGAATAAAAAAAAATCCCAGCAAGTTTAGGATCATAATACATGAGAAAAATAGTATTTGCAGAATTGGACAATTAAAATTTCATGACAGGCTACAATAAACAGGAAAAACAGCCTTTCCAACCCCATCATCATTACACATCAAGATCCTTCCTTCTCTCCTGCGCTCCTCCCTGAGAGGTGCAGAGAGATCCCCCATTAGGCTCTGGGACATTGTTAGCTGCTCAATTTCTGTTTGTGGCGCCTCAGCTCAAACACTGTCATTCAGTGGCTTGCACTGTTATCAAGAAAACAACAATCTAGAACAATCAGTAAACAGGATTTACTTCCAGCTTCTTCACTAAGCTCCAACTATTTAGTTTAACCCATTCTATCATGCGCTGATTCCCTGATCAGCAGAGAGTGATAAGAATCCGATGTGAAGGTATCTTGAAAATATTTGAGTGTGTAATTGAAAGTGCTATATATTTATATATATATATATATATATATATATATATATATATATATATATATACGCACACAAGAATGAACAAATCAATTATTATTTCGTGATAATATTAAAAATAGTAGTAAGCAATTATCCCAATAAAAGCGAAATTGCATTATAAATATTATCAATTGTCACTGAATTATAATGTATAGGTATTGCATAATAATAATAATAACAATAATAATAATAATAATAATAATACAAATATGTTTGGATCCATTCTTTAGTATAAACTGTACGAGGTTTGTCGGTATATTATTATGAATACACTGATTTATAGTAAATCTATTTAATATTTAAACTTCTGCTACTGTCACAGCAAAGACCTAACATAATAATAAAGACAAATATGTTTTCGTGCTATTTGTATGACAGTCAGAAAAAAAAATCAGTCTTTTGTTTAATTACATTTCGGAGTGGCCAAATGTTTAATTAAATATCCTAAAAAATAAAAATAATAAAAATAAACATAATAAATAAATATTGCGATTCCTCAGTAAGCGTCTGAGATTATACGTTAGGTCTGCTACTGTTATTTTCGCTCTGGTATCCGTTGTGTTACCAGATACATATTTTTTTTTTTCTTTTCATTGCTAAATTTAAAGACATGAGAACAAATTATATGAGGAGGAGGTGATGTGTGAATTAACGCAAGATAGTAAAGCAGACAAAGGGTTAAATCGCATACAAGACGAAATCTGCCTGCAAAGAGAATCTAGATTGTTATAACATGTTTCAAATTATTTTTTGGAACTACATAAATACAAAGAAAATCAGTTAAAATGAAATCAAATTCCTAAAAAAAGAAGAAAATTAATTAATGGGGCACATTTAATATATATATATATAGATCTAGATATAGATATATATGTGATTCACCTAATGCTATCCATCCTTATAAATGTACGATGCATTTAAATTACATAAATGATAGTTGCCGTTCATATTACTACATTAATGTGGAATTCCGAAAATAATGATTAAAATACATCTGATATATATTTAAATTGAAAATGCATAAATAATCATAAATAAGCATCAGGTGGGTAATAGGCGGTCAGATGATGCTTTAGTTAGAGAATTAACTGCAGGGCTAAATTATTATTATTATTATTATTATTATTATTAATATAATTATTATTATTATTATTATTACTCTTCACAAAACATTTCACAGAATCATTCCAAATAAAAGATGAGATTTGGCGATACTCTATATTGAAAAAAGACTATACCCGGTAAATGATTTCAAGTAGCAACTATATAAATTTTTTTTCAAAATGCTTGCCTGTAATTCATAAGGTTTCATACGTTTCTAAAATGAATAGGTTCCCACTGACCAACGATCATGAAACACTTCCAACTGTGAAAAATATCCAAGTTCCCCTTTAAAGGGTTAAGTTTTAAGATGCTGTGTGTTTTTACCCTCCCTGTTCACCAACCTCCCAAATGAACCAGTGACCCCCATAAACATATAAAAATATAGATTTCTTACACAAGAATTCATCCTAATTTTAAATAAGATCATAAATACAATTATCTGGGAATATTTGGATGTGAAATAATCTGTGGAGTTTTTGTGTAAAGCTGTTTATCTCAGAAAAGCAAGGTGGATTTGCAGGAATTCTTACCCAAGGAGATGAAAAAAGGGGTTAAGATATCATTGTCCCCTGCTTACATATTTGGAACCAACCATAGGACAGAAGGATATAACAGTCCGAATATCAGGTCTAATATTTAAAATATTAAAATATATACTTGGATATTATTGGGGATATTTCTCTATTTTGGATGGCATTTTGGAACATAATTTATTTTGAATTTCTTACAACTGTAAATATATTTCTTTTAAAGACATTTAGTGCTGTGTTGCTGCTTGTGTCTTAGAAACATGTGCCTTTAATATATTCCCTGACTGAATTACAATTACAGGGGGCATATGAGGGGTTTATTTAGTAAAAGATTTCAAGAACCCTTCTCAAGTTAAAACCCCATGATCATAGCCTGTTCAGTTACATTTCTAAACATGGCTTTTTATTTTGCACAATGGGAAGACACATAAGACACAAGCGACTTAAGACATAAAATTCAGAGACCACAATACAACCTTTTTTTTCTTGATTTTTTTTTTTTTACTTCAGCAAACAAAAAAATATAGTCAAATAACATGAAAAGTGGCAAGTCTTTCGACAATAAATAATAAATTACTTTATAATTTTTGCAATGCAAGAGCAAACAAAAAATGTTTTCCTTTTTTGTCTCTTTATTTCCAGAGAGAAAACAGTCGTTTGAACCAATAACTATACACATCTTTGGGGGAGAAAGTTCTTGGATGGACAAGAATCACACACAATCCAGAGAAATCTGTGGCAAGAGGTATACCTTGTTGTTGCAATGCTTTCTAGAGTTGGTTTGGGGAAAAATGTATTTGGGGAAAAAAAGCCTTGTCTTTAGATGCCTTTTTTTATTTAGGTTTCAATTTTTAGACTTAATGAGAAAGATAGGAGGATCTCGAAAAACAGTCACATGCTATGATTTCAGCAGCTCCCATTGTTAACAGTTTAAAACATTGCAAACCAATTTGAGAAGGCTTCCAGGTCTAATCCTCAAGTGATACCTCCAAGTCTTTGTCCATTAGTTGGGATACAGTCTGGACTGGTCTCAAAACCTTTCTAGCTCCTGTTTGGCAATGCAATGATTGAATGATGTTAGGCAGATAAGCAGCACCATTCGAATTAAGACGATCTTTCTTGGTATCTCTCCATTGTGGTGTGTCTTGAGATGTTCTAAGGGACAATTATTAATCCGATTTTTTTTTAGAGATCCTCAGATATAAACCATCCTTTTTTGCCATATCATGTTCTTACAAAATTCCTAGGACCATTCTTTAGATGTTGGATGTCATTTAATTCTAGTAATATCCCATGATTGTCTTCACAGTGTTGCTACCATACCATCTTCTCCAGATGGTCTCCGTGCATCTTGTTGGGTTTCCTATCATCAGCTAGGTTGTTAAATACTTTGATGAAGTCCAAACCTATATTCGTCCCGTTATTCCAGCAATATTGGTGGAAACCACATAGTCCATACTCCTCATGCCTCAATAGGACTGGCTACCATGCTGTTAGGAGTGTCCGGTAGCTGTGAAGACATAGATGCCACTTCACTTCCCGTGGAATTAGATCCTGGTCCTCCTTCTGAAAAATTAACCTGTGAGAAACAGGTCTTCAATTAGAAGCAGAACCCCAAAAAAAAGAGAAAAAAAGAGTGTGAAAGAAGGATACTTCATGGCATATGATATGGAGATGGTAACGATTGTCTAAAGAGTGTCTAAAATCAGAAATAGAGGTCTAGCTCTCAATGTGACCAGACAGCATGCAATCATGGAGCTAGAGTCCCTTAACCCATATGTCCTCTTAATGTACAAATATCCCAAAGGCTGATTTTCTATTAACACGCAATCTTAATTATTTGACAATGGATAACCAATTATTCTCCAAATATTATAACTGCCAAAATACCCATTCACTTCACAAACCCCATCATACATTATATTGAGTGGTAAATGTAGAGTGCTGGTATATATCCCCCAGTTACAGGTCAGCCAAACGTCCCTTTTATATAAAGCCCAAAAAACATATTTAAAAGACAGCACTCTGGCCAACAACTCTGGCGTGCAAGGGGTTAACTACGAGCATCACGGCTGCTTATGCATGCTTGACAGTACAGTTCACTGCAGACTAGAGATTCTTAGAAAACGAAACCCTTTATTGTAACGTCATACTATTAGTAAATGCCCCAAAATGCTCCACTGTAGAGTAAACTAGTGCACCTTATGGAGTTAGCTCTTCTACCAGATGTTTGCATAAAATGTTCATGGAGAATTTCTTCTATACAATGAAGCTACATTTATATAGCAGTGGCAATATGTGGCAAATCATCACAACCCTCAGCATGCTACATTTGTGTAGGACTACATGCTGGGTCTCCAGTAGCTGGGTTGCTAGAGGCTGTCAATTCCTTCTCTGGATCTAGGCTATGTACATTTATATACCGTATATATATATTGACAACTCACCAGTTGTTGGAAAGCAGGTTGATCAATGTCACTCTGTAATGCAAAGTCACTCAGGACCTTCCAGGGAGGCTGGTAACTCTGGACCTCCACAGGGTTCGCCTGTAAACCTCCATCGTGTCTTTCGGGACTGGAAGCCACCATAGGGGTCCCTGTCATCCCTTGAATATTCTGAAAAGAGAACATGACATGTCAATAGCTTCTAATTGCTACACACTAAGGGACAATGGAAACACTTTGGAAACATCATATAGGTGTCAACTGTCAACCATTTCAGACCCACCAGGAATATCTTTCACATTCTGATTTGCCAATTAACCCTTCGAGTGTCTACACGCGTGGAAGTATATCATTTTGATGCTTTAAGTAAAGTTCTGCCAGTAGGAATGGAACCTCTTTGAATTCGGAATGCCCAATTTAAAGAAATGAATTCAATTCCAAACGGAGCTTTATGATTGCAGGGTTAAATCAATGGGTCATTTGTCACAAATTAAATTTTTAAGAATAGAAAACACAGCAGTTTTTGAGGGTCGGGGGCATTAGATTTCAGATAATGGCCATAAGAGAGTATATTAATTAGGCTTTGCAGTGACAAGCTATATGTAGGAGACACTACCTGCTCTGGATGATGGATCACTAGTATCTTCCCCTATGCATGTCACATATAGCTCCTGGCTATAGGTGAATATACCTGCATGTTTGCTTTTTGGATTGATGGAGAAAATGTTGCAAATCTGGAGTGTATCACTGCCAAATTCGTATTAGGAACACAGTAACATTATTACTGCTAAACTGTTAATGCACGGGGGGGGGTTACTGCATCAAATAAGGGTGTAACATGTAAAGACCAAGTTGACATAAAGAAAAGGCAAAAGCAAACCATTGCCGGCAATCGTGGAGTTAAACGTCCATGACTCTTTGACAAGAGTACACAGGTCACTAGTTTAATCGCATGAGTGGATGGGGGGGGGCTATACAAGGGCTGCTATGCCCATATGATTGTTAAATGCACCCGTATATTTATGGAAACATTTTTTTATGGAAGGTAGTTCTACTATTGACCAAGTAGAATAATGTATATTTTTCCTTTTTTTAAAAAACAATGACAAAGGACCATACACATAAAGACTGCTTTCATTAACATGATTCCAGACTGAGTTCGTGGCTGTACATTTTTGAGATCTAAATATTTAGGGATAAATCGCAGAATGAATCATTCAGTCCGAAAATGGAGCCTGACAATATATCTGCAGTTAACTAAATAATATCAATTGTATATCATCCATCTACAGAGTAGGTGCATTTTTAAACAAATGTGCCAAAGCTGTGTGGGTCAAATACATATAGTAACAATATGCGTTTAACCCTTTAAAACATCTGTGCAGAGATCACAGTAGGTAAAGGGTAGAGACAATATCAATAATTCTGCCTCCAGTATAAGCTACTCAAGGAGTATTATTCCCACCATTTTACTGTCTTTAAAGTGTTAAAAAGTCAGCATCAGGCCTGCTGTATGCCCAGATAAAAAAAGTAACTTACAGTTTTGTCGTTGGGTTGCTGCTGCTGGAGCTGCTTCATCATAATGCTTCTTTTTTTGTCCTTGCACCTCTTGTTTTGAAACCAGACTCTGATGACCCTGGGACTAAGGCCAGTCATTTCCACTAGCTGCTCCTTCATTAGAGCATCAGGCCTGGGGTTGGCAGCATAGCAGGTCCTTAAGGTGTGAAGCTGTTTTTCATTAAGCACTGTTCGGACCCGGGTGGTCTTCTCTGGCTGTTTGTGGACGTGGGGTCTGAGGGCAGGCTGCCGGGCAGAAATTGGTTCTGCTGTAAAGTTAATGAACCAATAATAAGATCATTTATGAACTTGCAAGCAACTACTCAAATACTCTTTGCAAGCAATTCATTGCTTTGTCTATGTTATTTTCGTTTTGCCTTATGACATAATATAACATGATGTTCTTGCTAATATAATATATATATATATATATATATATATATTTCTATACAAAAACTAGTTTAAATTACTTAAATATATGGAATTTATATCCTATATAATTCGATATAAGTGTAGTTATTTACCATTTTACAAAAGGTTCAGTGCTCACAAAAATTAACATTTTCTAAACCAGCAAAGATTAACTCCTGCAGCCCATACAACCCATAGAGATCTAGCTGTATGAGGTGCTATTCAGCCACAGCAAAGCGAAATAGAAAAAAAAAATACAATACCAATGCAAACAGCCTTTTCTCCTTAAATATTAGGTTAAGCTGATAAGAAGGAACAATAAAACCCACACAAGTGCTGTAAACTGCTTTTGTTTCAAACTTATGTGGTTACAATGTAAGCTTTTCTGTTTGTAAAAGATATACCTAGATACCTAAACACTGAATAGCCACATTAACTCTTTCATATCCAAGCTGTTAAAAATATCTTCAATGTCTACAAGATTCTTTAAAAAGAAAGATTTTTTTTATGTGTACAGCTCTTTTTTTTTTTTTTTACTGACATTTCAAGCCACTGAGAAATGTGGATAAATGTATCCAATCTCCGTTCAATTAGTCATAAGTGGGCTGGAAAATTTCCTTTTGAATTAAAACAACTAGTTTATCCAAACTCTGCTATGTGATCCTTCAAGTTTTTTTCTTCTTCGTTTTGTTTTCAGCTCTTACATTGAAACCATACCATTTTCACAAACAGTGACCTATATAAGCAGCCTCTCCTATCTCTTAGATGTAGTATGAAGTTACAGTACCCAAATCGAAAATAAAAAAAAGATTCTCATCAAATCACAAGATATGTTTGAAAACTACAGGGTCCCTCTAGCAGGCAATTACTGAAGATTAGCTTGTTGACAGTTTAAAATTACAACCTAAGAGTCTATCTTTATTTCTTTCAAATCTATCAATTCCTGGGAAAGATTCTTAAAGAAAAACTAATATTAGAAAAAATATATATCTGATACTAGGAGAAAAAAAATCAATGCAAACTTTCGGTGAAAAAAAAAACAAAAACAAAACAAAATACCATGTGCGCTTAAATTTAGTGCAATTTCTTAATTGCAGTATATTATATATTTTTATTATGGCAAGATGTTTTATATTTTTATGTTCTGGTTAAACAAAATATATATATATATATATTTATACAGCAGATATATCTATTGCGGTGGATAAGGTAATAAAATAAATAATAATCCTGTTTTATAGGTAACACCTTTTTATATGAAAAGTTGTTGTGTTAACCCTTTCTCTGCTTAATTGTGCGTTGTGTTACCACCAGTTCGCATTGTATATAATTCACTTTCAACGTCTTCATTAAACATTGCAATTCATCATTTTTTGCACTAAGGAACAAAATGAGAATAAAAATATAAAGCAAATTTCTCTTTCTTTAGTTGTTTCTTTAGATGCTAGCCACAGAAACAAGCCACAGTTGCAATTCTTCCAAAGGGTGCTGAGAAGACACCTTTAGTTGTCCCCTTTCTCCTGTGACAGACATTGCAATGTCAGGTAATGTGATCTGGTAGGAGGAACTACCTGCCATCTGTAGGGGTCTTGCTGGGTGTAGGGGACTGAGAGGGTCGCTGCCCCCCAAACTGGCCCTTTCCACCACGTCGTGGTCCGCCCGGCAGAAGAGACCATCTTCCCGTAAAGCGAATTCGTCCCCCGGGATGAGTTGGCGACTGCAAGCCACGCATCGGAAACATTCGATGTGATACACCTTGGAACGGGCCCTCATTACAAAGTCATTCTTACTGAAGCCGATATTACACTTAGCACACTTGATTCCATATAACCTGCACGGTGGAGAAAAAAATAACAATGAGAATGGGGGAAAAATACAAAAATTGGGGCAAAATTTACCAAAAAATAAATAAAATAAACTATCAAATCACACACTTTGCCCTCTTTAAACTCATATTTTCAAGCAGCTCCTTGAAAGTCCTTGTTCTTATCTGTACTCTCTCTATCTATATTTATTTTACCATTTTTTTTGTGCATGTAATCTATTTCAGACAAGGTTTTCAGTGCATGAACACCAATCTTTATCTACACCTTCAAAGACACAAAAAATCACCTACCCCATAGTATGTTACAGCAGATACCTTACCAATTTCCTGGCCATATACTGTGCCAGATAAGCAGAATAATATATATTGCTCTATATATTCCTATATAATGTCAGACCTCATCCCCTGGGTTTTGTCTTGTAACAAAGTCGATGATATTATATATGTTTATTAAAAGATATCTTACAAAAAGATATTTGTGAAAATGATAATATCCAAATCAAAACACAAATTCGTGTTTTCTAGATCTTGAATCCTATATGTGATAAAGCCTATTCAGATTAAACCTGGAACAACAAGTCTATTTATTAAACTAAATTTTTGGTATATGATCTGAGAAAACATTTATTCTACAAGGCACAATAGCACGTGTTCAGAAAAAAAAATATAATTAAAAAAAATATTAAATATATTAAATTACATAGAAAATATAAAGCGTTTATAGTATAAAAGTAAAATAATACAACTGATTATAAGAAAATGTTTCATTTTGGTGTTAAAACTATTGTTTTGTTAAAATGTTTGTTTTTATTCAGTTTTTATATCTGCTTAAGATTAAAGTCTTTCCAAGTCTACATTTTAATACAGACTGGACATTGTGGCATAGAAATCTAAAGAGGTTAATGAAAAAACGGATAAGTGTTTCTGAAAGTTTTACTTGGGTCTTTGTGGTGTCAGGATTGGCAACTGGAGGAGTTTATCAGCTCCCAGATTTTAATGTGAGGAAGGAAGCAGCTCCCATTATCTAAATATCCCAATTGTTCGCAGGCAAATGATGGGCAATTTGATCTGTTCTGTCTAATTCATCAGCACAGATAAGATAAGAAAGGAAGGCCATCATATACTAGTGCGGGGTGATTTTTTTTAGGATTAAATGTCATTGATTTTATCCGAACTTCATCATTGTAATAATTATATGTCAATGTCAAGCTTCCAGAAAATAGTTAAATATTGATCCAAAGTTTTTTGATATACAACATATTTATATAGGCACATATAAAATATAATATATATATATATATATATATAATACATTTTAAAAATTGTTTTAGATCAATTCGGTATATAAAAAAAATTTTCCCCCAAAAATATGGCGAAAACATACAACCTTGGAAATGCTCAATTAGAATACATATCAGCAGCTAATAGAGAATTATTTAATAAATCTAAATAAAACAGATTTTACCTGTAAACAATGCGTCTGGATACACTTCAAATGTATGGGGATAGTATCATGCTTTATATTATATGTATTATATTTAATATTATATTTATAACGTATATTATTATTTTTATATCATTTATATATTTTTGAATGTATTTGATGTACTGGTTTTACATTAAAATTAAAATATATATATAATTTCTAGGTTTGCATACCTGATATAGTCTCTTTTACAATAGGTTTTGCCATCCCTAACAAAGCAAGTACAAGTCTCATCCAGATACTGATTGCACTCTGCACATTTGAGACAGGCTGCATGCCATTCCAGATCCGGGGAAACTCGCAGTATGTACTGATCGTGAATCTGATTACCGCAGCCAACACACAGGGAAATCAGGCGCTTTTCTGCAAGAAAAATAAATACAGGATTGACTAAGCGCTTACTCTCCTACAGAGATAAACACACTTCTAAAGTGCCTGCACTGGGAGTCTGTATGTGTGTCCGTGTTTTTAGTTTTTAGACAAAAAGTATATAGATGATAGTTGATCTGTGCCTTCATCAAATTATTGCGATAAAAGGGAAGTGGATACTGTATTAAATGGAGTCTGAGCACATGAACTTTAGAAATATATATATATTATATATACCGTATATATAATATATATACACATATATATATATATATATATATATATATATATATATATATATATATATATATATATATATATATATACATATATAGTGCATGTGCAGGTAAACCAGCTGTGCAAAAAGTGCATATATATATATATATATATATATATATATATATATATATATATATACATACACATATATATATTCCAGCTCTCTTGTGATGAATGCATGACAGCATTTAGAGAAATAATAGAAATCTAGAAGTTCAAATTAAGCATACTCAGTACCACGATTGCTGTCACATGTAATGCTGTGTAGCTGAGTTGTCATTTGCCCCCAGCTAAAGCCTTCACTATAAATATATATATTGCATGCAAATAAATGCCACCTGCATTGTCATTTAGCACCCAGCACACCCCCTATTATTGCACCAAACTGCATTTAAACCCCCTGCATCAGGAATACAGAGGATACATCATCAATAAACAGCTCAAACACCTTTCTCTCTGCACTGACAACACAGGGGTGAGTTTAACCTGAAGCTGCCACATGCAGGGCAAGAGCAGGCACTGGGTGAATGGAATCAGAACAAGGAAGAATACGCCACTTACTTTTTGGTGGGTCTCCCATATCACCCATATCTGTAAGTGGGTGCAATGTCCACAGTGAAATGGTGTCAGCTTAGTGTATCCCCAGAGACAGTGAAATGTTTATGCCTTAGTGCAGTCTTAGCCCTGGATGAGGAGCTGCTGCTGTCCTTGCTGAGTGATTGTATCCCCCTTCCTTCTGCAGATCAGTCCAGTTTCCTCGGAGGAGCCGTAGTGTGGGAGTCACTGCTGATCGGGCACTCTCTTTCTTATCTCTTACTCAAACTTCTCTGCTCCAACTCAGCTCAATCTCCATTGGTGTGACGTAGAGTGCTGCGACGTCATAGCCACCACCAGCTGATTGGTTGAGCCGCACACCCAGCAGCTGTCCTCATTATCGCATTTCAAGCCCAGTATTCCTGTGTGAGCCACTAGACCCTGCTACAACCCCCCATGCGCACACACATACACACACACACACTGATTAATATGTAACTCCGGGTCTCACCTCTCCTCAGATCTCTCTTACTTATTATTTCCCATGCAAATGGCAATATAAACAGCTCTTATAGCGCTGGCTGTACATGTGTGGGGGATATCTCCATCACACACAAACACACAGTGCATGAATTTCACTTAATATTGGCAGATCTGAAATTAAGATGAGCTCACATGTATGAGGATAAAGTGCAATTCTCACGTTTTTATTCTCTCTCTTAGTGGCTGGAGCTATCACAAGTCTTGGTGTAAATAGTAGATTTAAAGATGAAGGTGTGTGCATCATAGCAAGGGTCTGGATATTTAAATACAGATTTCATGACTGGGATTCAGAGTTTGGGGCCATGTAATGCTTCAGTCCTAACTCGCCTGGAAGACAATAGAGGTGACCTCTTTAACAATTGTTTGGCTAAGATTTTCACACCCGATAATTAATCCTGTTCAAATGCGACAAAATTAGAAATACGATAAACTGTAGCTAATGGACGCTATTAAAACAGAAGTGATAATAATAATTGTGACCTCCTGAAATTCAAAACATTAAAAAAAAATACTACTACTAATAACAATAAAATAATAATAATAATAATAATAATAATTCGTGTAAAATAAAATAAAAATACAATTGTGTAAAATAAAATTATAATAGTAATAATAAATTAATAATCAGAAATTTGCAGGAAAAAAACCGGAAAGACCATGATTAACCCTTACCATGCCAGAAGGGCTAACGACACTTTATACACACAGACTGAACGCTCAGAAGACACAGTTTTAGTTGTTCCTGGCTCATTAGATGGGCTAGTATACAACATTTGGATTTTAAAATGGTTAGCTCCATGTCAGTGAACCAAGAAAACTCCCCATAAACTGGAAAGAACAAAGATTATGGCACAGGGGTTTAATTGTTATGGGCCCTCACATTTCTATGTAATTCCTACCACTACCGAAAACGGTCTGTTGGAAAATATGCAATACATATCATAAGGAAGAATCCAACTATTCAGTGGCAACCTATTTTAAAGCATTTCTTTAAAAGCGTTGTTTTTTACTCTGTACTTAACTATTGTTTTGAAGGTTAAAGTGTGGTTATGTTTTTTATATGCGTAATAAAATAAATAATACTATTCCAAAGTTAAAACCGGTTTGCTAATTTATATTATGACACCGAGGTATTGGCTGTTCTAAGCATTTTTATTACAGATACTAAACAGTGCATTCATTGTTATATATATATAAAAATATCCTCTTGAAATTGTGATTGTGGCATAAATCAAGCAGTGATTAACAATTTAGACATTTTTTTTCAGGATTAGGTCACAACAGCGACCTCTTGTGTTCACTTTGGAAATGAGCCAATTATGATAATGCCGACACGCTTTGTGGCCTTTTGTGTAATGTTGTATTTTGTCTTTTCTAACATTGTGATCAGGGCGTATGTATCAAAATATCCTGACTTCAAAGCAGTGGATTCCATATTCCATTCATACAATTGATAATTACTATATATATATATATATATATATATATATATATATATATATATTACTTTGCTTACCTCATAGGGCATCTACACTGTATTTTCTTTTTCTTTTTAGATTTGCACATTAAACAAATAATCATCCATACTATAACTGTAAACGTCCTACATTTTAAGTAAATAAATTGGTTTATCCAATATTATAAACTATAGTTGTGATATCTGGACTTCCTTCTTGAGTGCCATAGTGCAGCAAGAACTTGTTAAGAAGGGGTTAACTGGTTCCTAATCCACCGCAGCAGCTTTTCAGAGCCCACATGGCGTCAAAAAAGGAGGTTACCAAAAAATAATCCCCCTTTACCTTTAACTGCCAACTTGAGGAGGAACAGAGTTGCTTGTATTGATTTTTTATGAGGTCCCTCCAGTTTAAAGCAGAATCCAAACTTCCTCTGGGCAGATAATCCACCAACACTCAGTACAATTGTTTTATTGAGCTCAAGCAGCAGATTTTATTCTTTTTTTTTTTTTTTTTTTTCTATGGGAATGAGATTTGTTTTCAGAGTCTGGTTCACAAGGGCAACTTTTTGAATCAGTTTGGCTCTGATCATTGTGTTTTTAAGCTTGATCTTTTGTAAATGATGTTGTTTAAAAAGAGAGAGGAGAGAAATGTCTCCGCCCTAACATGCTTGGATTGGGAAGAGAAAGGAGGGCTTTGATGAATCCTTAGCTATGTGCTACCGATTCGCTTGCTCTTGGATTCGCATTGCTCAGAAGGTGATTTAACTGGAAACATTCGAATTCGAATTCGAAAGAGTGAATAATGAGATGCACTGCCACTTTCAGTGAGTAAGGTATTTAGACAGCAAAAGGAACTCTTGGATTACTTACTTTTTACGACATTACTATATTCTTGAGTTAACGGGTGTTAAATGGGATTTTTACCTTTTTTTTCGTTTTTTCTTTTCCCTGCTTAGGAAATAGAATCGCGAATTCATTACTTGTGTTTCTGTGTTTTTTTCGCTCCTGCTGCTGACTCATGTCTCTTGGTTCGTGGATATATCAGCAATCAATACCTTCCACTAATCACAGGGGTCAGGGCAGAGGGGATTTTCGCTGCAGACCCTCCGATTACCTGTTTAGAGCTTTCAGTGCGTTCGCTGCTGGTTAACCAAGAGCGGCTCTCTGCGCTGGATGTACAGAGAGGGGTCAATGCGATCCCTGTCTCTATGCCCCAGCCCATCAACTAGCATTGTATATAGGCAAAGGGGACCGAAAAGTAGGCTAACTATATTGTGAATACGTGTGACACTATATATATATATATATATACTTACACATAAACACACACAAACGTATATGCTGCGCTGCACAAATCACAAAAACCAGTAGCATATTTTATTTTGTGCTTTAATTTTCTTTACATTTTTTTTATTGTAATATTTGGCTAGAAAAATTCTACCTGGCTCACTCGTTCTACATAATCTTATATGTAAAATATGTCGAAATGCAATACAATGGCTGCACTGAAAGAATATATTAATGTTAAATAGTATATGTAATAATATATATTAACACACAATGAGGTTTAACATGTATAATTATTTTTTTTAATATCATAGTTAATAAATGTCGAAATTGAGATCCAGATGTAAAACACTACAGACATTTTGGTACCCAGTGTTCATTAAAATTAAGTAAATTCTTATAATGCCTAGTGTTCAGAATTATTTCCATCTATCATCTATCTATCTATCTATCTATCTATCTATCTATCTATCTATCTATCTATCTATCTATCTATCTATCTATCTATCTATCATCACCATCATCATCATCTAGCAGGTTATTAGATGGGTTTGCACAGTATCTGCTTTAGACATGCAGAGGGTATTTGATTAATTCCCAAATCCTGACTCATGTGAATGGTCAGGGAAATGGCCCACATCAGCATGAACTATATCACAACACCACACAGTGTTAGGGGCTGGGTGAGCCTCTGGCTATAGCTGCACTGATACAATGTGATAGCACTTAGGGGAGCAGACTCCTGCTCCTACTACAACCCTGCGACAGCCTTAACTCCATCAATAAGCAGGAGAATGGGGAGGGGGGATGCTGGAGAGGAAGACCTCTCTCCCTCTTTCTGAAGGTCTGAATAAGAACAAGTTCAGTACCAAGCTGTTTCCATATTCAAATTGTATCCTATCTCCAACTGTTACTTATTGTCTTTTGTAAGAGATATTATAAATGTAGAATTAAGTTGAATTAATGAATGTAGTCAATATTTCAAAATAGATTTAAATTGCTCATATACTAATGTTATGTACTTTTTTCATACACCCCACACACCAACTAGGAGAATAACAGATCCCCGTGCAATATTTGAAAACTATTAATAAATCATTAATGTAAGTGTAAGTAATGAAATTAGTGACCCACACAAGGGTTTGAAAAATACAGGTATATTAAAAAAAAGAGAAACACACAGACACAGATTTCCCCTTCCTCTGTTACACTACTATTGTCCTCTAATTATCTTAAATGTATGTCCTTATACATCAGCATATTGAATAATTACATGCCACAAATATATGTTGTACTCAAACTCACATATGATCATGTAGATTTTAATGATGATCCATAGGAGATGCCTGCCTTTTAAAGGGATTTACAGGTTATGCAATCTTCCTTACACATCTACACAGGTTAAAGTAGATTGTAAAGATGATCAATAGGAGATGCCTGCTCCCCATATACATCTGATCATTACAGGTTAAAGTAGATTGTAAAGGTTAATAATAGGAGATGCCTTCTCCCCCCACACAGCCTGATTCACAGTATATGTACACAGTGAGTGTGCCTGCAGTGTATGGAGCCACACTCTGGATCACTGTGAAGCACAAATGCTCCAGACACAGTGTACATTAACAGCACACACGTTGAGCCTGTTCAAAGGAAATAAAACCACATATATAAAACATGGGAGATAATTTACAGCTACTAGGGCTGAGAGGCAGAGAGAACCATCTGCTATACTGCACAGAAAATAGAAGAGAGGAGTATTAATGGAGCCTGGAGGAATAGCCCTGTACCCTACATTTCTCTGCATTAGGTATTAAAATATCTCTGCCATGTAAACACAAATATAGGCATACAGGCTATGCAATTGTTTGCTTTTATATGACTTCCAATAGAAAGATGTGAGAAAAGCTGTAAATTAATTGATACATGTGTATTTAGTTTTTATATCATTTGGGAATGTGCAGCTATAGAGAAAATCTCTCTCAACAACTATGTTATGATATGATCATATTAGGGTTAGAGGAATGAATCGCCAATGCTTACAAAGTATATGAAGATTTTCTTTCTTTCTTTCTTTCTTTCTTTCTTTCTTTCTTTCTTTCTTTCTTTCTTTCTTTCTTTCTTTCTTTCTTGCTATCTATCTGTTTGGATCAACAGCAACATATTAACAGATATAGGAAACGCTAAACTTGATGGAGGCATGTCTTTTTTCAGCCTATATAACTATGTCACTATGTAACTATAAATCTTAAACACAGTTCTGTGATAGGGCACCTCCCATTTTTTATTATTAGTTTCAGAAAAGCTGACCCTGGCTCCCTGTCATACTACTGCCTGCAGTAATCAATAAAATGGATCACCCAGTTAGTCAGACTTCATTAGCATTGCCATAAAGAATCAGCTCAGTGTAGTAAATTTCCCAAAATATCTCAACCAACCTGCATTTACACAGCACTGTATTTTACACTCAAGAAAAAAAATCTTATTTTTTGCATAGGAGTTCCATTTTATGTGACTGCCTCCCGTTTCTAAGGGGGGAGGGGGGTGCAAGCCATAGCTACTTTTGTTTATGAATTTAATAACGCTAAATGTGTGAACCCCCCTCTGTTTTGGTATTATGGAGGGATGAAAATACATAGCTTGAGATTTAACTCTCTGACTAAGCCATATATAATGGTCAGGGGAGGCTAGTAACATTCAGAAAAAGAGCATGCCAAAGATAGATGCCCAATACTATAGTGACCCTAAACATTTGGCAAGGGCAGGAATGCTCAGTTTGCACAATCGGGTCCAATGCATATTTGCTCAGAAAGATTACATAAAAGGAGCAAAGAAAGGAAACAGTCAGAGTGTAAATGCTGTATAAACACTTTGCATTTAGAATTATAATATTGAATTTATCTTCTATATTTTGCATTTATTTACATAGGACAGTGAGAATATTTAAAATTTAAAATTGATAATAACATTAATGGACATCAAAACATACTGGTATAGGAAGAGAAGTGGGCCCTGCTCTTGTAACACGTATGATGTGTTGTGTGGAAGTACGTCTGAGTTTGAATAGAATGATTGAACTATCCTGATATAGCTATAACAGAGAAAAAAAACCATTTGATTTAGACTTCTAACACCTGTTACACTGTTATCATTCAGATCCGTCGCTGCATTCTTTGATCCATATCCTACGATTTAAGGAGAACCTACAATTAAAAAAAGAGTTGTGTGTTTTGCACTTTTATAATTCTGTTTTCTGTCATTCTGTTTCCGTGAAATGAGTGTACCCGGCTTCATTGTAAACTAATAAAATTCAAGTGACTTTTAATGTGGACAAATCTCTTTGGTCTAATCATTGACTGTTGAAAGGGCCGAGCAAAGGGTTAAATTGAAAATTGTATGAATATTGTGAGAGGTTAAAGAAATGGATAAACGCACACCAGAGTGGGGTGTATAAAGGTACCTTAAGAGGATTAAGGGTTTTTGGAGTGGGATATTTTCAATACAGTGAGAAATGGAGGTTTGCCATGAAAATTATAGCAGAATTCATAAGGTCTACATGTACAAGTTAGGCCAAAGCCCCACTACAATGCGAATACATTTAATCGAGTCTTTGGAGAGAGAGGAGAATATGATAAACCATATGGGGTTTAAGAGCAAGCAGGTGCCCTTAGTCAATTTGAACACATTTCGAGTAGGCAGAATATGAAGATATTATCTAAAATTGACCTTTGAACATTGAGTTACACTTTGGAGATTATTATAGCCAATTCAAGATTTCCCACATAGAAGTTCATTGAAATAATACAATGAACTCTTCTCCGCATGTGGCTGTGCTTTAGAGCAATTCGGCTTTACGAGAACCTGAACATTTTAGATTTTTTTTTTTTGGAGTCTGCATAGTAATTATGCCGCTATAACTTTCCTTAGCAAGATTCAGTAGTCTCTTTAGCTATAATTAAGGGCTGGATGTTTTCAAAATATGCAATTATGAAATGAAAATCATTTTTTTGTAAAACAGTTCAAGTAAAACAATGAGTTCTACATTTTGCTTTTTGCTCCAAATGACAGTAAAGAGAGTAACTGCTGATCATTGTGAACTTGTTCTTTATCAATATGACAAAGATGATAAACATGTGGAATGTCCCATTTGTTTGTACCATTTATGGCGGTCGATTAACATATTAGCAACAGGAGTCCCGGGGGTTATAAACATAACAGTTGTATAAGAGGAGTGCAGGCACATATCGGGCAGGGCATGGATGAGCAAGGCTTGGGGAAAAAAAACATTTTAAGGTTGGGGCTACCTCTACGCCTTTGCCACCAAGAGCATTGATGAAAAAATGACCCTCTAGGTACATATTGTAAATGGGAGATCAAAACTCTCCAGAGATGAGCCTAGGGCTAGTGCTATCTGGATGCAGTATTTCTTTAGAACCCACTCCCCTGCCACTGGTTGCATTACAGGACCCTGCTGGGTGCCTTGGTTAATGGAGTATCTGGGTGCCATCCCCTCCCTGCTCATACTTTGCTCCTGGCAGGAAAGTTCAACAAGGATGGACACAGGGCAAGGTGGAGATCTACCCTGGAGCGCTTAGGATAACTGCAGGTCTCTTGTGCTGGAAAACAACCGGCCAATGCAGATCTACCAGGTGGCCTGACAAGCAAGACTGAAGATGGGTTCAATATGCTATGATAAAGGACAGTAATATGGTTTATATAGTAGCAATGGATACTCTGAAGTGTTCTATCTCAACAACTTGGTGGAAGGACGTGACCCCTCATTCCCACAGCTTTGGATCCCACACAAAGTGTCAGGCTGGATATTTTAGTACATAGATATACATTAAACATCGGAGCAAGCCCCTTGTGACTGTGTTGCTTTTGCGCCAAACTGTTAAATACATCTATGATGTTATTTATTTGATTGCACAAATAATTAAATAAATCCCAAACATCTGGAAATGCAACCCTCACGGTGTTGGACATTCTGGGTCTAAAAATTCCTGCGACACTAAGAAAAACCCATATATCAAGATATAAAATATTATTCACTCAAATGTTATTTATTGTGCTGACAAACAGCATACACAAAATGCAAATTCTAATTGAAATAATTGAAAATCCTACCGAGTATGAACACATCGGCAGTAATTATGATCGGAAGATGTTTTCACTGTGGACTCCAATTAGCTATAAAAGGTTCATTAAATATCTGCTTACATCACAACAGGGTAGTAGGTACAGTTTGTCCATTTGCTCCCATGGTTTATTCCAGGCACACAGTAAGGGTAAGTTTTTCCTTGACTGGTAAATTTAAATACCATAGAGTCACCTTCACCCTGTAGGAAAGCCTGAGTTAACATTTTAGTTGACACATAATCTTCCCTCAACAACACAACTCCTAATCCAAGGGTCAGGACCCAAAAGATTTACTACGAGGGACCCCATAGTTAAATAAACCATACCGTTCTGAAAAGGCTTATGGACTATTGAGTTGTGGGCCATCTCTGAACAAACAGCACAAAGGAAGTTGTCAGGAGGTTATGGAACATATAAAAAGAATGAAAAAAGGTTTGGGTAGATAAAAGTAGAGGTTCATCAACAAGAGGGTTCTGTACATAAAGTAAGTTATCATAACCAAACAGCACACAATGGAGGAGAAGAGACTCCAGAACACAAACCCTCAGATAAGTTCTTAAAATGGCTACGTCCGTTAAAAGCTTTTCAAGAATGTTCAAGAATCATAAGAATCATAGTTTATAATGTTTCGTAAAAGCTACAAGCATATAATCTAAACTATTCTATTTGCTTTCTTGTATTTTTATTAGCAATGTTGAGAAGGAGTCAAACCGCAAAGTGTCTTTAATACAACACATTAGATATTAGGCCTCTTTAATGGTTCCCTTTAATGTGAGTTCCTACAAAAAGTCCAATCAGAATAGAGTGGTAGGAAAGAAATGTCCTCCCCGTAGAGTCTTTTAATTAATTTTCCAGGAATCTCATCAAAGCTTGTGCAAAAAAAAAAAACATTGCCTGAAGAAACCGTGAAATCTCTTCTACCGTGAGGTCCTGGAGACAGTGTCTGTAGCCCCACTGCCCCCTACAGTCCCCTGTATTAAGGAGGAGGCTTCCATTAATGACCATCCATGGACCAAGATGGTCCTCAACAACACCCAGCACAACAAACACTGCATTTCTGGTGTGCTATACAGTTAAATGATGCAGCAGCAAGTCATGGCTGCTTGTCACCAGGGGCCCCCGGGGCCAGGGCCGTAGGAAGGCTGAGACGGGAGGCAACTGTCTCGGGTGCAGCTGCGAGGGGGCGCACAGCCTCTGTAAAATCTCTGTAAAAAATAGCTGGGGGCCACAATTTTCCATTCTTGCCTCGGACGCAAAAGGAGCTAATTACTGATCTACAGATCTACAAATGCTTCTTTTGCCCCATTGGCCCTTGTCTGATGGAAGTTTCTTCCTGCCCTTTTGTCCCTAAAACAATCATTTTTTTTCATTTTTATTAAAGCTACTTTAAAAAACCCCAAATTATTTATTACCTAGACACAGTCCTGTCTACAAGAAGTCCCTTTTATCTGTTCATTTTTAGCATGAGACAAAGTGCGCATTTACCTGCAATCAGACTTATGAATATTTTTCACATCCTTCATAGTCTGGCTGGGAATAATAATATCTTATGTGAAACAGACATAATGTTGAGTGCTAAGATTTGATCAATTAAAATTCTAATTACTTAGAATAGTTTTCTTTAATTAATTATGAACCTCGAGTGAACTAATTAACAAAGGACAATTATTTTATTTTTATTATGTGACAATCTTTAATTTAACATGACTTTATTCTAAATAGGGAGATTAATAAATGTCTTCTATGTCTTGGTAGCATGAAGCTATATAGAGGTTCAAGGACAAGCCGGTGTTCTTAGTCACTTTGAAAACATCCCAAGTAGGCAGAATACTTTACTCAGATGGTGGTGGATAAGTGGAACAGCCTCTCAGCAGAGGTGGGACAGGTTAATACATTGAAGAAAATGTAAAAACAAATAACAAAAAAAAATGATTATGATGCAAATTCAATCAAAATGTAAATTTTATTTAAAAAAATATCTCAATGCTTTTTTGGAATTACTCTGAGGCCAGAATAATGAAGATGAATTAGTGGAGAAAGAGAAGCATTTCTCAGCAAACTTGCGTTATTCTTGCTTCTTGTAGTACTTCTGCAAAAGAAGGCCCGGTTCACAGAAAAGTGGGTGAAGAAAGAAGAACAAGAAGAGCAAAGAGAAGATGCAGAACGTAGGGAGACATTGAGAGAGAGAGCGTGAGAGAGAGTGAATGAGAGTGTGAGTGAGCATGAGAGAGTGAATGAGTGACAATGACATTTGTTTCTGAATGGAAAAAGCCCTCAAAGTTTTGTCCAAACCAAAATTCAGCTAAATTTGTTTTTGGTCCATTTGCACAAATCTAACAGATAGCAAGTAAATGGTTAAAATAGCTCTCTTCTTTCTACCTTTATTTATACTGTAAATCATTTTCACATATTGCGATTTAACTTTAAAATAAACACAGAAGCAATTAAAATACATGAAAAACATTCAACAAAGAACTTAAATAATACATAAAAAAGTATACATTTATAAAAAATATAATAGTTTTGCTTCGTCAACCTAGATTCTATTATCAGCGAAAGGAGCGTGGATTATTTTATGTAACAAGGTACTAGCGTAGTCCATTTTACTGGAGAATGGGGAGATAGAAACCAGTAATATATTTATGACACATAACAGAAAACAGCCCATTAATCCACTGAAAATTTAACACAGTTAGCAGCAAATCTCAAGTGCACAAAGTTGAAGCAGAGAGTGTAATACATATTAAGTATAATTTATGTAGGCTAAATTGAAGGAGAACAGGATTAAGAATGTTTTTTTTCCAGCCATGACACAAGCATGGTAAGCAAATCAGACTTATCCCAATAGCAGGCTGATTGGATAATGTTAGGTTTATCTTAGCTGTACCAAAAGAAGCATCTGTCAGTCGCAGCACATGACAGATGGAGAACTCTTATCAGATTTTTCTAAACCTGAAATTCTTTTTTAATTTAGAAATTGAATTGATGTTTAGACATTAGAAAGCCTAATACAGACTTTACATTTGAGATGCAAGTCTTAGTTTCTCGTAACCGTATAGTCTGTTTATGTACCATTTCGGCTTCAAGTCCTTATTTAAAAAAAATAAAGCGTGTAACACGTACGTTAAAATAAAAACATTAGGAATAGGTTAGTGACGCTTTAACCAATACTTTGCCGGGACACTGCTGTTTAAAGTAGTATATATATATATATATATATATATATATATATATAATAAAGTAGTCCATAGAAGACTGTGTTTTGAACATGTTGAGAGAGAGGTCAGTTAATTAATAACATTAGTTTGCTAGTTTATTTCCCTGCTGGTTAGTCAGGTGTATTGGTGTTTTGTTCGCGTTTAGATCGAGCTAGACTTTTGTTTGTATTTTTTTTGTATTCTGTTTTTTTTTTATTGCCAACCTCTCTAAAAATTGTGCTGCATGGCATAAGCTCTAGATTTTTGCATATAATTTAATCCCCTGGAAATTTAATACAGTAGAGGAGCGTGCTGTTAGCCTTGAATAGGAACTGGTAAAAGCCCAGGTACTGGCTACTACAACCCAGCAAGGGCAATAGTCTCTGTTGAGATGAGCAAGATAAACCACTTTCTGGCCACTCAAGTAAGGAGCCTCTCGGAAACACAA
This sequence comes from Spea bombifrons, assembly GCF_027358695.1. Classification (NCBI taxonomy): domain Eukaryota; kingdom Metazoa; phylum Chordata; class Amphibia; order Anura; family Pelobatidae; genus Spea; species Spea bombifrons. Next base: position 150,391,272 of record NC_071087.1, read on the forward strand.
TATGAGGACCGAGCAACATTAACAAAGGTCTCGCAACAAGTCCTATAATCAACAACAATTCACACTTTGATTGTGAGGTGCCTTATTATAGTAAATTACTTTTCACATAAACTGAAAAAAGAAGATGACATTGAGGCGTAGCTCACCACCTTTCAAAGAATTGCCCATTGAGATTTTTGGCCAGTGGGCAGAATTATTTGCTCCTTGTCTGAGCAGCGAATCCCAGAAAGCATATGACTACTTACCACATAGCCAAGCTCAAGACTATAATAGGCTAAGGTTGGATATACTTACCTATCTGGGAATAACCCCAGCAAGCCGGACACCGAGATACAACGTGTGGGTTTCTGATCCTTAAAAACCTACAAGATCACAAATCTTTGACCTACTCAGACTTGCTTAGAAGCGGTTGCAGCCAGAAGTTAGCCGTGGTACAATGATCGTGGAATTGGCGGTGATGGGCCTTCGATCATGTGAACCCACGCCGTATCACTCTACCATAACCATCCTAGACTGTGATACTCACATCTTCTATTGTGTTGGCAGGCTCGGTGCGGATAACCTACCTTTATCACAGCTGACACGGCAGATCGGGTGATTTAACGTGTGGCCGCAGGTTGGATACACACAGCCATGCACTGTGTGAGTGTAGGAGTGCAGCCACATCCAGTCGCATACATCATTTTCTGGCTGCTGGCCCTTGTGTTGACATTGGATTCATGAATTTTAACAGTGGGAGTCATTTGTACTTGAATATGAAGGTGACTACAGGTGTATTTGAGCTCTCCACCAGTTTTTCATATGTAACCCAAACAACTCTGTGTCTTCTCAAAGAAAAAAAAAAAAGCGGTGGAAAGTAGGGAATCTTAAGTCTAAAAATGGGGAAATGGAAAGAGGCAGTCAGATTTTGGTCAAAATGTGGGGAAGATCAAGTTGCCCCCTTTTTCGACTGCAGCTCTCCTAGAAAGGTAGCTCCATGTCAACTGGCCAAGGTGTTCAGCGAAGCAGAGACCCTGCAATGTCGAGTGTACTTGAGGAACAAGGCTACAAATTCTGCCCTCATTTACACAGCATATATACTTCCATGGTCTATTATTTCTCTTCAGCTTCAAAACCATATGTGATATATTTTTACATGACAATATTCCTAGTGCCTCACTAAATGCACGTGTTACTTTGTAATTCCCAATAAACACATACAAATGAAGAAATATTTTCTTTTAATTCACAATAATTCTAGTTAATGCGTTTTTTATTAGCCTTGCATTTAATTACATTCACCGATATTTTTTACGGTATTCTATACACACATATTTTCCTGGCTATCCTCTGGTGACTAATACATCTAGACCTGAGAACGTGGTCACATATAAATTAACCTTTTATATGGAGGACACACTTTTAATTTACACACCGTGACTTCTGCCAATCTAGATGAATACTTAATTAACTTAATTAAGGGTACACATTGTAAAGCCTTCCAAATATTAATGATAGTAATTTGAGTACTTACGTATTGTTGTATATGACTGTTTTCTTTAAGTGAGCTATTTTGGTGTTTAGTTAGAATGGCAACCTTTTAAGTTTAAAATGCATATTTGATTATTATTTAGTTAATATCTAAAGGTAGATTCTTGGGGGGCTGGGATTATATTCCTAGAAATGTTAGAACGTATCTTTAAATGTGTTACGACACTATATCTCTAAATATATTATGATACCAGTCACAATTGATGCTATATTTATTATACTTGGGTCTCCTCTCTCCAAGTTCTAATTAGAAGCTTCAAGTTTATCATATGAATGAAGAGCTTTTCTATTGCGTGCTCATGAATGAGAATTCAGTGGAGATGTTTATATCTTTCCATAATGTTCTCCAGTAGCAGTTAGATTAGGGATTAAACCATGGAGCTTCCCATCTAGGGTTGGACTGAGCATCTGGAAAACTCCTAGTGGGCCAAGGGTGGCAAACCCCTTCTACTACTGACGCTCGAGTGGCAGATCTTGTCCTTCAGTGGGTATCCACCAACAGGGAACAAGAGGGAGTGTAGCAAGCAGCTTCCTGTATCCAGCCGTCGGGTTGCACACACATCATTTAGGGGCCGGTGGCATTAATGTCCTGGGGCCACGTTTCTTCCCTAATCCAGCCTTGTTGCCATCGTACCTTCTTCTTGTCCGCCTGTTACAATGGCTAGAGAGTTGGGTCATGGAAATAGAAGGACAAAGTAACTTAATAAGATGTTCATCACAGAAACAGGCTTATACAATGTAAACTTAATTTAGTTTACGGTAATTAAAAAGAAATGACGAGAAATATTGCCACTCTTTATTTTTTTGAAAAGCGAATATGCTCACTTACATATAAATTGAAAATGTTTTGCCACGCTCCTCCCATCCACTGTTCTGTATGTCATAGATACCCTCCGAATGCACAGAGGGCAAAGTGGACAGCTGTGCACCCCTGAGGGTTTTTTTTTTTTTTTACTGTAGCCACTTTGCCCTCTGGAAAGACATTTCTAGCCATCTGCCATCCTGTCTGTAGACTGCAGGTTCCGGCACCCGCTGCCTTGTACTACAACTCAAATCACTCACAAACCCATGGTTGTTGTAGCTCAGCAATTGCAGGGTGGCTACAGCTACAGAATCTGTTATCTGCATAAAACTAGAATATCCATTTATTGTTATTATTTAAAACGTTAAAGTTAAACAAGTCGCTGTTAGATACAGTGTCCGATTGTACTGTCTGATAAATCAATTTATATTTCGACAAATACAATTTAGATAGATTCCTTTTAGCCTTGATACATTTCTTAATCCATAAACACTTTTAAGATTCATATTTCCCAATTACTTTTTTCATGTTCTATGATTTCAGAATAAAAGCACGTAAGGGCTATGATTGCTTGTGTTCCAGAGGTGTAAACAATAAAAGCCATTCTCTCTAATAAGAAAATCCATAGTTTCTGAAGATAAAGTGCAATTATTTTGCCCTGTTCCATAGCGTTTTGATGAAAAAATATTATGGGGTAAAATTGGAGTCTTCAAAAGATTATTATTATTATTAGTATTATTATTTTATATAGCACCATCATATTCCATAGCGCTGTACAATGGGTAGACAGGACATAACATGTAGTATATACCATAACAAGTTAACTTCAGGTGAGGAGAGTCCTGCTCAAAGGAGCTTACCTGATGATCATTTTTATACTTTTTAACAAGATATTAGCTCCACATATTGATGTTATTTAGAAAAAAAAACTTCTTCTTTGCACGAAGTAAGGCAATGCGCTTTTTCTTCAATTCAACCATGAAACTGCCGCATACCAAAAATGGTTTATTTCACTCAATTCAATAGCATTAGATATCTGCTAATCTCTTAGCAGCTTTTCTACCCCGTACGCCTTTGAGCAGATTTTTAGAGAGGCCACGATCTGTGTAGGAGAAGGTTGAACTGTGAATTTATTCAAGACACCAGATTTATGACCCCTTCTCATTTTAAATGTACCATGTAATTGTTAAATCCCTGGAAAACTTTGATTTAACATATCATCGAAAAGATATGATTGCATTCTTATATCCGACAAATTTTTATAGCATGCAAGGTTGCCTATATATGGAGAAAGTCCAAATTTTCCAGACAGGAATGAAAATGATCTGCTGAGGCAGGGGTCTGTTAGCTGCTATACTTTTGCTGGATTGTCAGTCTGTGCAGTAAATTACAAACAGTTCACATATTACTTTCCTTAAAATAAGAATTAGGTCCAAATAATATTTAAACACAACAGCATTCATAGGCATATTAAAGACAAAACATTTTTTTGTGTGTTTTGTCATATTTTATATTGTATTGTTTTTTATTACATATCTTCTACAAATTAAAATTGCGATGGGCTACATTACTTGTTCTGCTGTACAGCTCTGCAGAATATGACCGTTCTCTCTATCTCTCAATTGCGTTTATTAAAAACTCTTTTTTTCAGAAGTTTTCTTTCGAATTTTCTGATGCTCTCTTTATTTTTGGCATTCCATATACAAAAACGGAGAAAAAAAATGGCAACTGATTACCGTATTTGCTCGATTATAAGACGACCCTGATTATAAGACGACCCCCCAAAATCTGAATATTAACTTAGGAAAAAAAGAAAAAGCCTGAATATAAGACGACCCCAAAGGAAAAAAGTTTTACCAGTAAATGTTAATTCATGTAAACTATTTTTTTTAATAAAAGCTATGATTGAGAAAAAGATTTTTTTTGTTTTTATTTCTTGTATTTTCCAACCTGTCCCCCAGTTACGCACATCTGCCCCCAGGCTTGCCACTCCAATATGGCACTGTGGCCCATGATATGCCTTTTAACCCTCTATATGCCACTGTGCCCCATGGTATGCCTTTTGACCCCCTATGTGCCACTCTGCCTCCAGAAATGCCTTATACCCCTATATCCCATTCTGGCATTTAGGGGGTTAAAATGCATATTATGGGGCAGAGTGGCATATAGGGAGGTATAAGGCATTTCAGGAGGCAGAGTGACATTATGGGAGTTAAAAGGCATTGTATAGAGCACTCTGCCTCCAGAAATGCCTTATACCCCTATATGCCACTCTGCCATTTAGGGGGTTAAAAGGCATATTATGGGGCAGAGTGGCATATAGGGAGGTATAAGGCATTTCAGGAGGCAGAGTGCGCTATTAAATCCCCCCTTAACGCCACTCCAGAAATGCCCTATGCCCCCATTTAACACACACACACACCCTATACCCCCATTTAACTAACTAACACACACACACACACACACTCTCTCTCTCTCTCTCTCTCTCTCTCTCTCTCCCCCCCTCTCTCACCCCCCTTCCCCCGCTCTCCCCCCTCTCTTACCGGTGCTTCCAGCCGGGGCAGCGGGTTGACGTCGCCTTCTGCTGCAGCCGGAAGGATGTGTGGCTAGCAGCGGGGGTTTGTATGCGTCCGTCGCGTATACTTTCCCCGGCTGTCAGAGATCAAAGTTCCCCGCACCGGTGCGGCACCGGTGCGGGGAACTCTAATCTCTGACAGTCGGGGAAGGTCTATGCGACGGACGCAGACAACCCCCGCTGCTAGCCACACCTCCTTCCGGCTAAAGCGGACGTTGTCTACGCGGATCGCGTAGACGTCAACCCGCTGCCCCGGCAACGCAGTAGGAAGCAAGGAAGCACCGGTAAGTGTGTGTATGATGGGGGGGGGGTGAGACAGGAGGATCCAGGTCCCCTGCAGCAGTGCGGGGGATCTGGATCTTAGTCTCCTAATCAGACCTCTATTTGAGGTCTGATTAGAAGACAACCCCGATTAGAAGACGAGGGGTATTTTTCAGAGCATTTGCTCTGAAAAAAACCTCGTCTTATAATCGAGCAAATACGGTAATTTTTTTACTGGGACAAAGCAAACTTGCCGTTTATAAAAACAGAAATAAATAAGATAGATAACGTGATGATGGATGGTCTGCTGTCCACTTTTTAAATGTTAATCATGTCCAGAATAAAACTGGAATTTAGTTATTATCAACTGATACAAGATCTGGACTCTTTTAAAATGAAGTGGTGTATAGACGGAGTATTATGCGAGATACAAAATAATATTGTACAGTTTTGTATTTATTGATTGGCATTGTTTTATTGTATCTGTGTTAATATAATATTATAGGAAGTCTCTCTCTGTCTCCTCTCTATTTCTTCATTAACACACACATACAGAATATATATATAAATATATATATATATATATATATATATATATATATATATATATAATTAATAAAAATATATATAATAAAATATATAAAATATATATAAAATATATATAATAAAATATAATAAAAATAATATATATATATATATATATACATATATATATATATATATATATATATATATAATAAAAAATAAATAAAATTCATGCTCTCGTTGTGTAAATTTACTGTCATTGGAATTGGAGTAGCACCTAAGATATTTTCTAGCAAATTATATATATAAAATAGATATAAAATAAATTATATTTATATTATATTATATTTTATACATTTATATATATATATATATATATATATATATATATATATATATATATATAATTTCTCTGATATTATTATATATAATACATTTATGCAAGTGTAGTGAAAATAGCTGTAACACTTTCTTAAGTCTTTTGAAAGCACACTGCTCACTCAGCTAGTTTTTGTGCTTTTAATTTGAGAATCTGCAAATTCTCTGAAACAAAATACAGTTGGTGGAGGAATTTCTGAGTGCAATAAGATTATATTCCTTTCTATAATATCAGACGTCCCATAAGCACAAATTTGTAACAGTTTAGACACATGAATTTCAAAGCAGAAACTTCATTACAGGTTCATATGCAACGTGGTTTTGCATGAGCACTTCTATAGAATAATAGCAAAAACCCCTAAAAGCTTAAAGGATCAAATTTTACTAGAGGGTCATCTTAAGGTTATTAATTCTTTGAATGTGATCTTGATAGAACAGTATGGCAGAATGTTGTTCATATATTAATGCTAATGTTAAATGTTAGAGCAGAATGAATACTTAGCTCAACTTTTAATATTGAACTATTGAATAAAACCATGCATCAAATAAATAAAAAAGGGGTATGTATGTAATAAACAAAATCGCCAAAATGTTAATGATTATAATGAAAATAAGCATGTTACGTGTCCAATCCTTTCCATTGAACGTTTGAAAGTTTGTAGTGTTGTTGAGATATAGAAATAAAATCAAAATGAGAGAGAGGTGATGATTCTATCATCTGAAAAATCAAGAGAGAGAGAAAGAGAGAGAGAGAGAGAGAGAGAGAGAGAGAGAGAGAGGGCAGGAGAGAGAAAGAGAGAGAAGAGAGAGAGAGATCACGAGAATTCCTCCCTGTATTTTATGGTTTTACACATTCCCTAAAATTACCAGTTTAATTATTTATAAACATTTGATCCATTGGAATCCTTTAATTGTAGTATTAAAAATTATTTTTAAAAAAAACTTTATTTCACAGATTCCACAGGCTTGTTCTTGATCACAGCCAGCACTCCTCCAATCTTCCAATCAAACAATGTGGAGAGATCAAGTAAACATTTCGATCTCATGATTAAATGTCACAATTGGTACTGTGATTTTTGTGACGCAGCTGAAATTAAGGAAGGTAAAGGCGATCTATGTTTAGGTTATCAAGTTTAGAAATAAAGTTACCAGGCTCACAAAATAGCAAAAGTCTTATTCAAAACTTTAAAAGACTTTGCCAAAGAATCTGACTGGAATTGTTCTCTCATCAGTTTTGAATAATAAATCTTTACTGGACCATTCACGGCTTCATAAAAACCGGAGCAATCAGCAGGGACATTCTAACGGTGATTGTCAGTGGTGCATGTAGGTTGAGCGAAGCCCTAGGATTAACCCTGGCCAGCACTCCCCAAGAGAACTAGCTTCACAGTCACCTTCCTCTATACTTGGCACAGGGATATGACATCATATCCTGTCACCTTGCCTCAGAAGGAAGTGTGATGTGGGTCCCAGGGTACCATGACGGCTGTCACATATACTACAATAGCGTAAATGGGCCACTTGGGGAGGTATGCCTTGTAGCTAAAAGGATTGTAGCTGCCCCCTAACCCAAGACAGCATACGCCAGCTTAAGCCACTGGTGGTTGTACTGTTTTTAATACTAGAACTGCTGCTCAGCTGGAGGATTGTTAGAAAGATGACTGCGAAAGAAAATGTATATACGGTATTAATAACAATCAAATTAATAATTGCTTAAACTTAAAAGATTTTCAAATAATCAAACATTTTAAGATTTTACCAAACTGACATTTGCATTTGCTCAGTCACAAGACTACTTTACCACAATCATTCACACGATATTTTCATTAAGATTTTAGGGATGCTTTATATTCCCATCTTAAATTAAGGATTATCACAGTCTTTTAATTTTAGTCAAAACACTGTGTACTGCATTAGAACAATGGGAGGAATAGTGTGTGTGTGTGTGTGTGTGTGTGTGCGTGTGTGTGTGTGCGTGTGTTCATATGTGTGTGTCTCCCTATGGAAACCAAATAACTTTTCCACGCATGCTGCTAATGACCAAAAACCATTTAGGAGCAAAGTTTTTAGTTACTGTTTCCAAAAAACAAAGTGAGAAGAAATAGTTTCCCAATTTGTAAAGTTTATTCCAATGTTTTATACATCTATTGTACTAACATCTTTAATCCTGTAATCGGTAACATTTTCTATCTATCTATCTATTTATCTATCTATCTATCTATCTATCTATCTATCTATCTATCTATCTATCTTTGTTATATTTATTTACAGTTCACGGTGTTATTATGGCGTAAAGGTAAAGACACTATAATAGGTACATTACATTTGCATTAGTAGAGGAGGACCCTGCCTCGAAAAGCTTATATTCCTTCTGGCCTTTCAGACTACCTGTATCCTCACTTAGCGTCTGTTTGACTCTCCATAAAGCTGGAAGGCAAAAAAAAAAAGGGGCTTCATTATTTGCCCCACACATTTATAGTCATGCTTTAGTTTCTGAACATCTAAACGCTTTTAGCAGGAGACAGGCTATGTCACACCTTTTATTTATATACATATTTTTACACATAATGCCGCCAGCAATGGCGTAAATTGAAAGGGTGCGTTGATGCCCCTGTGTATCCCGCTGTCCAGTAATGCCCTGCTAGCTGTGTGATACGCTGCCAGCCTCCTCCTTTACCTCCTTACAGCAGCGGGGAATTCCACCTAAAAGCCCAGCTCCTCCATAATATACAATGTGCACTAAAGTGATAACTCTAATGCTCTGCCTAGGTAGTGGGGGTGTTCTTTGTGCCTAGGGCACCCTGAAAGTGAATCTGGTCTGTACGCGGTGTCCATGGCAGAGCTTGTGGAAGTCCATGGTGGTTTGGGTGCATTTATTCATACATGGTCCTACACCTGCTACTGATAGCTGTGATTTGGCTAAGATGTTTCTAAAACAAACCATGTTGCAACAGGGGGCAACCTGTTTAACAACAGTTAAAGTTGTGAGAAACTGGGCATATGAAAAAAAAATACATTTTTATCTAACAGAATTATTGCATGAAAAGTGATTCTGACATGAAGTTTGTTGGTTGCCACATTATGTGTGGCCTTATTGCCCTATAGTGCCCCTCTAAGTATAGTAATTAAAACAAAACATAAATACTGAGTACGCTTCTAAAAATCCAAAGCTGCCTGCTTTGTTTCAGAACAATACCAACCAACCATTCCCCCTTTAATTGTATTTAGGCTTTAATAGCTCACATGTTTGCAATATTTTTCATAGTTCTTTATATAATAAAATTGTATCTACAGGAAACAAGTTATTCTTATGAATTACTGGAATAATTTATGGAAAGTTATTTCACATCTTATACTCTTTTGCAAAAAAAAAAATTGAAACCTAAATGATGTAACTCCCGCTCTGTGATGTCTTTAATCATAACTTGTGATTTCACTTCTGGATTTATCAAGAACCAACTAAAAAAAATGAATCATAATCTAATTTCATTTTTTACCCAATTTAGAGTGAAAGGTCACATTTGCCCACATTTCCGTGCACATAAATACAAACATATAACCAAGCTTAGGGTATAAATGTCATTTTGCTGCAGTTTAAGCACAATTCAAAATTTATGAGCAATTACAATAGAAATTGGTGAGAAAACTCTGGTTGTAGCTTATTTATGGATTTCAGCTGTGCAATTCATTAACTATATTTAAGTAAAAGGCCAGATTTCGCTAAAGTTAGCACCATATGATTGCGAGGAATAACGTTTCTATTTTTCTTTATAACGAAACCGCTGCACGTTATTATATTACCATAAATATTATTAACAACTTAAACCCTAGAAAAGCTCTCTGTAATTTAAAGTGTTTTTAATATTTGATTGCTTGTTCATTTGAACTATTACATGAAATCGTAAACAATCCAGTTCACGGGATTCAGTTTCTCTGTATGGGTACGCACTATACTTGTTGTAAATAGTATTATCTAGACTCTGGGATGAGAAAGTATGTGGTTAGGAATTATGGTCCCTCACACTCCCCAATTAATCTTCTGGATCCTTCCATAATATATGGGTTTATGTCCAACTGATACTTTGTTCTCTGGTCCACTAAATTAAACAAAACAAACCCAATTTCCTCCAATTAATTAAATAGGTGACAAGGTAATTGTCCTTAAAAATAAGTTGGAATTAATATTAATTAATGTTTGGGTGTACAGTTAAAAAATACTATTTCTTTTCATTTAGTTCTTGTAAGCATTATTTTCAAGTGTTAAAAATACACACATACATACTTGTGCTCATTTTCCTACCTGGAAAGAAAAGATATATTGGGTATTTGAGTACCATGGACAGTTCTCCACCTATATTTGTCTATCAATTCTAAGGGGACATTGTCAATATGAATGGGACATCTGACTTTTGTAATTTCGATATATAGTTGCAGGGTCGCCAACAGACGTCAGCGGAACCTCCAACTGACATCAGTGGAACAGCCGACCGACATCAGCAGGACCGCCCAGTGACATCAGCGGGACTTCCTACTCGCATCCCGCAAGGGGTGCTCCTGGTGCTCCAGAAAGTTTGTATGAAGCCAAAGTGGCATCACGAAGGAATGCCCTTGGCTACTGTTTCTAGAAAGTTTGTAGGAAACCCAAAAGTTCAGTGCTGAGACAAGGGCATGAGAGCACCAAAAACTACTTTCTTATGTGAGGGATTGTAGGTATGTGTGTGAGTAAATATATACTTAGGACTATGTACAGTGTCCTAAAAATTTAATGTTCCCCTTGTCCCCCCCACCTATTATTTTTTTTAACTTTTTCAAACTGATTAGAATGGATAGCAAAGTTATCCCAACTCTGTAGCAGAAGGCAGCTTTAATGTTCATATACAGTTCATGTATCTATCTATCTATCTATCTATCTATCTATCTATCTATCTATCTATCTATCTATCTATCTATCTATCTATCTATCTATCTACCTATCTATCTACCTATCTATCTATCTATCTATCTATCTATCTATCTATCTATCTATCTATCTATCTACCTATCTATCTATCTATCTATCTATCTATCTATCTATCTACCTATCTATCTATCTATCTATCTATCTATCTATCTATCTATCTATCTACCTATCTATCTATCTATCTATCTATCTATCTATCTATCTATCTATCTATCTATCATCTACCTATCTATCTATCTACCTATCTATCTATCTATCTATCTATCTATCTATCTATCTATCTATCTATCTATCTATCTATATCTCTCTACATATCCATTATCTATCTATCTATCTATCTATCTATCTATCTATCTATCTATCTATCTATCTATCTATCTATCTATCCATCAATCTATATAATTGAAAGGATTTTTTGTAAATGACACAGACTGGAGTAGATGTTTTAATTAATGTACCGCTGATAAAGAGTATAGCATGTATAATGGATAAAGTAATTATCAAAAGTATCCCATTTAGAAGCTATTTTATGTGTATTATTAAATCAGAAACACCCTTTCCTTTCTACTCGTGCATTATTCAAATGTCACAAAATGCCTGAGTAGTACAGATGGAAATAATAACTGTCTTCAATTACTTCATCTTCGGTGCTTGCCAAAAAGTACACACAGTCGCATGTTTTATTCATCATGTTTTGTTTGCACGTTAATAAAAGGAAATTGCACAGACAGAATACGCCGGCACTATACAGGAGCAATGAACAGACACCAAATGGACTGATTAAAAACTATCTGCTAATATTGAAAGTTATAAATCTGTTATGAAGTGAGGTGCTTACGATAAAATGCAAAAACATGTTTTGAAGAACTTGCTTTTCAATGTCAGTTCTGTATATTTGTAAGTGTAATTTTTTGTGTTGGCGAGGAAATGAAATACAAAATGTAAAGCATGTACTCTTGAGATAGTTCAGGTGTTGCGTAGAAATACAGGACTGGTTTACATCTTCAGCTGACATATAATAGCATGAATTCCTGGGACCTGTAAACATCAGTTGTGCACAGACAATTTGCTTCAGTTGTATGGATCAATCTAAATGCAATATTTGCATATCGAGGTTCTAAGATGGAATTGTTAGAGAATTTGGCCTATCTAGTCTGCCAATTTATCCTAAAGTAAAGACTCAGACCTTAAATCACTCCTTGGTCTAGTCTTATATTCAGGATAGCGTTATACCTATCCCACGCATGTTTAAATCCCATCATCATATTAACCTCTAGCACTTCCGGTAGATAGCTGTTCCATGTATCTACCAGCCTCTTAGTAAAGGAAGGCTTCCTTGTATTATATCTAGACCTCTGCCCTCTAGTTTTAGATTATGATCTATTTCTTTTCTCCTTAGAACTAAACTTCCCACCTGTTAAATCCCTTTAAGTATTTCAATGTGTCTATCGCATTTACCCATCTCTCTTCTTTTCTCCAAGCTATAAATATTCGGACCTCTTAGTCTTTCTTGATTTTTTTATCCTGCAAACCATTCACCATTTTAGTAGACCCCCTCTGGACTCTCTCCAGTATGTCAATATCATCCTAGATATGGGGTCTCAAGAGCTGTACACAATACTCCAGATGAGTCCCGACCAGAGATCTGTAAAGTGTTAGAACCACCTTCCTATTCCTGCTACTAATACCTCTAGCTATACAACCGAGTACCCTGACAGCTTTTCCTAAACTTTTATTGGATTACCTGCTTACCTTTATGTCCCCAGACATAATTAATCCTAAATACCTCTTTTCTGTTGACACTGACAAGACAGTTCCCCCAGTGCTATATTCTGTGAGATTTCTAAATTCCAAGTGCATAATCTTACATTTATCAACATTAAACTGCAGCTACCACACTCTCGACCATTCTTCTAATTTACTTAAATCACTTGCCATTTAGCTTTTTTTGTCAGAAAACGAGTGGGCCAAAAACGAACCAAAAAAATAACTTTTTGTCCCATATGCACGTCTAATATTTATCATGAATTAATTAATATTTCACTTTCAGTCCAAAATAACATTGGCAATCCCCTTACATCTGAAATTCTGACAGCAAACTTTTTGCAGTGGACAGTGAGGGTGAGGTAATTAATTCACTTAAAAATATCCCCAAAAAAATTAGAAATACAAGTGGAGTGGCTGTTTATTTGATAGGAACTGGATTTTTGTATCCATGGGGCAAAAGAGCCAGTCACACATCAAAACTGTACATTAACTTTACAGATGAAAAAAGTGAGACTACAATAGAATGTAGAATGTATTTCTGATCTATTTGATTGCAAAAAAAAACCAGAATGTTGCAGAATCTTGTAATACCTTTTTTGATCTATTTGATGTTATTTTAATGGACATTATTTGCTTTTCTTTTAAAAACAAGTGACTCCAAATTGGTCATTGGTAGTGTATATATGTTTATTCACTACACACATCTGAAAAATGTAGGATTTGGAGATATAATATATCCTTTTTAATGACAACACTGAAAATGGAGTTTAACCTTTATTCACACCAGTAGATAAAGCGCTAATGGTATAATGATATGAAGTATTAGTAATCTATTCCTAAACAGCCTAAGTAAAAATATCATTACACAAATCTGGTTACTTATTTAGAAGAAGTAAATAAATAATAAATACAGAGACCCTGTGAGCTCATGAAACGTAAGAATGTGTCACACACCTGTCACCTAAAGTGTTAAAGTGTTACGGAGGAAGTGTTTTAAAAATGCCATAGCTGTTAATATATCACATTGTAATATCACATAAAGGTGGTGGATTTTATATGCTGCTATAGGCAGTAATAACGTACGTAATAATTTCACCACAGTGCAAAAAAACAAACTTCAAAATGAGAAACTCGAGGAGAAAACGATTAACTATAAATTAACTTCCGATTGTTCAAATATGGCAGGAAGTTAAAGCACTATGCTGTATAAAGCAAATTAATGAACCAAAGAGACCAACTATAGACATTTAATACATACATTTTGTATGTTACCGCTTTGACTTTTAGTTGTAAATTATATAACTTCATGGTGGTCTTTGGATTTATTTGGGCGTACTAAAGCAGGTTTTGTAATAAAAGGAAGTTTTCTTATTCAAAAAAGCCATTCATTTAAAAAATTTGGTAAAGGCATCACCTCGGCCAATTACAGAAGTATACATATAAATAGGCCTCGCTCTATACTGATTATTTTTTTCATTGCTGAAAAGACAAAAACATTCCCAATAACTCAAAATGATTTTAAGAAATAATACCTCATGGATTACATCCTGATAACGGCACTTGGAAAATGGATGTTCCTCTGAATCTCATTACCTCTCAAATGTTATGGCCTAAAGCAATGTTCTTAAAAAATAAATACTGCCATCTCAAGATGCTCATGATATAAACAGAAACACAAAATTCAATGTATTTGAGTTATAGAATGAATAAAAAAACAGATAAGTAGCTATGTATAAAAAGTTAGTCTGGTGCAAAGTTTCAAAACTGGTCTTATCACCAATGGACTGATCAGTTTGTTGCTATGTTGATAAAACCACTTTGCACAAGAATCACTTTAGTTATTCCAAAAATGATAAAAATAACTGTTTCCTTTTAAAGGTGTCTAAAGCAGGTGTCTAAAAAATTAGAAATATAGAATTTGACAATCAGACACAACCATTTGACCCATTTATTCTGTCTGTTTTTGTCAGTAAAGATCTTAATTAGTCCTTGGTCTTAAATTCAGGATAGCTATGTATATATATTGTATTTTCCCGAATATTGGTTGCTCCTGATTATAGGCTGTACCCTAAAGTCTGGTAATTAAAAAATAACATTGCTAGAAAGCTAAAACAGTATTTTTATTGACTAGTGCATTCCAATTCGTACAAGTTGCAAATTTACAGAATTTTGGAAAATTTGGCAATTCATACAAAGCCACCCCCCCCCCCCACACATTGGATGAAAATGAAGCAAAAAGCCCTGAATTTTCATCTGAAAAAAAATCCAAATTCACTTACACTCTCTTATACTTTCACTCACTTTCCCACACTCTTTTTCAATCTTCTATCTTCGTCCACATCTCGTAACACAGAATGCAAGGTGAGTGTGCGTGTGTATGTGTTACAGTTAGTGTCTGTGTAAGTGTGTGTGTTACTGTGTCTCAGTAATGCAAGATTTGTGGTACAAATCAGCAAAACTAGAAAAAAATACATATCGGTCCTTATTTTAAGAAAAGTGGAGGAATAATCTTTTAAATTCTGGGTACAAAAAGTTAATATCACTACACCTAAGGTATACCCAAGATGCCACCTCCTTCATTGACAATGGATCCATGGCATATACTTTCCAATATATCTCATGGCATACCTCTGCAAAGGGGTAGGTATTCCATCTATTTAGTCCAGCTCAACCACATTCTGTCGGGTTAATTATTAACGCAAGCTCATTAGATGGTTAAACAAATTGAACAGCTGAAACAAAAAAAGCAGACCAAGAAAGTGTAAACTTTTCTCATTTATCTCAAGGTTTGGTGGAATCTTTATCTCATGCATCAAAATAATACACATTCAAAGACTGAGATAGATAGATAGATAGATAGATAGATAGATCGATAGATAGATAGATAGAACTTCACTATTAATTAAATATTTATTGTTGACAGGCTGAGCAGCTTGAGGGTGTAAGTCCATAGTACCCGAGGTATTAAAGGTTTCCTTCCTGTGCATATATCTTCAGACAAGAGCAGAATATGTTAACATTGTATGTGCATCAAACAGAAAGCTACAGTGTGTTCTTTACTGCAGAAAAAAGGTGATCTCAAGGTTGCAGAGCACCATAAATTTCAGTCTTAGGACAAGTCCCGAAGAAACATGGAGGTGATTAGGAAAAGACAGTCTGATGCAACTGAGAATGTGAGGAGAGGAAAGCTAAGCCAGGATAACTACTTTGCAGGAGCATATGAAAGAGATCAATTTACTACAAAGCATCTCTGGTGAAAAAAACACAATAAATTTGAAGGATTTTAAACCTGTGACAGCTGTATGTAAATCAAAATGATTCAACATATTCAATAAATCTTAAAACAAACAGTCCAGTATTACAATCTGTGATAAGGCTAAAGGACTTTATGAATACTATTGCATCACTCTAAACCCACTTTAGTAAACAGGTAATTTGATATTAGAAATGCATGAGCATGATGTCACATACGGCAGTCCACACAAGACTGCAGAGGAAACCTACAGAGGATGCAATCTGTTCAAAATCAAAGGGTTAATATTAAACCTTTAAACATTTTGTAAATCATACAGTAGCAATTAGAGGCAAGCAGTCAAGTTTTTAGAATGCTTGTGTTTCTACCCCTACCAAGTTGAATGATGGACCCAGTTATATGGCTTTCATAAGAAAACTGCTATGTTCCTTCTTCCAAGGAGGGTTAAACAATAAAAAATTAGATTGGGAGGAAAAGTTCAGACTTTTTCTGTGACCACTCTACAGAAGGTCATGAGAAGTTCTGGGACTGGAACTTGTGCCCACCCGTTTTGAAAATATTCTGAAGATAATTAGTATACAAAAAACAAAAACTGTCTGCGCTTCTCATTTGGGCAACAAATATATAAACATAATATAAATGAGAGGTTTTGGTTATATGGATTGGCCAAAGCATAATTAAGCTCACCCGCCACGTCAAGGCACACTCTCAATAGGGTGAGAACCTACTCTCACCTCCTACGTAGTGGACACACAAAGCAGTTTATACTGCTACCAAAACCTTATTAAAGTGTAGGGGGAGGTCCTCCCAATTATACTCCAGCCATCATATGGACATTAATGCATATGATAGCTGAGTGTCCTTATTAAATGATTACTTTTTCCTCTCTATACATTTGCCCTCTGTTTTTCCAGCTCCTTGGCTAGCAGGAGATTTGTTTGGCCAAACATATCTTCTGCTCACCACTATGCACGCATACTTTATTGAGTGGCAGCCATCTCCAACGCTGACTTGTGTAAGAGATCTAGTGGAGACACTCCCCATATGCCATTTAATGGCTGCTTCAAGCAGCCAGAAGTTGTGCAGTGAGCGGCCCATGGGGGGAGTGCATTCTTCATTGGTGTGGCTGCATACAAGGGCCACTGATGTGGCTTTTTCTTTTTTTTTGTCATTTTGGTTAAAGAATGGGGTTCAGAAGAGAAGGGGGAAACAATTCACTTACATACTCAGCTCAAATACTTTTGTTACATTTATTTTATTTGTGACAACATTATTTGCAACATTTGTATTGACAGGGTTGCAATGGATACAGAACAATGAATGCGGCGTTAAGGTGTGTGCCGCCATTAATCTCATATTTTTATGTTTATGGATTATAAAATAATCATGATAACGAAAAAATGAAAGCAAAATAAACCTTGAACTAAAAGGAACGAAAAACAGAGATGTGAAAATGATGGAAGGAGATTCACATGCCCGAGTTCTTTTCTTTTCAAGACTTGTTGACTTGAAGCTTTTTCAAATATTTGAATAATAATCTATGATTTCATGCAAAGGTATAGCAATTGAGAGATTTATAAATCTGTAATATCGAATTTATATTTTTCCTTAAATTAAATAATTCACACAGTGGTTTGTAATAACGTTAACTGACCAAACGTTCATGGAGTAAAATGTAGAGTCTTCAAATACAAAAGATCTTGAGCCATACAGCTGTACCAAGCAACTAACACCCCCCCCCCGTGACGACGATAATGCATCCTATGCAAATATATAATATTTATAGATTTTTTTATATTTATTATCCAAGATCTTAAAGTGATGTCTAATTTTAAAAAAAACAGACACAAAATGTATCTTATGAGACAAAATACAAACTGTTACAAATTTTACATAATATTCACAAAATCTACAACTAAAATACTTGAGTTAAAATCTGTATATTTCTGACCTTTAATTATATCTCTTTTTTAGATTACATAAAATGGATGGAACTTGCTGATTCAAAGATAAATATGTCATGTAGGGATTAACGCAAAGAAATGTATTCCTGTAGGAGGGACATACATTCATCCTCCAGGTGAACAGATAGGTTTATAGTTTATATACTTTTTCTTTTCTTAAAGTTATTGTTTGTTTATTTCTGGTGAATATTGGCCAATTTTATCTATAATCTGTAAATAAAAGAAAAATATTTCCCCAAGGGGAAAAAAGGTCTCATGTGTCACTTTAATACAGCCAAAGGCTAGTTAATGGATTATCTTCAGGATTCCTGGGGTGGGATACATCCTTTGGTGATAATACAGCTGTATATCATTCGGAGATAAAGAAACGGTTATCTCTTCCCTGATGACCATGTGCATGTACAGTATATAAACACAAAAATCCAGATTTATCACGCAGCATTTCAATTGCCAACACGCAGCAAAATAATGTATTTATAAAACTTCATACATGAACACAATATTAAACCCAAATGATACTGAACAGAACAAAAAAAGCAAGATAAGTGTATTGTTTTTTATAATGTTTGATTATGTCCTTTAAAAAATGGCATTGGTTTGCAATGACATTTTTAAGTATCAAATACACATGGGGCAAAGTCACTGATCCTGAAAAGCCTTCTTAATAGACTGCTAATTATTTTCCCTCATCTGTAATATGTAAATGGTCATAGTTGCCCAAATCCACAGATATCTCTGACATTACCCATGATTAAGAAGTGTTAAAAAACAAAAAAACCATTAAAAAAATATATATATATTTTTCATAGGAAAAATCTACATTATAAAACAATGAATTTTTGGTTTGGTTTAGAAGCATCGGCTGAAGTTTGACAGTTACAATGTATTTGACAACCATCTGCAGCGTTGATATCTGATGCCCGTGTATTTCTTGAGAAGCAATCATGCTGTCAGTGTGTGGGACAAAGATGTAAAAGAAGAATTCACAGTCTTGCAGTGATACAGTGACAAGGTGTAATATGATGCGCTGCCAAAAGGAAATGTGGCACAACAAACTACAACCAAAACTAAAGCAAAATCCCAAGCTTCTTCAGTACCACAAAAATAGTAATTGAGGTTGAAAAACACACAGGTCCACTGCGATTAACCCCACTGTGCATCCAGCAGAAGAAATCTGATTTCTCACTGGAATACCAAGCTGTACCTAGTCATTTCCTTATAGCCAGTGGTGTATTTAGGTATTGTGCTGCTCTAGGCCTGAATAAACTCACGCACCCCACACCTTCCTGCCCAGGCCACACATCTTCCACTCCTCTGTAAATTCCAATACCTTCTCTTTTGGTCCCATGGTTCCTCTTTGGGCTCCACCTTTTCCTCTCTATTGTTGTTTTGTGCACCATTTGTAATGTTTTATCTATTATTTTAAGAGATAATAATCTTTAATTAAAAAACTAAAGGTGTAAATTCAAGCAAATTGGTTGAATGAACACCACAGTTAATGGACATTCACACACCATTAGCACCATATGTGCACAAACAGCTTGTCTCTGACATTTTTGTCCAAACACCTTAACAGTGCTATATGTGTCCCCAAACAGTTGAACAGTTTTACAGTTCCACGTTTGTGCCCAAACAGCTTCCCAGTGCCACCTTTGTCCTCAGATTTCCAGTATCATCTCTGTCCCAAAACAACTACTCGGTGCCATCTTTGTCTCCAGACAGCTTAACAGTGCCAACCTTGTCCATGCTCACACACTTATACATACACATTATTGCTGACATACACACATACATACATTCTCACATACGAACACTTATGAGATCTAAAGTACACACAATCATACATGCATACTCCCTCCCTTACTAACAATATCATATTCCAGCATACTGCTGTTGGCGGGATTTATAGAGATGGAGGAGACAGTATGGAACAACTATATGGTACCAAGGCAAGGCAAGGAAGTTAAACAGACATAGTTACATAGACATAAAAGGTACATAAAGATAGACTATAAAAATGATTTTTTTATGTTTGAAAGTGGCAGAACTTGCTTAAAATTTACACACATCATATGGCATCATAAACCCACCCATTTTACTAGTGATAGCAGCAGGAGAACAGAGATCTGTGCTGATGGAGGTACTCATCTCCCTGCTGCACCTTGGCCAAGGAGCAGAAGACTTTGGTAGGGCTGAGCTCCCTGGGACTTGGGCATTGGTCACAGTGACACCTCCACACCCCATAGTTAGAATACAGAACTTAAGCTTCCTAATTATATAATGTATCTAATGATTAGGTATCGAGCACTAATAAGTCATATATATATATATATATATATATATACATATAGGAAGACTAAGTTAGGTATCTTATTAGTATGCTTTAAGTTGGCATTGCTACGCTTTTACAAATGTTATATATTGGAGATTCACAGGGTCCATACATTTCTATAGCTCCCATATAGCTCATTCGCTGACGTTACATGTCAGTGAATGATTCGGTGTATGTACCTGAGAGCGCGGTGTCATTTTGGTAGACACATTTATAGTAGAATGCAATTTCTTCACAGCAGCTCCGAGTTTAACTTGTCATGTTAGTATAATTTGCTCTAAGTAAATACACAGTTAGACTAATGTTTACAGTATCTTCTCTCTTCCTATTTGTAGTGAGTCACGTAAACATGAACTATACTGGGATGTAGGCTTAAGGGGTCACTGATGTTTTAAAAACAGTTGTCACTCTCAAGAGAAACACCTGGTACCAAATTTTTTATTCTTTAAACTTCATTAGTACAGGAAGATTAGGACGTTGAAGGATGTCTCCTTTCCAGGCAATAAGATTTCCTGTGTATAAAAATAATGTCAATTAAAACATTTTATTTTTGGTTTAAATAACATCCAATGTTTGTAAATCATTCTGCAATGAATAATATTGGAAAATGAATTAGGCAGAAACAAATGCATTATAATATTGTTATCCTCTTGGACGTAGGACATGATCAAACTATATATAAATATAAGCATCAGCTTATGTTGTGTTTCGCATGTGTTTCCTGTTGTATGTTAGTTTGCATATATATAATATAATTTATAATGTATAGTTACTGGGCTTATGCCATTCATTTTATGTTAAATGTACTGCTACACAATAAATCAATACCAGCTTGCAATAAATACATTAAAACTACCTACAGCTTCAGGGCTGACTTTAACTTGGGGCAAAAGGGGCAGCTGTCCTTGTTCAAGGTTTATGTTAGAGGCCAACGGCAGATGTCCATGTTCAACAGGAGCCATAGTATGGAGGTGACACAGACCTTTCCACTAATGCTTCCTCTTACAGGTCGGTCCACCATCTGCTATTGGGGAGTATCGGGAAAGTACATCATATCCCCGCGGCCAACAGAAAGCAAGGCACTCACTGTGAAGGAGGTATTAAAGGCAGGTAGGTGCACAGGACCTCCGTCACGCTAAGGTATGATTGAGCCAGGGAACTCGGGAGGAGAGCTTCCTCTAGGCCCTATTATGTTCAAAGAGGTGCTTTCGGTAATACGGGGGAAGTTACTTTGGGGATATTTAGGTTAAACATTAACATCATGGATGGTAAACTCTATCAGAGTGACAAGACCTGCATTATCTACTCAATTTCCTGTTCCTCATGCACCGTGAACCAATCAACAACAATCAGCAACTTTACAGTGGAGAATACATAATGCGCAGGAAAGTTAGGACACCTTACCCCATACATATATTTAGTTTATTTTACTCTGTACAACACATTGCATGCGTTTATTAAGTGTATAGAAATCTAAAATGTAGAACTTGAAAATTTTGTAGAAAAGTGACAAATCTGCTTTAATGATAACAAAAGTGCTCCTTTAGCTTAGGTGTGGTTAGGAAGTTCTTAGGGTCAAAGTGAGGGATGAACATAACTAGAAGAATGGGTCTTAGAATTTTAGGCTATATACATTTGTACGGGGAGAATTATCAAGTGACTACTACTAGAATGCACCCACCCGTCCTAAATCAGAGGTATTTTTCAACCTTTAAATTCCAAGGAGTGAAGAATGCATAGCAATCAGGCCCTCTGGGACTGAAAGGTGGGAACCATCATACCCCAGAAGCTGCCATCACTGGATTAGTGTTTTAGTAAAATAAAACTAGCTGGAGTTCATAGATCTTTTGGCAAACAATAAACTAAAGATAATGTCATTCAAGATGGTTTATAAGCACCTACCTCTTTTATGTGAAAATGTAACTTATTTTCAGAACCAGAGCTGTGATTTTTTGCAGGTTGTCTTAGAAAGTCTTAGAAACTAAAGCCAGTAGTCATTCAAACAAGAAGAACATTAGTTACTTGTACCTATTAAAATAAGTGAGATTTAAGCCATTTGTTAAATATGTATGTAATATGTGTGTAAAGCAGCTCACAAAATCTCTTAAAAGATTAACAGTTATAATAACAAGATACTTATATTTGAATTATGTCATGTGGGAATATACATTTTTTCCATGTTTAAGAAATTCAATTATGTCCGTGTAAGAGGGTAGTTGGGGGTGGCCATTTTGTATTGCGTAATCCTCTTAAATGGGTTTGCACCTATTCCTGTTCTAATAAAGAGATATGAAAAATGCATTTTTGGATGGGCGTCTGGCTCAGGAGCTTCTAATCCCGCAGTTTAGTAAATATGCCAGAATTTGTATAATTTACAACGAACACTAAACCTGTATGAATATGATACGTAAATATTTGAAACGGATTGAGTTTGCATTGGCAAGGTCAAAATCGCTTAATTCCAAATGACAAAGATTGAAACCCTGAACGACCATTATAAATAATACAAGAATCCAGTTATTGTAATGATTTATATAATACTTTTATACCAAGCTATTATGGCGGATGTTAGTTGAGATTTTTAACCAATAATACAACTCTTTATTATTTTATCTTCCAGGTAAATGTACCTTAGAGGAGAAAATTGTAAGGGAACGCAACGCCAGACAACGGACGGCATAGTCATCAGCTGTCTTGATATGAGAATCGTGTTTTTGACAGATTCATTCCAAAAACAGTTAGTTACCAAACTGCCGTGTAGATAAAGCAATGAAAGGAACACGGAATTCTATGTCTGCTTTTTTTCCCCCCCATCTTAACTTTTTAGATATTTCTTTCACCAAATCTGCCACTTTAGTTTTTCTTAAACCTGGCAAAGCGTTTAGCAAAAGGGCTTCTCATCTCATTTACAGTCTTAAAGTTACTGAAAACAGGGAGATTAAACAGGAACAGCAAGTCGACAGATGGGATATTCGAAGGGGATACTTGTGTAAATAATTTATCTACACAAGTCCCCAATGACCTCAGGAGTGGAACCACATGTACTCTAGCTGAGTTTAGTGGGTATAAAGGAAGATTAAGGGTGTGTCCATATTGCTCTTTTCTGATCCCACCAAAGGAAATGTTCTTTGATAAATGTCTTGTCTTTTTTTTTTTTTTTAGTAAGTCTGTGGGATTTTATTGACCCTTAAAACCTTCAGTTTCCTAGCAGATGGACAGTAATGGTAATGTCACTTTTATGCATGCCTGAGGGTATACTGATATTGAGATATTTTCTTTGTGTTCCTACATACACATATTTATAGCTATAACATCACTTGACATTATTATATATATATATATATATATATATATATATATATATACTGTACTATATTGTGCATATGCTCACACAAGATGATAGATATAATATCAATTACATATATATATTTCTAGAGTGTTAGAGGCTTAAGTATAATGTAGGGAAGTTTTAGCGTAGATAGATAAGTGGAACAGCCTCCCAGCAGAAGTGGTAGAGGCTTATACAATGGGAGAATTTAAACATGCATTGAAATGAGTATGGCTATCCTGAATCTAAGATGAGACAACGGGCTGATTAAGGTCTTTACAGCTTTCCCGGTGTGCCAGATCTAGTATAGTTTGTACTGAGGAATTAATCGATTCAGCCATTGCAGGGATTTGACTGATGTGGCCTCGATGTCCAGGCCAGGCCCACCCAACCACGCAACCTTAACTAAAACTAGGTGCGTTAACTGGGCAATGACTACCAAGCAGAACACAATATATAACATAATATAACTAACATGAATAAATAACAAAAACACCCCTAAACTTACCAGGCTATCCAGGTCCCACCAACACAGGGGAGGCAAAATGTATACATACACAGCCTCTGTCACAAGTTCTGTTGGACATTATAGAGCTTGGAGATGCGAACTCTGAGCCTTCGGCCTTTTTAAAAGGCCTTGTAATTCAGCAGCGTTCTGCTCGTGTATTCTCTCCTGTTACTCACGTGACTAAACCTTTCAAATCTTACGCGTTTAACTACCTATTTATAAGCCGAGGCAATGAAACGGGGCTGCGTTCTTCCCCTTCAGCCCCCAGAAATACCATATGGCGTTTTTTTTTTACCTAATTTTTAGCGTTTTGAAGCCCTCAAAAATCCAAACAGGAAAACTGTTCTATGTGTCTGGGCAAAGGCGGCCCTAATATTCATAACTCAAGATTTGATGAAATTACATTTTTTTAACTCTTTTTTTTGTAAAAGGTAAATTCTGAGACTGTAATATAGAGGGAAAATCGCTATTTACTGAAAATGAGGTGGTACATTTATTTTGAATCTATTTTTTTTTCTTTGGCCTGCATCTTAAAAAAAAACGTGCAAGTACCCGGCTTAAGTAATGATGCTACTGTAAATTTGAAAATAAAAAGCAGATGGTTTTGTTGAACAAACCCCCATTAAGGGTCTTAGTTATACAACGTATTGTATTTCACGCAAACGGGACTCAATAGTTTTGAGGGAGTTAGCTGCTTTTAGAACGCACACTCTTATTTTCCAGGGCTGGAAACCATCGGATTAAAAGGAGATTACATTTGGCCCTTGGTAAGTATTTCTCAACCAGTAAATAGGGATACATTCAGGATCATTATATACAAATATCCCATAATGCACTGGATCGACATATCTCAAGAGGCTATTTGTGAAATCAATGCTTACATAAATAAGGTTTACCATAAAGCATGGCTTCGACTAGAACGTATATCGTAATGACTGTGGTTCCAGAGAAAAATTTGGACGTTCAATAATCACAACGTAATAATTATCACTTTCATAATCCATTAAATTATTAATAAAACATTGTGTTGTGAAGAATAACTATAAAGTAATTTAAAAAGTATGTAACTGTGTGGCAGAACGCTGCCTTCGTCATTAATAACCCTAATCTGCGAGGTCACCAGACTGAACTCTAACCCCTCATGAAATTAATGGAAGTTCGTTATGTTTTAAGTAGGATGTCTCTTCCTTTTGCCCATTCTCAGTATGACAGTAAAACTAGAATGTGTTCTAATCCATGCTAGGACACTGACCCATGAACATCTGGTTAGCTTCATAGAACAATAGAACTTGATGGCAGATAATTCTCTGCCCTTCCTTCCAGCTGTAAAAACCTCAAACCTTAATCAGGATAGCCGTATGCCTGCACCATGCATGTTTAAATTCCTTCACCGTGTTAACGTGTAGTACATCTGCTGGGGAGCTGTTCCACTTATCTACAACTCTCTCTAAGCTTCCTTACATTACATCCACGCCTTTGGCACTCTACTTTTATAATATGATCTCTTGTACTAACATGTCTCCTACTTTAACCCCTTATTGACAAAGCCCGTAAATGTACGGGCTCAAAATGCATTGTTCTCAATGGGTTTAGGGACCGCCCATTGTCCTTAAGGGGTTAAAATAAACTTTACTGGTACTTTGTTGTTGTTGTTCTTTACGCCTCCTATTTCTCTTAATATACCCTCCTTTTTTCCAATTACTTTTTATAATATAGACCATAGCATATATCTAAGATAGACTATAACATATGAACATATGATACTAATGTTGGGGGCACATAATAAATATGTGAAGCCAAGCATATCCAACCCTGCATGTACGTCATTTGGTGGCCAGCGCAGCTTAGTTATCTCCAATCCTGCCTAAATACAATCATTACTTTTCATCCTGATGAACTAACTCATTAAATTATTTCGGTTGCCAAGCCCTTAGAGTCTTCCTCTTTCTGTGTCTGCCATTCCAATCTTACCTTCAATTCTTCTAGCAGAATTTCAAAATGCTCTTTGAGGTTAATACATTCAGTATTTCTACTTAAGGCAACATACATACATACTGAAGTACTTCTTTCTCAAAAGATGAGTCACGGTGTGCAGATGACATGTAGTACATGGTTGATTAATGTATTTCTCATTACGAGTGCTGTACTGAAAACTAGAGTCCACGACATTAAGTTTGAGATATGTTCTATAAATATGAACAACCGGTCTGTCTACCTTTCCGTAATTGTGCTTGACACCACTAGACCACTAGATAAATATGGTGACAGAGCAGCAGAACTATAGTATGTAGAGTCCCACCTAATGTACAGAGCCTTGAAGTGTTTGCCATGGAAAGTCATTAATCCACTTGAGAGGTCTGATGGGGTACAGTGGAAAAAGTGATAGAGACGGAAAGATGGAGCAAACAAATATAATGTGATATTAGGCAAGAGAAGGACAATGTCCAGGGTTGTTGAGAATTAAGTGATGGGATGGAGAAGAGGTGTGGGGTGAGGCTCTAGGAAAGGTTTCCAAGATCCTTGTAAATATCTTTCATACATACCTCTATATGAATAATCTAGAGTAAAGTTTTATATCATAATACTTAACAAAGTTTAGCAGATATTTAAATGTATTCTAGAAAGTCATTAAGCCCCTTGGAACTTGGTACGTCTGGTACAGAAAGTAGAAAGGGGAGGTCAGCTTTGAATATCAGCTAAGTATGCATGCGCTACTATCTGGTTAAACCTATTAGATGCAAAGTAAATTATATGAAAAACAAAGAAATGATCTTAAATTGTATGGAATAAGACGTATGCTACAAGTTTACTACATACTTCCATTTTGTGTTTAATCAAACTAGATAGCCGTTGCCAATTATACAATTTACAGAGAAGAATAGACAGAAAACCGGTATGCTACATGTTACCCTGTTGATACTTTCAAACCTTTTAACACCTTTAAAACGTTAAGTATCGTACGTTGGTAAGCTTGGGTGTGAGAAGAATTTCCACTGGAATGCACGGATAGTAATTTACAGTTGCAAATAAATATTTTGTACGTGGCACCGCAGAGAAAAGGCCATGAGTAGCAACATTTCAGAACCTAAATCAGAGAGAGGGGCCTAACTAGTCAGAAGGGATATCTTGGTGGCTCCAGACTCTGGAGAAAGAAGTTCTCTCACACGTAGGAGTAATCGTCTTTCATAATCTAAAGAAAGCCTTTCGAAATACCTTGATAAATTTGGAATATGGGGGAACTCATTTACTTGCTTTGAAGACATAAAGACCTGCAAATTAATCTTATGAAACTATTCAGCGCAATAGGAACTAATAGGAACTCAGGCACAGGAGAGATCTGAAACCGGACCGATTTCAGTAAAAATGAAGACACGGCCAGGACATGTGTCACAGGAGAAGGTCTTATATCTGGACTATTCCAACTCGGCTGTGGCCTTTACCCTCAGCTAGACACATGTGTTTAGTCTGGGACTAAGCCTGTGCAAGTCTCCTTAGTTTGATCCACAACTTGATAGGTTTTTGCCCCCCCCACCCTTTATCAGAAACAAGCAAAAACCACGGAAGCCAGCTGGAATTATAAAGATGCATTGATTTTAAAACTAGTAATAGATCCAGTGTAGATTTCTAATTAATCACCATGTGGAACAATAACATTGATTATCCTCCAGCATGTCAAGGCAGGCAGAGTTTATTCAGCATAAGATTCGACCTAAAAATCACGATTGGTAATTTTGATCATCCCCTTACATGAATTGATGAAATAGGTTTAAGGTAAAGCGTGTACTCTGCATGGACACTTAGATTTCATATAGGTATGTGGTTTACCAAGTAGTGGGTCCTGTTGCCAGCTTTAAGAAAGTTCCTGGAGATGGCACCTTTCATGTGTTGAGATAAATAAATGTTCTCATCACAAAGTACCCATGAAACACACTTTTAAGTCCGTTGCTTAAGAGGAGATCAGGATGGCAGGGGTGTCTTTGCAGGAGATCTATTGCAAGCTAGAAATAAAAAGAAAGCTCACAATTTACAACGCCATTCTTTATAGGTGAAGCTGTGTCTGAAGAGGTACCATTTTCCCACCGCAGCCTGCTGAAGGTGGTCTTCTTTATTTGCACAACATCAGGGCTACTTTGACTTTCTCTGGGAGACTATTGGCAGCCTTATGGAGGGTCTATAGGGTTATACTTAGTATGTAATTATTAGCCTCATTTGAAAAATGGCTACTGTAGCACAACTGATGGTTTTCCACAGTAAGAAAAACTAGAGGTGACATTACGGGAGTAAAAAAGGCTGCAGAGAGGAATTGGCAGGTTGTTTGCCTCCATTGTTTAAATGTACGCTGGCAGGGCAGAAAAAGACTCGATCACTCTATGCAGCTTAGGACAGCTGCCTACTACCATGGTAGCAGTGAAATGCACATTGTGACTTCTCCCGATGACCCCCATCTGTCAACTGCCCCCATAAATAAATGTTAAAAAAACAACAAATATGTATAAGAAAACATTTATTTTAAATAAAAAGTAGGCAGTTCAGCTCTTGTGTACAACAACACCCATGACAGAATGATGATGAGGGTTGTGGGAATTGTAGTCCACAAAAGAGCTTGGACCAGAGTTAAAAAAGGATGTTATACTTGTGGAAATAGTATTGATTTGTATAATTATTGCATTTAAACCTTATATGTGTGTCTACTCTGCAATATGTTGACTACTGTCACCTACATGGGATTCCTGGGATTCCAAAAAGGGGTCATCCATTTCTAACTTCAAATATAGATGCATGGTCCGTCCCTACTGTGAAAAAATATTGGGGCTGGGATCTCACATATCTGCCGTGTGCACAATAGTGGTTTTCTATTACTTCTGGAGCTCTTTTTCAATTATTTCCTTGGCTATTTTATATTCTCAGTCTCATGCTCTCTCACACTCTCTCTCTCTCTACATTCTGTGACAACCACTTTGTGTCTCTGTCTTTGCTCTTGTCTTGATTTGTTTTGTTCTTCTGTATTCTTTCTTCTATCTAGAACAAGAAGAGGCAAGACAAGAAGCGGAGCTGCGGAAAAGGAGATGCAAACGCAGAAGCAGTGAGCTGAGAAGGTAAGGAGGCATTGAGAGAAAGCGTGAGAGAGTGTGAAAGATTGTGAGGGAGTGATACAGGGCAATAGAAAGTTAGAGAGACTCAGTGAGAATGTGAAAAAAATGAGTGATCATTAATTTTGTTTCCGAATTGAAAAAGCCCTTTGAATTTTGTCCAAACCGAAAGGGCAGGAAATGAAACTTGTTGTCAGAAAACAAACGGATCACAAACAAATTAATGATTTGTCCGAAATGTTTTTGGTCCATGTGCACAAGTCTACTGGCTAAATTTAGTAAGGGCAGATTGGGCTTTAAAGGGGAACTCCTGCCAAGTTTGTTATTGCTAGTTTCAAATTCTTAAAATGGAAATGTGTTATTTTTAAAACAGTCCTAGATGTAATAAAACATGTTAATTTAATGGAGGAGATGTCCCATAATATAGGTAATACGTTAAAATCCAGGACCATCTATGAAAAAAGGGGTTGGGGGGCAACAATCGCCCCCTTTCTTCTCCCATCCAGTGAGTAGTGGAGTGATTACATTGACCTGGTTGAATTTACTGCCTAAGTATATCCGCTCATACCCATGCCATGTTCCGGAGTAGGGGTCACATTGCACAAAAGTCCTCTACGGCAGTCAAAGGCCCCAAGCTGTGCCCCATGGCATTGGGGTTAAAATAAACGTAATGCCTTTTGGGCGCATCCTTGACCCCCTTCCCAGTCACTGCATTGAAGGGTCTTAAAACCTTCTCAAGAAGCACAGAGTCATCCCAGAGCCTGTCCAAGAAAGATCCTAGATATGAACAGTCCATTCTTTGATATTCGTTTTGGATTAAATATCACAAAACAACTAGAAATAACTACAACCGGGCAACAATAGTTTTAATGCGATCTTATTAAACATTTTCCTTCCACAGTAAAGAACATAATGTCTATTTCTCTTCCCTCACCCTCTTGCCTCTCTTAAGACCCCTTTTCTCCCTGACATTTATTCCTTAGAGCCATAAATCTGCTAAAATGAACCCTGTTTTGTTTACTTTGGGAAAAACAGAACATCGCTGTGCATATTTCGTTGAAGTGGTACTTGTAGAATTTCTGCAAGTCAAATAAAAGCCATTGAAGAGGAAGTAATATAATACATCATTTTGCCATAGATAATCTAGCAAAACTCACTAACTTAATTCCTTTGTAAAGCTTTTAAAAAATGAAATATATTATTTGGAAAATGACCCAACACTTCTAGTGATTGCTCTATATTTACATTATTTTTTTTTGTAGAACGGTAATGTTTTATGTTCTATCCAAGTTTTTTATTTCCAATTTACACATTTTGAACTAATATTAGTTTGGACACCAGGCAACTGTACAGTTTAAGCCATTTACCAAAGTTGTGCAATGCAATTTATCAGATCACAATGAAGACCACTGATTCCAAGGTCACATAATTGGTGTTCTCCATTGGTTGATATCCATGAGTAAACTCTTCTTTTCTAAAAAGAAAAAGAAAACTAGCTCATTTCTGTGTATTGACATAGTCAATGTTTTATCATGTACAAATAATACTAATAAAAATAAGATAAAGTGTTTTTCATACCATTTCCCTTCCAGAGTAGAGATATATTTATTCAACCTTCCTTATCTACTGTGAAATTACAAACATTTTTTTGTAACATTTTACATTTATTTTGTTTAGGTTATGTTGTGTTATTGTTGTGAAATTGAATTACAGAAACTATGTTTGAGAAGTGGTCATCATAATCTTTGTGACAAATTATTATTTTAAATTGTATATTGTGCCTAAAACCCCAAGTACAACTGTTTCTATATATCTGTGTGTAAGTCGGTGCAACTCATGGGAGTGCAATCAGTTCATTTAATTTCTAGAGAAACACCCTCTGGAACATATCCTGGCTTTAACTGAAACTTAGTTTTCATCTCACTTTGGTTTGGGTCCTACTCCATTGCCCCCTACTCTTTCCTATGGCTCTGAACAATCTAACCCAACCAAAGACCTTCGGTCGCAGTCAGCAGCTATTCTTCACTAATCTAATACCTTAGATTCCGTTCCAAGACCCCTTCTGTTCTCACTTTACATTGTCTCCATTTGTCTAATGTTATTATATAGCTTGCAGTACTACCAGTATGCGTTTGTTTTTACTCAGATCTTCCCCTGAGCTCTCTTATTTCATCTTTGATTGTATTTCTTCTTGTCTTGCCTCTGTTTCTAAATAGATGTCTGTATGATTCCTGAAACTCAGTCTCTCTAAAACCAAACTTCTTTCCTTCCCTCCCTCCAATGCCAACATTCCCTTAACAGTCTCCCTGATGTCAGTGGTGTAACCCCACATACATAATGCTTCAGTATCACTATTAACTTCACTCCTCAAATTTAGTCTATTTTAAAAAATTGCCTTGTATGTCTAAAAAAATGTGGATATTCACCCCTGCCTAACATTAGATGCAACTAAAGTGATTGTTCATGCACCCATTATCCCCTAACATGTCTATAGTAGGTAACTCACTCTTAGCTGGTCTCCTTTATACCCACCTTGCCCCCCTTATGGTCCATCATGTTTGCTGCAGTAAGGTTTATCTTTCTCACCCATTGCTCTACTAATCTCCGCTCTTTGTCAATCTCTTCACTGGCTTCAGGATTCAATTTAAAAGCTTTAAGATTCACCTAGAAAGCTGTTCGTAATGGTTCCTCTACCTACATATCTTCACTTATCTCCAAATACATACCTACCCAGTCCCTTCACTCATCTGATGATCTTCATCTGTTTCAGCAATGACACCAGCAGAAGAAGGAGTCATGGGGCACCAAGGGGACATCAATGCCCCCTTTGTATCTCCCAAAGGGCAACAAGGATGTATAGAAACATAGAATTTGACAGCATATAAGAACCATTTGGTCCATCGAGTTTGCTCATTTTTCCTGATGTAATACGATTCTCCGGAGCCTTCATTGAAGCAGATCTCTGTTCACTGCTTCCTTGTGCTGTACGGGATCTCTACATTAAGTATGATGTCATCCCACCACGTCCCAAAGGGAGCCTGCTGCCACTTAAGAACAAACAAACCTAGAACGGGTAAAATGTTGTATAGGGCGTTGATTATAAACCAAATTAGAGTTTTGCTTATGTTTACTTTATACATTTCATCAGAATTTCTTCACATCGATGTGGCTAAACCACCCTACTAACATTTCATTTAATATTTATATTTATCAAATTCTTTAAATAGTATTACGTATAGTTCTATTATGAAGTGTTCACTTTTATTTTGATCAAAATTAGTTTTTTTACAACCCCCCCCCCAAAATCTTTCCTTGATACATTTCTTTTATATTTCTCAATATTTTCAACAGTAAAAGGAACATGTAATACAGGGGAGATACATATACAGGAAATAAAACCCAGTCTCTAAGGGAGATTATGTCCCGTGTTTGTAGTCATAGAAGCCTAAATCGATATACTTTGAAGGCAGGTAAGAAGTGAAAGCTTAGGAGGCTAAGATAACAAGTTAGGGAGTGTACTGTTTGCATTCTGGCGCCAACTAATGTTGTACAGATTAAAGGTCCCAAATCTTTCATTCATGGCATTTCAAGCTGACCATCCTAATACATTCTTAAACTAGTGACAAAGAAAAGGGGTTGCGTTTTCAAAACTGTATCCTAGAACGACAACTTAAGTGTTTTAATGAATGTAAGTGTATTCCAGGCAATTAGGATGTTTTGGACTATGTATTGTACTTTCAAACACTTGACAAAATATAGCCCACCCACTGCACAGGTAGTGTGCTTCTGCTTGTCCACAGTTGTAAAGTCCCATGGGTGCCTGCTTAACAAATGTGAGTAATATGTGTTTTTCTTAATAGATTGGCTCAGGGTTATTATTGTATCCCATGTTCAGTTATCTTTTTGGAGATGCTCATTCAACAAAATAAAGTAATAGTACTTCTTTAGGAATATATAATACAATATTAAAAAAAAATGAAAATGGGCAGTGTTTTGATCAAAATAGAATATTAAATTACTATTCTTTATTTTTTATTTATATATTTTATTAATATAAGTTCATGTGTGTTTTTTTAAATAATTTTCCTCTTTTTTTACAATTTTCCTCTTTTTTTAATTTTTTTTTCCTTTGTTCAATTGCATATTCATTTATTTTTTTTATTGCATGGAGTGAACGTGATTCTTTTTAATTAATCACCACTAAGATAACATGAGGGGAAAGTGAAGAATTACATGATATTGTAAGCTTGCTTCAGCACAGCCCTCTTTACCCCTTGCTTAAGATACTCTTGTTTCTGTAAGTCTCTATTTTCAAAGTGTACATTTTTAAAATCGTACACTGGACACTTTCACCTTAATTTAAAAGAATTTAATTACGTTATAATAGTTGTTTGTCAAATCTTTTAGATTTATGTGATTTCAAAAGCATTGGAGAAGACAATAGCCATCGTAGTCATAATTAGTTTAGACTGGGAACAAAACACAGCCAAGCTTATCCCAATAATCTAATAAACCCGACTAAGTGTCTAAATTGTTCAAAAAGGGAGAAACACATCTGAATACCAGGTTATCTTTGCCATTCTCTTCAACATATGGTGGTTATTCATGATGAAAAAAGATCTAATGTCATAGTAAAAAAAAAAAAAAAGATGCAAGCCCTTTGATCAGTTTTCTCTATTCTTAGCTCTGGTCCAGTACACTCGGTGGGAGCTGATTTCTTGTGGTTGCCTTTGTACATGTGATGTGAAGAGCCAGGCAGTAGCACAAGAAGATTCATTGATATCCTACAACTCTTTGCCACAGATTTTGGCTTCCTTGGGGTAAACAAAAGTTCCTACATTATGAACCAAATCTCCAAGACAATTACACGTGTTGGGCCAAAATAGGAAATATATGTTTCATAACCATAATCAGGGCCTTAGAAGTTTTTTCTTCTTGTGATTCCATCTGAAGATCCTGAAAACCTGCAATTCCAGTGATATAGTTATGCGGGTAGCTGCCTTATGCCTGACCCAGTACAGTGCGATCAGCTGCCCCATCTCCCTGAACCTACCAAGCAGAGGGAGACCTCCCCTCCACTGTCAGTCTTCTTGTGCAGGCTTATTTGATATTATATCCTAGAACTCCACACTAGCTCACATAGAAACTATGATATTGAGGTCTGCAATGATGTTCCTAGTAGGCCTGGTCCAATTTTCTCCCTAACCAGCCCATTGACAGTTGGGGTCCTCAAGTGAGGACAGTAAGCTCATCTGGCGAATGGCCCCTAGTGATCCGCCCAAGGGATCTTGCCACCGTGTGACTCTGCATATTTGAATTATGTTGGTACAATAAATGGTATCAACTTCCACTAAATACTTCATCTTCTTTACGACCAACAAGGCTGTATCCATTGGGCAGGTTCCTACTAGCAATTGTTTTGTGTGGCATAGTACTGACTTAAGATGTAAGAGATGCTGTCAATGAAGAGATCATGAATTAACAAAAAGAGCTGGAGGCAAAATCAGTGTCATTAAACAGAGGAGACATTTTTGAGGCTTCACGGGACGCTGGAGAATCTCTTGAGATGGAGGCGTGTTTTTAAATATTCCTTTAACTTTTGTGTGTAAAATGTCAGTTTCCTTTTTCTGATTAATGTTTGTGCAATAAAGTCATTATTACTAATTAATAAACATATATAAATTCCGAAGTACTGGGTTTTCGTATTTTTTAGACTATTTACATTGTCCATTTTTAGAAAACTCCCAAAGCATTATCCTTATTAAATATATATATATATTTTTTTTTACACAAATATATTTATATACAAAATCTAAATTGAAAGAAAAAGTATTTAGTGTAGTTTTAGTACATTCAGCCATAGTCAATCCTGCGCAAGTCTTTTTTTTTATCTGTTCAAGCACTACTTGACCTTGGTTGTTGATTTGCATGGCTGCTAATGATAAGTGCATTGTATTCACGGTGTTTGCATATAATACTTTTAATCTTTTTCCTTGGACACAAATTCTGGCACTGCATTTTTGTATACAGCTTATTATTAATACATATTTTCAGTTTTAACTGCAAAAGGCCTGGACTGGTTAGATGTATTTTCAGTGGCACCTTAAAGTTTCTGTTCCATGTAGAGAAATCATTAATTGCTGCCTTTAGAGAAGATATCTCTGTTATTATACATTTTGATCTGAAGGCGTTATCACACTTTTTAAGAAGTTATTTTATTTTTATGACAATATAGTAATGGCTGTTTATGTATCATACGGCAATTAGGCATTTTGTTGATAAAAAATTTAATTTTAATTGATTATTTATTGGAAAGGTATAGGCATTCAGCGGTAATAGATATGATATTTCTAATACTTCATTCAGTTGTAAAGTGTTACATTCAGCAGTGTAGGTGGGATAGAACCTTTAATAAAAATATATAAAAACCTTGGCATTGTGTTTAGAACTGAGAGGGGCTGCCAGATAGTTTTGTGTGTAGAGGCGGGGGGCTTTCAGATAGTCTTGTGTTTGGGAAAGGGTGAGATGCTGCTGGATGGTACTGTGGTCGGGGGAGGGGAATAAAAAAAAAGTTATGTGAGAGAAGAAAAAAGAGAGCAAAGAGAAGAATGAGAGAGAGAAGACATATAGTGAGAGATGAGAAAGGAAGATTAAGAATGCTGCATTGGTTGCAATGATGGGCTAGACAAGCTGTTTGGGGGCACTGACAAGCTGTTTGGGGACAAAAGTGGCCCAGACAAGCTGTTTGGGGCCACCGAGAAGCAGTTTGGAGACAAAGATGACACAGACAAGCTGTTTGGGGGCCAAGATGGCACTGATAAGCTGTTTGCGGGGCAAATGTGGCACTGTGGGACATGTTACTTGATTATTTCGGGGGGCCCTAGGGCATCCTTTTGCGCAGCAGGGCCCTGTGGTTTCTAGTTACACCCCTGATCATTAGATAGCTAAACATACCATATATAACAAAAGGGTTTATATTTCAAAAAAATATAAACAAAAAATATTTTACAAATGTTTTAAAAATGCAGTTCTTGTGAGACAGATTTTTTGTATTTCTCTACCGAACAATCTAATCAAACGGTTAATATTATACCTTAATAAGTAATGTGTAATGTCTCACTCCAAAAACCTGCACTGTTTGCTTTCCTTGTAGACTGAAGGTGAATTCCCATGGTATATCAGATGGCAACAATTGTCAGAGATTTGGGGGTTTATCAAAGAATAGGAAACACTCCAAGGAGAATGTATTAACTTAGGCATTGTTACCAGAAACGATGGTGTTAAAACCAATCAATAGTTAGTGAAAGGTGAGCTCAAAGGGAATTTACTGCAGGCTAGAAGTGAAATAATTCACTCCTTTAATCTGATGGTGTACAGGAGTTAACAGGTGCATTTCAAACCTGGCTTAAAGGGAATTATCACCTTTTTTGTAGGAGGTTTATTGTAATTTGTCATTTTAATCTAGGGTATTTGTATTTAATAATAATGAAAATGCCCTATATGGTATCAAGACAGTATAGGGTTTCGAGAAGGTGCTTCGTCTGAAGATAAAATATAGTGTAAATACATAGAAATATATAGTGACATTCACATCTACAATTTGTGTAACATGTAACAAGCAACATGTACATTGTATATGATTATGCGGTACAAAGGGGAATATTTTGACTTTGACATTATCCAGAAAAACTGTTAAAAAGTGAAGTCTTCTATACATTTAGCTAACATTTATTAATTTAAACCTTTTTTAAAAGAAAAGAAAAAGAACAGGTGTTGACTACACCTGGTCAGCTGGGGAGCACACCTTTTACTTGTTTCATACATGTATTTAAAAGCCCAAATAGGGACCAAAGATGGGGACAGACTTGGACAGGGGCATCTGGAAAGTGAGTAAACGCCCGGTGGTGCAAAAGCTGATGTTACCCAAACGATCCTTCACTGTTGCTGCAAGGGTCCTTTAGTGTGATTTTCTTACCCAGTCTGATAGGAGGGACAGAATGGGTTATCCTACCCATTTGTAATTATAGGAAAATAGTAGGTTCAAGGATTAACTTGTTATTATGGAAATTCAGTTAAAACAATATTAAGTTAACTTTGTTACATTGGTGGGGACATTCATCATAGTGTGTATGGAATAGAAACCTGTACCATGAAAATAACCACGACTATTTCCTATAATCACTCATATCGCAGTTTTTTTTAAGGGGTTTCAGGAAATTAACCAGGAGCAACAAGAATAGGAGGAGAGCAGAAGCAGTGAAGGTCCTGCCGAAGTCTTCTTGTTAAAAAAGTCTCCTAGCGTTAACCCCACTCACTTGGTACATACAATAGAAAGATAACAATGCTGTACTACAGATTATAGGACATATTTGCATTTTGTTGGGGGTCCTCATTACTCTTGCAACACTCCTTCCCAATCCTTGGCCCCATAACTATCCTACAATCTTCTTTCTACCCAAACCAAACCATACCATGACCTGACATTTGGATTCAATGATACCACCGGTGAACTACACCGACATAACTACCTGCGACCCCTTGTTCCTGTCTCCTCGTACCGGTTCAAAATAGCTTAGAAACGGCCCTTCTGACCTGGACCGCACCAGCATGGGGAGACAGGAGCATAAAACTGCTGGAGCGGTGAGAGGTAACCGGGGGCGGGAGGTATGTATATGTGAAAATGTGTTTGTATAAATATGTATGTATATATATATATATGTGTGTGCATGGATGTGTAATTGCGTGTGTGAGCATGTATGTATACTTGTGTGTGTGTGTGTGATCTTGGATGTGTAATTGTGTGTGTGAGCATGGATGTATAGGTGTGTAAGTGTGTGAGAGCATGTATGTGTAAGTCGAGTAAGATGGAGTGTGTGTTAGAATGAATGTGTACCTGTGTGTTAGTGAGTATGAGTAAGTGTGTGTAATTTGTGTAAGGGTGTTTACATATGTGAGCCAGATTGCATGTTGGAGGGGGGCAAGGGACAAAGAAGACATAGACAAGTTGTGAAGTTGGGGGCACTGGGACTGTTTTCGCACCAGTAAACATTTGCATAAGAACATTAACAACCATGTGTGCTTATATATATAAATACACAACTGTGCTGACTTTCATATTCATACATACAGTACAGTATATATACACTGAAATGTATAGACAGGCATATGTATAATGATAGTTATGTAAATTCTTATACGCTAACATACTTGAAATTACATTAATATATACAGATACTAACACTATTTGCATAGTGACACATGCATGTACACATAAATATGATATGATGGCCGGAATGTCCCTTTAATGCTAATCTGAATATATTATCTTTTATAATTTTCTTAACAATTAACATTTTTTTAAATAATTTCAGATATACTAAAATTCTAGTGCAGCTACTATATGTGAATAGACACATAAGTTTTTTTCCTTGATTCCAAGATAATGATTCTTACTTAATCAATTCAACCCTTTCAGTAACATATTTCTTTTTCATCCCTGAATGTGGTTGAATATATTTCGTGTATTTCACCATTATTTTTAGCTGTGTATCTTGCTGTCAGAATACGTTATTTTATTACTGACTGGCTCTAGTAAGCAGGGAACGTTCCTTCAGAGGGAACAATGAAGGTCAATCACCTCCATACTGTTTAATTTCCTTGGAGAGGTATACTGATTGATGAAAGAACGATGTTAAAAATGTGACTTTTTACTGACTGATACCATTACTTATGAAACATGAGGCACGAGGTCAATGTCTTTAGAAAGTTTGTTGATATCTTTTCTTCATATTTTGAGTTCCAATTTCTTCTAATTATACAACCTGTTTGATGACACTCTTGAAAGTTGTGTTTAGAAGAAGGTTGGTTACATTGTGATGTAAAATGAGGAGAAAGAAATAATAGTACAGCTTTATTGATTTTATTCAAAATCTTATTATACAGAAGATAAAACAAAATGACGTGAAGTTAATCCCACAATGTAACAAAGGAATGAAAATGTGATATTTCCCCCACGGAAAAGAGTAACTCCCCAAATACTTCCCTCAGATAGAATATCGGGGTAGTAACTCAATGGGTGTAAAAATTATTCAGAAAATAATATATATTGATGAATAAACACATAGTAGGCTAATTTCTCTATTCAGTACTACATAGGGAAAAGGCATCTTCGGTGGGTCCCAGACCAAGTTGCACCCCAGGTTAGAAAATGCAGGTTAAGATTCTGCATAAGGTAGTCTGGGCACATGTTTAAAGTATCACTTTCTTCAGGGGGATTGGTAATAGCTCTGCTCATTCTTGATCATTCTTTTCCTGATTGGAAGAAGAGGAAGAGGCTCCGCCCTTTTTGCGGAAGTTTACTGGGTGACCAGAATAAGGAAGACAGATTAGCGGAGAAAATGTTCCTCGGGAGGCCAGCTTCAGAAGCGGACGAAGAAAGAAGACACGGGGAGCAGCGGAGGAAGAAAATACAGAAAGACAGAAGAACAAGAAGATGAAAGAGAAGAAGCAGTCAGTGCTTTCAGAGAAAGTAAGGAGACACCCAGAGAGAGAATGTGAGAGAGCATGAGTTAGAAATGTGAGTGAGTGTTTCGTTGGGGGTCCCTCCTCGTTTTCGGAGATTTGTACAAATTGATGAAATTGGCAAATTCAGTTAACGTTTATATGAATCTGAACGCACAAGTCTAATGTGTTCACTATATTTGTACTCTGTGCCATGTATAATACATTACAGCATTTAATGCAGTTTTCTTTCAAGGCTTATGCCAGCCCTAGGGAATGTGGATGCTGTTCCGGTGCATCTTTCTGCACGCAATGATAATGATATACAGTCAATGCTGCTGAATATATGCATGACTATGATCTCTGCAACATGGTGGTGCTGTTCACTTACTGCTTGAAAGAACACTTGCACCATATATATATATATAAGCAATATACGTTTATATGTTCCCACCCTAAAGCTGTAGATTGCATTGAAGTTTCAAAAACACACATTTTTTAATTGAGACATGATCTTACTTTTTTTCTGCTGTACATTGAACTTTAATCATTTGAAAACACTGCTTATGGTTGTCTGGGGACGTTTCATTGAAAAGAAGTAGGAAAATTAAAACATTGCCCGCTTCTGCAATGCATGAATGGTTGGTTTCTTGCTTTTTCATGGGAAATCACATGAGGAAAGGGAAGACAAGATGCTCATGAGTGTTTACAGGGGTGATCCTAGCCCCCCCCATTAGTAAATTCAAAATGGACAGCGTTCAGACCGAATGCTTATGTTTGCAAAGGAAACTCTTGGCCCTGAAAGAGCTTAACACAAAACTAAATAAAATAATAATACAAAGTAATACTAAATAATAATAATACTAAATCCAGTCTCCTGTATGTTCTATAAAAAGAGCCTTTGGGGATATAGCAATATAATAATGCATTTGCTTTGATAGGTGAGTAGCTATAGTGTCCAATATAACCTCTACCGGTTCTTTAGTAAAGATGCTTAAAAGAACATCATGATATATTGCAGGACGTCATCAAACAAAGTCTTCTAGCGGCTCCTACTTAAACATTCTGCTCAGCATGTTTCTGCTTTGCTGACATAGGGGAGCGTGTATAATAGATGCTGACAAAACCACCCTACTAGTTTCATGGGTCAGGGCATATGTGCAGACAGCCAAAATGTCCAATTTATCCTTAAAGCAACAGCCACATTTAAAGCGATAATCACAATTAAAAAGGTAATCGTGAGCTCATCATGTATCACTTAAAATGACATAACAGAACACCAAATATACAAATATATGGCATAAGAATTGCATAAATGTACATACTAAAAATTAAATTTACTAAACTATATTAATGACATACCTACATATGCAAAATGTGTGTATAAATACATATATAAAAAAGTCACATTAAATCCCTTGTGCCGTGGTAAAAGGATGTTCAAGTATGGAGTAAAGTGGTGGCAGCAGTTAGGAGATACCAATATGCATCACATTTGTATATATATTATATATATATTATATATATTATACTCGAACATTCCTGTCCCACACAGTATTCCTTTGTTTGGATTGACATGTTTTTACTCAACCCACTGTCTTTGCGCAGCCTGACCGTCAGCCGGATGACATTGAGGACATCCACACACAGGAAAGATCAAACTTGTAAAATTGCTCTTTTTGGGACGTGGTTCATTTTACTGTTCAAGTTAATAACTGTAATTTTTACCTATTTTTTTTTTGTTTCTCACATAAGCCAAAAACTGACACATTTCTGACACTTAAGTTTTATTACGGCTTTAATCCTTACGGGTTCTGATTACATTTCAATGCATGCATTTTCTGCCGACTGCAGATTATGTAATCAAACAACCTTACTATTTTGCACTATGTATTTATGGTTTGAGACATTAATGATTTGAGAAATTAAAGAATGATTGATAACCAAGGTTCAACAGACTGAAAGAAAACTGTCAGAGAAGTGAAATATTTTGAATTACATTCCAGCAAAAAAATCAGTAATATTACATTGCTGCTTTATGAATGCCGCCAATGACTAGCAAAGCAAGAAGGAAAATGCCTTTGTTAAATTTATAATGGTATTACAATTGAAGCATTTTCGGTAATGGCTCCCAAGATTAAATATAATAATTAATCATTTATTTTGCGAGTGACATCACATTAAAGAAGAAGAATTAAAAGTGTACTAATTAAGCATTCTGAATAGTGGAACTATGGCTATTGTGAGTTAAAAAAAAAAAATCTCCAAGGTTTCTCAGATCTTGATGGTTTTTCAGGCCTGGCAGAAGCTGAATCCTTAATAAGTCTCACATTACACATGGATTAGATTTGTAGAAATCCTGTAATTCAATAGGTACCTGCCTATTCTCTCCTGGCGTCAGCCTGCCTGCTCTGTTTTGCTATGTAGACATACCTGGCATTCCACCCGTGCTTGCTCACATGCTAAGTGGACTGGAGCCTGCCTACCAAAACATTGGGCTATTGTTGTGAACAAGAAATCTTCTTGATAGACGAGCAAAGTGTGAAGTTGGTCTTGCAATGGCTTATTAGCTCCATAAGAAGCATACATGACACTCTTTTATCTTCGGTTATGCTACAGTAACACGGGGAAGAAGATACTGTCATGTCCACTTTTTGGTGAAAGCATTTCCTAGAAGGCAGGCAAGTTTAATATAATTTGCAACCTCCAAAAATCACATTTATCGTGGGGAACACGTCAATGGGGAGTTGTTAGATGTGCATACATTATACAGTTTTCCAACACAATACAAAATTGTAAAGTAATAAAATGTATGCGTATATTAATAGTAATCTGCAAAACAAGTTATATCTATCTATAGTGTGTATATATATATATATATATATATATATATATATATATATATATATATAATTATAAGACGATCCCCCAATATTAATTTA
Organism: Spea bombifrons; assembly: GCF_027358695.1. NCBI lineage: Eukaryota > Metazoa > Chordata > Amphibia > Anura > Pelobatidae > Spea > Spea bombifrons. The sequence goes on from NC_071087.1 coordinate 150,433,987, forward strand.
GGAAAAAAGAAAAAGCCTGAGTATAAGACTATTCTATAGGGGGAAAAAGTTTTACTGGTAAATATTAATTCACATGTAAACTATTTTTTTTATATTTAATAAAAACTGTGATTGAGAAAAATGCATTTCTTGTTTTTTTTTCCTTTTATTTGCCAACCTACCCACAGTTATGCACTGTTTTGCAGTTATGCAGTAGTTTTGCTACTCTGCCCCCTGGACGTGCTATGCCAGCGCTCTGTCATAGAAGCCCTAGTGGAAGTTCCAGGTAGCAATGGAGGTTCATGCAGACATTCAGCGGCTGCCAGAAAGGAGGATCCAGGTGCCCTGCAGCGCTGCTGGGGATCCTCCTCTCTGGCAGCTGGCGAACATCTGCGCAATGCCCACAGACAACCTCCGCAGCTACCCAGAACTTCCGGAGCACCGGTTGTCTGATTATAAGACGACCTTGAATATAAGCATTTGGGCAGCCTCTCCTTCGTTCGTCCAATCGAGGGAGGGGGTGTGCCATTTTGCGGAAGTGTTTCGGAAGGTCAGTAGAATAAGGAGGGAGACATTGAGAGAGAGAGAGTGTGTGTGAGAGAGAGTAAGAGTGGAAGAGTGTGAGAGTGAAAGAATATGATTAATAGTCTGAGAGCGTGAATGAGATTGTGATCTGTAAGTGTGAGAGAGTGATTAAGAGTGAGAGAATAAGAGAGAGAGCACAAAAGAGTGAGTGGAAGTGGCAGAAAGAGAAAAAGCAATAAAACGCAAATAAAAATTATGAGAGTGGAAGTTATGCTGTACTGTCGTCTGTGTCTGGTTTGCTATTTAATGATGGGCGTTATGATGTACCGCTGTGATTGGGAGTTATACGCTACAACCGTCAGTGTATGGCTTAATATATAGTAATAGGTTTTATGCTGTAGCACATATGTTAGGTTCACTATGTGCCTTTTCTCACTATGAGATGCATCATATCTATACATGACTAACTGTATACAGTACTAATGAGGGCTATGCTATATGCTATAACACCTGCACATGCATAATGGGGATTATAGTACACAATCTCTAGAGTTCCAAAGGGTACTTTACTGTCCCATTGTCCCTAATTCAACTTGCCGCTTACTCATTTAGTTCACCTCTACAAATTATATATTGTTTTTTTTTCACAACAAGCAGTGCTTCCTTTTGAAATACCAATTCTCTCTCTCTATAATTATATATATATATATATATATATATATACCGTATTGGCTCGAATATAGGCCGCACTTTTTTCCCCCACTTTAAGTTTTTAAAGTGGGGGTGCGGCCTATATTCGGGCTCTAGCGCCCGACGCCCGGGACATGCAGTCCCGGGCGCCGGGCAGGCAGCGGGGTTAAGATACAGATCCCCCGCAGCGGTGCAGGGGACCTGCATCCTTCTCCCCAATACGCTCAGACAGCCTCCCCTGCCAGCACTTCCCACGGGGGGGGGGTGCCGGCACGGGAGGTTATCTAAGCGTTTTACCTCTGCCCACCCCCGACTTACCGGAGCAGACTCCCGGGTGTCTTGCGGGGCCGGCGGGAGACATTTACGCAATACGCGCATGCAACTTCCGGTACCGTATCGCGGCAGCGTATCGCGGGGAGGGAGGACAGCGGCAGCGGATCTCGGGGAGGGAGGACAGCGGCAGCGTATCGCGGGGAGGGAGGACAGCGGCAGCGTATCGCGGGGAGGGAGGACAGCGGCAGCGTATCGCGGGGGGGGAGACAGAGTGGCAGCATGTTTTTTTTGGTGCTTTTTTAAAGAAAAAAAAATTTTTCTTTAAAAAAGCACCAAACTTTTAGGGTGCGGCCTATATACGGGGGCGGCCTATATCCGAGCCAATACGGTATATATATATATATACACACACCGATTTTGGAAACACCTCGTACGCCTGGTACAAAAGTATAGATCCCAAAGTATTTTATTAGGGGCATTTTACATATTTTGACATATCAGTTTGCTAGTTTCACGTCTCACTTGAGGCACCGTAGAGGTCCCATATTTCAATTAAACCCCACAAAACTATTTTCAAAAACTAGACAACACAGGGAATCTGATTAGGGGCATATTGGCAAGTCTCATGCAGCTGATTCCACACCAGCACCTTCCCATGTTGGTGTAACCCCATAAACTACAGATTCCCTGAAATCACAGAGGACATGGGGCCTCAAAGTGACTCCCTTACCTTTCTTACCTTTTCACATTTATTGCAGGTATCAGAATACATGTTGAGGTTTCCTTTGTCTTGCACACACGGCAGGGTTTTTGCTGAAGTTCCCTGCGTTTTCGGTTGTTTTTGGTTTCTCCCCTTTCAGCTTGGGGAGGGCACTCTGGGTGTGTTGGTCTGCCGGACATCCAGCAGACAGCAACAGCAGTGCCCCTGCGGTCATCACAACTGCAATCGCCACAGTTGTGGTGACGTGATGACATTTTATAGGCATGAGGTAACAGATCCAAGGTCCATGGTATGCCAGTGGTTGTTATAGAATTAATTCCCTTGTTACTACTACTTTCCTCAAAATAACCTCTGTAAAAATATAGTGGGGGGGGCACAATTGTATGTCCTTGCCTCCAGCTTAAAAGGAACTAGCTGCACTTACAAGCTGTTTGAGGGCAAAGATGGTACCAACAAGCTGTATGGAGGAAAATATGGCGCTGGCAAGCTGTTTGCAGGCAAAGATGGCACTGACAAACAGACTGGGCACAAAGATGGCATTGACAAGATGTTTGGGCACAAAGATGGCACTCGTAAGTTGTTTAGTGGACAAGGATGGCATTGGCAAGTTATTTAGGAGCAAATAGGTACTGATAGATACTTTGGGGGCAAAGCTGGCACTGTTGGAAGTGAGTGACATGTTATTTAGTAAAATCGGGGGTCCCAAAGAGCTGGAGTGGTTGCCATAGAAAATGGGTGTGGTTGGAAATGTTATATTTGTTAAAGGGGGGAGTTATTAATATAACCACCACCTGACGGCGCCAAAATAATTCTTGCACCCATGCTTCAGTGACCCTAGACGTGGCGTTGTATATATATATATATTATCCCCTCACTATGTGTATTCAATATAGTGCACCATTGATATGACATTTAGTTGCTATCTTGTCTGAATGTTAATATTTAGAAATTGTATATTTCATTTAACAGAAAATATATCTACACCATTAAATCCATTGGTTCATCCTATTGTGTTTGCACAAAGTTACTCAAGGTGTTTCATGTTTTATTAGCTAATTATAAGAGTAATCAATAACTGATAGTATAGTAAAATATGAAGTGCTCAGTTTTAACCCTTTACTCTGCATGTAAAGCATTGTTGACACAGTTTCGCCAGGTATAACCAGTAGGTCGCACGATTCATTTTATACCAAGAAAATGATCCATGCTTGATCAATGTAGATTTAAGCAAGTCCAAGGCTGGGTTTAACGCAGATCACTGAACCGGTAAAATAACAGCTTTCAGGATTAAACACTTACTCCGCTCCTAATTTCTAAGAATGCTTGAAAATAAATTGCCATATTTATTAAGATGCATTATTTTAAAATTCTACCAAATAAGGTCAATTGTCAATAAGATAATTTGATTTTAGTTACAGGAGTTCATTGAAATCTTATGCACATTATTATACTAGAACTGGAAACCGTTTGAGATAATTGAACACGCTGGGTGCCAAGGGTTGGCTATAGTTTTGGTATAGTTACATTTAGGTGTTCATTTTATAAACAGCCTAAACTAGAGAAGTTGGTAAAATTGTCTAATGTGATAATGCTCAGATTGCACGCATTGTCCACATAGCAGAAGGACAGTTAACTTATTACCATAATTATACTAAAGAAACACAATCCAGGGTGACAAAAACATTTACTCTGTGTAGTAAAATGTTACCCTGTTTTTTTTTTACCTCTGGTGCATCAACTTTCGGGGACTCCCATAGCCCCGATCACAATTCTGTCTGAGGGCCACACATTTTAAGACATGTGTCTGTATGTTTTTTTTATTTAGTAAGGTGTAGTTGACGTGTGTGTGTGAGTTCTGCAGTGTCGGGTTATCTATTGTTAAGTTGGATATTGTTGTTGATTGGCTGAGGCAGCATTTTTAAGAGTAGGTTAAGAGGGAAAGACAGAAAATGTATCATATACGGTACATGCACGGTAAGTGAGCATAACCTACGGCCACACATATTCCGACGTCGGCAGCACTTATATCCGCGATCTCATATATTTAATTTGGCGGTGTACATAAAAAAAAAAAAAAAAAAAAAAAAAAAATTGTAGAAGGTCTACATGCAATCATAGAAGTAAGGATGATAGAAATACCACGCACACTCAAATTAGAATAGATAATTATAATGTGTATTTATCTTGCCAATGTTTCAGCCATATATAATTAATTAATGAAATCATCATTTTGGTCATTGGGATTCTTAATTCTTTTTGGTAATATTATTGAAAATGCCTGTATTATTCCAACAAATCTACTTATATCTTTTAACTGAGTGAGTTACGTTCTACTCAGGGAGGGGAACGACTTTCTGTTTGCACCTGGTTACTCCCCGGGACATCTACAAACTGCATAAAAGGCTTAATAATTTGTTTTTGCCCTGACAAAGGCCTTGTAGGGCCGCAATGTTGTTGCCAACTTTATTAGGGTAAGAAGCGTAGACAGTTTTTTTTTTTTGTATACATTGTACAGCCAATTCACTGTATTTGCAGCATGCTTACGCCTGTTTGGTAGGCCTCGTATTATACATTTGTATTATTTGAGCCTGTGACTAGCTTAGCGCACCGACATTTTTTCTTTTCCCTGTTTGCACATATTTGAGGTTGTTGGCTCCTCATCAGTCTGGTTGCAGCTGGCTGTCCAGGGGTTAATGGGGAGGAGGTTTAATTGCACCTCCCCCAACACATTAATAAGGTTTTGGTAGCCGTATAAACTGCTTTGTGTGCCCACTATGTAGGAGGTGAGAGTAGGTTCTCACCCTATTGAGAGTGTGCCTTGACGTGGCGGGTGAGCTTAATTATGCTTTGGCCAATTCATATAACCAAAACCTCTCATTTATATTATGTTTATATATTTGTTGCCAACTTTATTAGGGTAAGAAGCGCAGACAGTTTTTTGTTTTTTTTGTATACATTGTACAGCCAATACACTGTTTTTGCAGCATGCTTACACCTGATTGGTAGGCCTCGTATTATACATTTGTATTATTTGAGCCTGTGACTAGCTTATCGCACCGACATTTTTTCTTTTCCCAGGGCCGCAATGTTGGCAAGATAAATAAATACACTTACATTATCAGGCGCCCGCTGGCCTTAAAGTGCCAGGGCCGCGTCTTCATCACCATTCCCACCCTGTAGATATCGAATAGTTTATGCTGATTGACAAATGGGTAGTTTAGCTAATGAACTTAGTTATCCTAAAAGCAGCAGTTCCTACTTAAGATTGACTTTCAGCCATTCAGGTCACGCGAATTACACTTACTACGATGCTAAGTCAGAAAACTACGCAAGCGTCACTGAAGTTCGCATTGGTAACAAAAGGTTTTGTCGCTGAGGACTAAAGACATAAAATAAAATATAGAGCTAAATAACAAGATAAACACTAATTTAAAACATTTGCTATTCTGGATTAATGAAATTGGGATGCGTTGTTAAATAGGTATAATTTGAAGAGGACATATCAGCCGTTTCTCATCTCTCTAAAGAAATTTCCATGTAAACGTGCTGTATTAAATTTGCCGACATATATGAACATCTTTTTCTAATTTTTTGGCTGTTTCCATGGCAACAAAATGCTTTGAAGAATTTGTACAATTGTTATCTGCTCTCTGTTATAATTACAGGACAAGGGGAAATGTATCTCCATGAAAACAGTATATCATTGTTTGTTCTCTTAATGACTCGGAAATGTGTTTCTAATTCCGTATTCCAAACAATTATAGCGAACAAAAAATGTGTTAAAAAAAATTATTAGAATCTTCCAAAAAAGCCAACAACAATGTAATATAGTTGATATTTTGTTGCCCTTTTTTGAAATATTGGAGTGGGGGGTTGATACACTCCCTGGAAAGCAATCCATTTACATAGTTATGTTCTTAACATAACCCCTTGCTGAAAAAGCATTCAAGTAACCCTTGCGTTGTCGATCTGTGTCCCTGGGCCACACGTCCCTTAGAGAGTGCTTCCAAAATAACCAATGTGTCCAATGTCCAAATATTTATAAATCTTATCAAAGTGCCTTAAAAATTAAAATTTAGTTGAGGTTATGACTAGTTCTAATAAAGAAAGTATTTCACAGGCTACATGCCGGTTCTCTTCACAGTGTAAGCCCGCCGGTAGGTGAACCTCTACAGATTTGGTTCCAGAGACCCATGGCCCCTCCTTCACGCACCCAAAAATCACATCAAATAATAATAATATCAAGATCTATTATTTTAATTACATATGGCGTTACAGTTATATCTCTATGTATACTATTGCCACAAAAAATCTATATACTCAATAAAAACTACGACACTATGTGATACATGTACACAACTAAAAATATTACACCTCAGAACTTATAAAAAGGTAAGTCTTAGATCTAAGGTTAGATCTAGAGGAATGCATGTATCCATGTTTTGGCATCACCACATTACACACGCTAGCTTACACTTTCTAAGCTTATAAGAGTGAGAGTTGATCCAAGCGGGTTAAGCTGCTATCTTTTTTTCCCCTATCCAGTTGATCCATTGGCACTTTATTTACCACATTGAATTACAAGTTACTTATCTTGGAGTGCGAGACTTGGACTTCATTTGATAAGACTAGTTTTATAATGCATGTGCCAGCGAGGTAAAGCATACAGTAATCAGAAACTGAAAGTACTTATTCAGACTAACTATGGACTCAAGTTACGAATAAATCAAAGAAAACCCCCCAATCACCTTTAAGTAAACTAGAATAGGATAGATTTGTTGTTCAAATGGAGCACATTTTACTTTGGGCCTAAATGCCCACAGTGGAGTAACCTTTTCATGGTGTTAACTGGTGTCCTAGTCCTCCTCTCTCTGAAAGAGACCAGGCAATAATATAATCATGTAGCCTGGGCAAATAGCACGGACTACAACAAACCAAAGACTCAGATCATAAAAGCTGGGGGATGCTTGGGTTTATTCACTAAAAGAGAGAGTTTGCAGGAAGGTTGTGTTTGACTTCATTATACATTATGAAGGTCCAACCCAGGTGCACATGGCTGACCTTGTATAATGCATAGTTAAATCACTCAGATTTAAACATTCAGTTATGCATTATCCAGGTCCAGGTCAGCCCTTCCTGCAGAAGACATTTGCCAGTGTTGGCCCTTCTTAATGAATAGATGAGTGGGGGAGGAGAAACCAAACCTTTTGTTCAAACTCTCTCTTTAATGAATAAGCCACAATGTGACCCCGATGTCTTGTCTCCAAATACAAAATAGAACAAAGGGATTATAAATATGGAAGTTCAACAAGAAAGAATGAGAGCTCCTGATAGCCTGCCCAGGAGAGTGAGCATTTTAGTTCATAAACTGCTCTTTAAAACAAGTTTAAAAAAAGGAGCTGACTCGTGGGTACTTAGAGTCATGTTTTATCAATTTCTATGATAGACCGGCTAGAGATTTTTTTCTCCAATCAAAAATGCTGTTTCTAAAATATGTTTAGAATCAAATCAATCGAACACCCTTAATCACTATTTGCTTCGGACGTGAGTATAAGCAATGTTTTTACATTAGCGCTCCATCATACGATAAGAAGAAATTCCTCTATGTTTTGTCTGGAAGGTTTAGCCACATCACTTTCTTCAAATGTCAGTGATATGACACAGCTGGAGAATGTTCCCTAAATATTGTTTTCATTTATTCATAAAAATATTCACTTCCCAAAAATGCATACATTAATATTTGTCAGACTATAATTAAGTAGATAGTTTCAGACACCAAGATATCAATAAATAAAATAAACTTAAATAAACAAAATGCTAGGGATATTTTAAATATAACGGGTATATTTTATATTTTACTGTTGCAGCTGCTGAGGTGTTCAAATGTATTCACACTACTCCGCTCCAGTTAAAGGGTTTTCCATTCTTGCTCCCATCCTCTGCTTCTGTTGTTCTTTCCTCTTTTGCTTTTTTCTTCTCTCCTTTGACTCTTTTCTTCCCACATATCTTTTCTTTTTTCATTTTCCCTCTTGGTTCTCTCTCCTTTCTTCTTCTCCCCTCTGGTCTCTCTCTTTTTGGCTGTCCTTCCTCGTTCTCATGTCTCTTCCCCCTCTTCTGTTTTTTTTTTTTTCTCTCCTCACTCTTTTTTTTTTTGCCTTTGTCTATCCATTCTCTCCAAAAAAAGTGTGTGTCCTTGCACTTGAAGTTTATTTGCAATTTGACACAGACAATGGATGTAGCTGTATTGGTCAAGGTGTATTGGTGAAGATGAAGTCTAGTCATTGGATTCATTAAGAAATGCTTAGTTCTACTAAAGTCTAAATAACTGAAATATAAGTTAAATATTCAGTTAAATCCAAACTGAAGCATATTTATGTGAGTGTAGTGAGATGTGTCCTTTCATTGTATGTCAACTAAAAACACAAAAAACACAAAATGCCATTGGGATCTCTCTCGCTCTGTCTCTTAAGGAATTATATTCAGAGAAATAGGTAGCCTGTAATAGGCCAAAGAGAGGCGTTATCTGTTTCACAAAGGTTTTTTATGAATGTTGTGCTGTCTGTGTATTCTGTAGCTTTCACTCTCGCTCCGTCTCTGTCGTAATGCCAGCATGAAAAGACATCCACCCATAGAGGTGCTCGGAGAGGTACTTGGTGAAGTTCCATTCCATTAGAAGATGGAGAACATTCTTCGTCTCCTGTCAAATAGCTCACCAGTCAGGCCCAGGTGGACAGGTAAACCTAAGTGGCCTCCCCAGCCTCTTGCTCCAGACCGGTATCTAATATCTTCACTAGCCCACATACTCGTGCTAACACACACATACAAATTCACGCACCGTTACCCTTAACACGCACACACTTGAACACACACTAAAACAGACCTCTGCCTCTATCACATGTAATACGTAGGGGGTACACTTTTTTGGCACATAGTATCTGCTTAGGATGAATTAGGCAGATTTGTCTTCAAAACAGCAATGTTTTTATGTGATCCCATGGGCTTGTCCAGCCTTGGCCTTTGAACTGGCATCAAATACTTAATGCTGTATTCTCATCTTACTCGTCTGAACTGGACAAGTAAAGAGGATATGCACAGTGCACATACGCACATAGTTTAGGTTAATTAGAATCTTAATCATATGTGCCAACAAGATGTGTTCCAAGCTAAAACGTATTAATTACATTGTCTTGAAATAACTTGTACAGTAAATGCTATATTGACCAATCCAAAGTTGTTTTTGAATCGCTTTTCATTAAGATGAGCAAAGAAAACATGACATATCCTTTAAAATAGCAAAAGCACAAAACACAAAAATCTGTATTTCATAGCAGAAATCAGCTATGTTTTATACGTCACACTTCATTAGGAATAAAAACAGAACTAAGAAAATGTTAAAATGAAATTTTTATAAAATCATACTTGCATCTAACTATAGATTTTAAAAATGTAACGTGATTTTATTGTCTGTCAAAACTGCCGTTATGATTGTCAAGATCAAGACCCTATTCTCCTTCTTTAGTTGTAGGTAATTATGCGTGTTAATGTTAATTTTGTATTTATATCCAATTTTAATGTTATTTTCACTCTTTCACTAGCGCTATGGAATCAGCTAGCGTACCATAAGTAAAATGTAACATTGGAAAACTATCCTTCATGCTATAGTCTTCTTAGCTACATGAATGCAATGTATAACTGTATTACAGTGGATCTGTGTCAATATGTGGATGCCGGTAGAAGTAAATTGTGTCAACAAGAAAGGGGGCGCTGCATAGTACAAAGGGCTAATGGAAATCAGGGTCAGACTATCCAAGGTCAAAGGTCTGGTAGCAAAGGCTGTTGAGCAAGGAGTCGGAAACTGGTAGAGATCCAAAATGTAGGTCAAACGGCAAGCTTGGTCAAACACAGGAATTTTATGTCTACACTGTGAGAGCAGGAGAAGAAAAGGTAGAAACAAAGGAATTAAGGGTTCTCAATATAAAACTGCCTGGTTGCTGGCACAAGAGCCCCAGAACCCCTAGGTGTTGGCTGGTCACGTTTGGCAGCATCTGTAGTCCGGACATCATAGTGCACTCTGTTGTCATGGGCAGATTCTGATGTTTTTCATCTTGGCATCAATTGTCACATATCTCCATGATGGAACTTCAAATCCCATGACTTTGATTGACTAGCAGAAAACGGCACAAAGCCGGGTAAAAGGTTGGGAGAGGACACAAATACGTAGGACCACCTTATATTGCCAGGGCGGCCTTGTGATCGCCAGTCCGGCCCCACTTATATGAGTGTGTATTAAACCAAATATTTTACATGGAATAGAAATATTTGGTTTAAAAGTAAGGAACTAATTTAAAAAAAGCTACTGCAAAATGAGTTATTGTTATCTTGTTCTGAAGTCCTCTACTGCACTCTGTTCTACCTTTTAAATGACAAAATGGGAGGAATAACTTGATAAAGAGAAATAATCATGTACATCCTAAAAACAGATGGTTAACATATCATCTGATAAACCAAATGCCAGTGTGCAGCTGGATACATGCTGAGTGCGAGAGAGTGTAGCATGTGGCTGCTGGTAGGTACGTAATTTAGCTGCCGCTGGCCTTAAAGTCCCAGTTCCAATTTTCTTCTGGCTGTGAACATGGCTGCTCCTAAAATAGACATAAAGGTGGGTTTATAATACATATACCGTATATATATATATATATATATATATATATATATATATATATATATATATATATATAGCCTGTTTTAATCTATTAATAAACATTACATAACTTTAATTAGTGTAGGATTGGCAAAAGCAAGCATTATACATATGTATTTTTTACGCGTATTACGTTATATTACATCATAGTATAATGTATGATATATAGTATATTTTCCTATATTTTGCAAGGTATAGAAGAACTGCGTTCTGCATTCAGTTCAGCTTTTCTGTGCTGATACTTAACTTTTGTCCAAATCTAGATTTATGAAGAGGTTTACATCTTGACTAGATACAGGTACTAATTCTTTCGCAGATAATTAGCGGAGACATGCAAGCTTTGTCTGAATTAGTATTCTGTCAATATACAAGATAACAATGCTGAGATACATGACTGTTCTATATGGATATGCAGTTGCCACTAGTGGGATGCTTTCACTCACCCCATAATCCAGTTATCTGAATAGATCAAGACAGGCACATGTCCAATAAATCACTTTCAAGTTCTTGGAGAAGGAGTAGCTAATTAATCTACCTAGCTGTCCTGCATGCGTCCTACTTAGCTTGGGTTAGTTTCAGAATTTAGTGATTTATCAGATAAACCTTAAAAATATATTAAAAACTTGTAATAGAATCCGTGGTCTATTAAAACTTATAACAGTTACTTTTTTCAAGTAGGACTTGAGAAGTTGTTGTAGGCACACATCTGTAGCTAGAACCCTGCTATAGATAACTATTATAGTTGGAAACGACTGATTTTTTTAATGGAATATCTTCAAATGCGTACAGAGGCCCTTTATCACTCCCATCACTCCTGTGTTCCAATGGCCCTTTATCACTCCCATCACTCCTGTGTTCCAGTGGCACGCTATGTTCGCTGATCCAAGCTTAAGTTTAAAAGGCTAATCGGGTTCATTCCTCCTGTGTATATGTTCTGTGGATGACCCGGCTTGCCTGACTTCCGCTCTGGTTCCTGACTCCTGCCTGATTTTGGATTTCTGGACTCCTGACCTTGGCTTGTGTGACTACCCGTTCCGGCTCCTGACCTTGGCTTGTTAGACATTTACCCGCTTGTCTCTCGATTTTGACTTTGCTATTATATTTTATAGGAATGGCAATCACGAGGCAGCCCTGGCACATTATATATATATATATATATATAAATATATATACATACTTGGGAACTCTCCATCGACGTATGGCAGGCTATAAAGTGATATCAAGGTTTATCTTTAACCTTTAAGAAACTAATTAAGCCAACCTTTCTTATATGACATTGAGCATCCCAAAGCATTTTATACTGCCGGAGAGGGGGAGCAACCAGCAGAAAGTGGGAAGATAATACAGTTTTTAGTCAAATACTGAAGTGATTCCTGATTTACTTATTCTTAGAGTATTTAATCTCAATAATTTCACTATGGTTATAATTTAGATTAGCCTCTTACATCTCCTGCTCGGCAACGCACATGTGTGGATACTCATATACGGCGGGTATGCGTCCCCGGTAGGTCCTGTGCCTACCCACGGGTAGAGGGGTGCAGCACTGGTCTTTTTGCCAGGAAAGTAAGGCAGCTACCTGGGATGCCTGGCCCAATTTCGTACATCCTCATGGACACACGTTGATCTATGCCTACATTAGCATTCTAACTGTGTAAAACGACATTGTTAGAACTGTGTAATAAAAAGACACAGCTAATGAGCTTGTGCCCATGAGGATGTACCCAACTGGGCCAGGCATCCCAGGTAGCCTGACATACTGGTGTGGGGCTTATTGCCTTGGGTGCTGTTTGGTCTAGGACTGGCCCAGAAGGGACATCTGGAAACACCAGACTGCATTAGCGTATATATATTGCATTAGACTGCAGTGTATATATGACTGCATTAGAGTATTTATACTTATATATTGTATTATAGGTTACCTGAAAATTAAAAAAAAGTCCTATTCAGAGGTGGTAAAAAAAAACATATAACGGAATAAGGAGGTGTTTTCAACAAAACTTTTATATTTTAGTTTTATTTTATAAACTTTAGAGATAGCAATATTTGGCTTTCATGTTTTCAAATGAAAGTGAAATGAGAAAGTGAAAAATCTCTCTCTCGTTCTTTGCCTAGCAAATTGTTTTAATGGCATTAGTGCCATATGGGAAATAATGTTGTGTTAGATATTAGATATTTACGATACTTAACAGATGCACTGAAGACTGATTCGGTTTAATCAGTATTACAAATCCTGCATTAATTTTTCATGTTTAGAATTCGCAAAAAAAAACATGAAAACTTCAGAAAAAGGATGTGAGCTTAAGGTTAGGTGGTTCTTAACCCAAATATCGAAACAATGAATGTCCAGGAACAGAGATTTAAATCCAAGTCACTCAAGATGATAAAACTAACTCTCACAGAGATTTGATCCATATGTCATTGGGCTGGATTATCGGGGAGATTATATAACCACAGAGGAGAAAGGAAGATTTACTTTCATCAGTTATAAAACCCTTTAGCATATTATAACGAGCATATATCGGAACTGACCCGGAAGCCGACACAAAAATGATTGCAATAAATGAAGAATACATTTGTATTAAGATTGGGTCAATCTATTATGTATATATATGTATGTATATATATATATATATATATGTATGTATATATATATGTATGTATATATATATATATATATAGGAAGAGGGATATATATATATATATATATATATATATATAGGAAGAGGGATATATATATATATATATATATATATATATATATATATAGGAAGAGGGATATATATATATATATATATATATATATATATATAAATATATATATATATATATAGGAAGAGGGATATATATATACTAAGCTAATAGGCATCAGGCAGTTTAGCATAACAAGCACATTAAAAAATAAAATGAATGCACCGTACATCTGATGCTTGTAAGGTTGACATCGTAACAGAATAAGGAATAGCAATAAACAATACTACAAATATAAACACCAGAGAAAGGCATAATTAACTTAAATCACAGAAAATAATGAATAGCAATTAGTAATTAAGAAACAATTAAGTCATTTACTAATTTAGTAATTATATTAGCCAGAAACATTGCTTACGTAATTAAGAATTGGTATGTGCCGAAAATATCTTTGTGAAATTGCTAATTAGGTAATCAATATATTAAATGCCATCAAAAATATATTTAGTTATTCAAATAAACCAGGGATGTATGGGGCGCAGGAACGTATATAGGGAAAAATAAAATAAAAACAACACAATATAGTGTAGATTGTACTTCCAATAGTAGTGATAAAGTAATGTATTGCACTCACAAGTGAAAGAGGCAAATCCAACCCATCAACATGGAATGTAAAGAGGCTTTTAATATTCTTCAGTGAAAATCTAAAAAACAAGCTTAAAATGGTGCAATATCTTAGGTAAAAAGACTATACCAAATAGAAATGCACTCACATATTTTCCATGCATAAAAATGCATATATAGGCATAGGTTAAAGTCCAATTGAGAAAAAGACTCAATTGGACTTTAACCTATGCCTATATATGCATTTTTATGCATGGAAAATATGTGAGTGCATTTCTATTTGGTATATTCTTTTTACCTAAGATATTGCACCATTTTAAGCTTGTTTTTTAGATTTTCACTGAAGAATATTAAAAGCCTCTTTACATTCCATGTTGATGGGTTGGATTTGCCTCTTTCACTTGTGAGTGCAATACATTACTTTATCACTACTATTGGAAGTACAATCTACACTATATTGTGTTGTTTTTATTTTATTTTTCCCTATATACGTTCCTGCGCCCCATACATCCCTGGTTTATTTGCATTCCTACACTTTGAGGAGAGTGTATTTTGGGCAGCTGCGGTCCGATTGGGGAAGTATCTTTATAATTTTGTTTTTTATTTGCACCTACCTGAGTGACACGTGATTTTAGTTTTATTTCGGTTCACGTTATTCAAATACATGCACTAAATAGTAAATATGGAATAACCACTCTTTCACAAGTTTATCATATCACTGAGGCTAAATACTATGAACAGACTGAAAAATGAAATGGAACCAAACATAAACCTAGATATTTAATTTTGTTGAGAGTAAAAATAAATTAAGCTCATCTTTTTTATGTTCTTTATGTACATTTATTTATAATATTATTTGTACAACCACTGGTGCATTGGAACACATATACATACGATTCCGTAACAGGTGGCTAATTTTTAATCCATTGTTATCAGATGCAGGTGGAACTACTTTTATTTGTGCGGGGCTTTTTATTTTTTTGTTGCAATTTCTTTTTAAATGGAGGAACCCTTTACCTGGGTGAAGATGAGGAGAGGCTAGGGCATCTTTTGACAACAGCAGACGGGGATGGGAAAGGTAAATTAAATACTTTCTTCCTCCACAGGTGGCACTCTTTAAGGGCCAAGTGGGTAGATAGTGATTTTGCACGGTCCGTTCTCCTGGTGCCTGAAGGTTTCTTGGATAAAGGGAGGAGTAAAGGCACAGGATTGTTTTTTAACCCCTTAATGACAAAGGCCGTACATGTACGGGCTCAAAATGCATTGTTTTCAATGGGTTTAGGGACCGCCCATTGTCCTTAAGGTCCCACACCTTATATAGTACTATACACTCCATCTTATTACCCACTGTGCACAGAATGGTGGAAGAGTGGTTGGTTGTTGGCTCCTCGGTTATTAGGGGTCCTGGTGTCTCCTGTATTTATTTAAATTATTTAAATGTATTGCTTGTTGATTTAACCCCTAACCCAACTCCCCTCACAAAGTCTTGTTATTAGACCCAAAAGGCTCCCCACTCATTGAACTATGCAGTATGCATGGCCAGAAGGGAAACCTACCAGTGTTTGACCTTCATAACGAATATAAAAGTTAGAGAGGTCATACCATAACGCTCCCGGAAACGAACAACTCTCTGTTTAGTGAATAAACCTCACATTTTGCACAAAATATAACCTTCCTTACAAGGATTAGGTTTTAGGAATAACTTGAAAATATGGAAGAAAGAACAGGGTTGGTTGTGGCGTCAAAATAAATAAAGGACAGTTAGCATGACGAAAAAAATGGAAAATAGATAAAATGTATTTGGAGCATAAAAAGAACATACATGCACATATATGTTCTGTATATATAGTAGTTGAAATAAAACTGATGTTAATATTTTTATTAATGGAAAACGTGTAATTCTTGAGTATTGATATTCACAAATGTGATATAAAAGTGATAAAGAAACATTAAGTTTCAATGGTAATGCTTGCTCTCAATACAACATTATTTTTCTGTACATAATTGACCATATTAAATGCAAGGAAAGTAGATAAGACAAAAAGTCTCATAGTAGTATCCTATTTAAGTCATCAAATATTGCAGAATTACCAAGAAAAACTATAAAACCTTCCTACAGAACTGCCAAATAATACAATTTGCCCTTTTTTATTAGTCTTTAAGTTTAAATAATTTGCCCTTTTTTTCATCCTTTAAGTTTAAATAAAAGGGGGAAAGAAAAATAGGATATGAGTACAATAAAATAAGTCTGTTTCAATTGTTTAAATTTTGTATTTTCAATTTTTTGTTTCTATTCATTAAAAGAACCTAGAAATGGCCCTTTCTGTATAATTGTTTCAGGCCCAAATCTCCTTAATCTGGGTTTGGGTATGATTTGGGATTAGCCCACTCATAAATATACCTGTGGACCTTTCGGCTCTGGCTACCCAGAGCCCGCACTTGAGATGGTCCCACTGACGTCGCTGGACACCCCCCCATTGGTGTGGAGTGGGCATGTCAGCAAGGCCGGCCCAAGACAAAATGGCACCCCCCCATTATCTACCCTGCCGTCCCCCCCATTATCTACCCTTTCTCTCCCTCCCTATTATCTACCCTACCCCCCCCCCTTGTACTTACCTTTTAGCAGTCCTGCGGCGAGTCTCCCTGCTCGGTCTTGGTGCCGGCTTGTATTGCTGAGCACCGGAAATTACGTCATCTTCCGGCGCTCAGCATTACAAGCCGGCACCGAGACCGAGCTAGAGGGCTCGCAGAGGAGAGAGAGGGGCGCCGAGCCTGCGCCCCTCTCTCTCTCTTCCACTTTTAAAAAAAAGGGCACTTTGCCGCCCCTTCAAAAGTGCCTTCAAAAGTGCCGCCTGGAGCAGTTGCCCCACTCGGCTCCATTTTCGGGCCGGCCCTGCGTGTCAGGACCCCCACCACCCAGAGGATACGAGTGTCAGCCTGGAGAACTGGAAAAGCGCAGCTTCTCCCGGAGTCTCCAGGCTAGTTCCCAGGAATGCTCATAATGCCTGGAGTGACATAGCAAGACGTTATGTGGCTCTGTCGTAATAGTGTGCTGCATATATGTATTTACGTGTATGAGTATGTGTGTGAGCAAGTCGGTATGTGTGCATTAGTGTGTGTATTACTGTGAATATGTAAGTTTGTATGTATATGCACGTGTGTGTGTTAATGTTAGCGGGTATGTGTAAGTGTGTGTGTGTGTGAGCGAGTGGGTATGTGTGCATTAGTGTGTGTGTGTATTACTGTGAATATGTAAGTTTGTATGTATATGCACGTGTGTGTTAATGTTAGCGGGTATGTGTAAGTGTGTGTCTGAGTGAGTGCGTGTGTATGTTATGGTGGATAAAGGCCACTAAGCTGTATTTGTCCCCAGGCCTGAAGATGCCGGCCCTCCTCTATGTACCTGTAAACAGTTTGTAGAGATGAACAAAAGTATCTTAGCAGGAATTGGGATTTAATTGAATTGCACGATTGCCAACTGAACTGCCCAGAATTCTCTTACTGAGAACTTGAACGATTTTGTTCTTGTTAATAATTAAAGTATCGCAGGACACTGTGGCTTAATTCTAGAATTGTAGAAGTTGGTCAGTTGTATATTTGCATATTTATTTTATGTTCCATAACACAAGTATAAAATCAAAGGTTAATTATTACAGATTTTAATAATATTGTACAATAATAAAAAAATATATGCTTAATCCGAACACTAAGAATGAACAATCAAAAAAGCCAATTTTATTATTATTATTATTATTATTATTATCTTTTATATATAACATCACTTTTTAATTGGAAACATTTTGCAACTATTTTGTACATTACAAACGTGAATTTACTCCCTATTTCTTTTTAAATCAATAGCGTGTTTATAGAAGAAAAACGTAGAACGTTTCGACAGCTTTCCTGATGCTTCTGTAGGAAACTATTATGTTCGTCTAGGAAAAGGTATTACAACTCGTATTTCCCTGTGACCAATACAGGTAATCAGCACTTTGAAGCAATTTCGGACAAAGTAGGAATATCTCGCCTTTCATTTGAAGGTAACACATGGAGTGCCATTATCGTTATTTGTGACATTTCAGTAGACTATTAAAATCACAGGTCCCAGGAACCCCAGCTATTCCAGAGACTACGCTGAAAAGTTAACTCAATCGGCCCTTGAGAGCTGAGCAATACTTTATTGTTTCTGAAAGCACCATAATCCATAATAATTGTTTCTGGCGCTTGTAAGGTTAACACTGTAACAGAATAAAAAAAAAACAAAAAAAACATCAAAAATATGGACACATACAAGGGAAATTTAAAAAATATATATATATTTAATAAGAATCAATACAGATGTTTGTTATTGAACAGATGGGGCTTTCAGATTATTGGTTCACAAGCAGTTACAGATAATTCCAACTTCTTGATTACCGATTTTGTACCATATTTATTTTATTTGAGTAAGCAAAGAATTTTTTTTTTTGTTTTTTTTTTTTTGTTAAGCGATTGCTTTAAAGGCAACATAAAACAGTTGGCCCTAACAGTAGCTTACTTATGATTTAGGGACTTGTAGTACTTAATATATAATGCAATAATCTATGATGTGCCATTTGTCATTCGGACTCGACCCGCAGATTATAGCTTAGGGCAGTGCATCTGTGTACGGATCTGGCAGAAAATGGTTTAAAAGCCGGCACAGCTGAGCACGATGTCTCAGTCTAGCTGGAGACTTCAACCTCTCCTCCAAAGGTCAACACGAGCGACACTTGTGACGACCCAAATTGTTAAACACACGACTAATATACATACAGGACCCAGACTGCCTGATGTCTACTAACTGGCTGCTTGGTGGCTGGTCTTCATTTTATGTGACAATTGTGTTGGGAAGCGTCTAAGTAGAGCATATTGATGTCCCAATGGGTGTAGCCCTCGCTGTTTCAACAAATCCTCCTCAACATTTATCAATCAGGCATACAAAAGCCAGAGCACCGAATATCTAATTTAGCCACGCTACCCAAGGCAAATAGTGCCAGATACCACGTTATTTAATTTGAACTTGTTAGTGATGCCCTACTGTCAGAAGGCAATTTACCTTCACACTTCGCAAATGAAAAAGTAAATTTGTTGTGCTTGAAAGACTTACATGAGTTACAAGCAAAATTTTAATTAGCATGTCATTACACGAGTAATATATTGCTTCCCTGTCGCTCGGGCTCGCATACAGATGCCCGCGTCTACCGCTTGTGTCCAATCCGCTTTCATATTAATGGGACGGGTACTAAAATATCTAATTGAAAAAACGGCGTTTATGAAAACGGAGATTTTTCTTCTCTCTCGCTTTGCATATACCTTAAACGCTGATCTTAATCAAAGAAAAGAAAATTGGACTCTGCACTTCATGATGAAAAAAATATGATAATGAAAACATATGTTTATGATTGCTGCTTCTTTTAATAATAACACAAGTGACCTCATTTCTAAGAGCCATACATACAATTGCTAACTCCAGTAAGCTCCATATTAAGAATATATATATAATAATAATAATAAAAAAAAAATATATATATATATACTTTAAGCTGCTAGAACATTTTTGAAAATGGGCACCTGAAGATATGTGGACTAAGAAATATGCTTAAATATGGGAAAAATGTACGATAAATGAGTCACTAAAATATCACTTGTATATCCGGTTGCTCCTGACCAATAACATACACTTCGACAGCAGATAAGAACCACTCAGCCCATGTAATCTGCCCACTTCTCCTAATGTAGAGACTCAGATCCCAATCAGTCCCTGGTCTTGTCTTAAATTCAGGATAGCCTTATGTCTATCCAATGCATGTTTAAATTCACTCACTGTATTAGCCTCTTACCACTTCTGATGGGAGGCTGCTCCATTTATCTGCCACACTCTCTGTAAAGTAGAGCTTCCTTACATTACATCTGAATCTCTGACCCTAGAGCTTTAGACGTTGGTCTCTTGTTCAATTATGGTCCAGAGTGCGAACCATTACACCATGCAACCACACATTAGTAATGCATGCAAAAACAGTGAAATCGATTATTTACTATTTAGAAAAAAAACATCTTTACAGTAATTATAAATGCTCTCTCAGCAATAGAATAGCATTGTGCAGTAAGTATTAGAGAAGCTTTCAAGCTAAGCAAATATTCTTATGATTTCAGTAATATCCACTAAACAAGGTGGATACAAATTACAAGGACACTATCGAGTGGTACTGAAAAAGAAGATTGCATGCGGAAATCTTACAGGGAACCAATTAAAAAAATCATTGTTAACTACTTACATTGACATATATATTTAGGAAGCACAACCCAGAGTGCACTGATTTCACATCAAAATCACTGTGCGTCGGATATAGTCGAAGGAAAAAACTTATGTTGGAGCAGGTACTTGCCACAGCAGAAGCTCATTACAGCCAATGTCTTACCTCTGTGTTACACTAACATATTTGTTAATAATATCTATCAACCAATATGTTCTAAAAATATAACAATTACATTTATATGTCAAATATTGAAAGTGAAAATCAATTAGATAACATTCGATTCCTACAGAAGTGACTGTGAATGAGGTGTAGTAATAAATAAGTCAATGTAACTCCCACTGGTATGTAATCTAACATAGGAGTAGTGTCCATGTGTTGGCACTGAAAGTGTTAAGATGCATTACATTGCTTTTGACTTGTAGTGAGTAATCAAGGCAAATATTTTTTTATGGTCTAAAATGTTAATGTAAAAATGTGTGCATTTAAGTTGTGCTATTGCTCTACACACCCGGTTAAAATATTAAGATAACGTTGTTTTCCATTGATTTTAAAGTAGGTTTTTTTTAGTGGTCGTAAACTACAACTCCTGGTGGAAATTTGGGGGTTTTGGACAATAGTGCTATTAAAAGATAATAGAAAACTGACAATCACAATGTACAAAATGTATAATAACGTGAACACTCATAAGACATAGTGCTAGAGGAGGAGAAGAGGGGTCTGTTTCCGCAAGATTTTTTGTTCATTAGAAGGTTTTAGGGGAATGAGACTGAAGGTGAGGGAGCACTCCTGTGAGGAGGATTTCATTGTGGCTCAGGCCACATACAGGAGTCAGTCGCTTGGAGATCTTTAGGTGGCAGAATGTAGGTTGTATGGTATTGAGGATAGGTGTTATACTTTAATGAACAGGTGGGTGCTTAGTGAGTATTTACAGTTACAGGATAGGGGAGAATCTGACAGAATGGGGGCCAACCTGGATACAGAAGTGGGAAGAAGTCACTGGAAGGAACTTATAGCAGGGGATTGCAATAAACCAGATGGGATATCACAAGGGAACGTTGGTGTTGGTTTATTTACAGTTCTTGTTGGATTTGTGACTACCTGATTATAGCTATTTCTTACTAGCTATTATTTATTTATTATATCTTAGTGCTTCACCTTTTCATTAGGTTGTATTTTATATAAGAAGGAGGCTGCCGGGGCCACCACCTAAAGCTTTGCAGAGTATATATAGAAATAAATATATATATATATATATATATATATATATATATATATATGTGAAAACACTAGAAAAGTCTTTCTGTTGGTGGTTTGAGATCGAAATATATACCGTTAGTTCATAAAGAACATATTTCGAGATCCAACAAAGTTCATAACAAATGACATGAAGAGTTATGACGAAAGACTAAGCAAATTGGTTTTGTTTAAATTAAGAAAGAGATACAAGAGTGTGAATAGGGCTACCTTTTGCTTACATACGAAAGGTCAGAACGCAGATATTTCAAAGGCTGTAAATATGACAGAATATCATCCCTCACAGATTAGAGGGAAAGATGTTTTATGGTCAAGGAAGGAAGGGTCCTTCACAGTCATAACAAAGCAATATGGAATTCATTACCGGCAGTTAGTGGAGCAGATATTTTAAAGAAAGGCATCAGTTACAGAAATCTGTGAAATTGTGGAAATATAATTTAACGAAAACGAGGAGAATTAGCATTGTTGTGCCTGTGAAGCATTTTCCTTTGTCAACAATGTCAGCTTTTGAACTTGGTGCGATTGTCAGGTTCAACTGCAAACTCAACTACCTAAAAGATCCTTCATAGTTTTTAGAGGAGCTATTTATTTATTTATTTATTCAATAAACCAGCGCATAATCTGTGTCTGATTTACAAGATATACCAAATGTAACATGTTGGTAGCGTTTCATGTAAAACCTTATAGGCTCTAATAATATTATTTTGACACATATTGTCTACGACCGTGTTAAATGAATCTAATGAATATATAATGCGATTTGATTTCTGAATGAGATTGTTGTTTTAAACTGTTTTCAGGGCAGTTTTAGGGAAACTCTGCCATTAGACGAAGCCAATGGAATCTGTTACAGCCTGACTAGTGGATCCTGACCCATTCTGGTAATTTGATTCCCGTTGGGTCTATGCTTCAGGGTTATGTTTAGGTGCACATTACTTCATTACATAAGGATGGTAATAATCACACTGTTTAAATCCATACAAACTGGTGTTCATAAGATAAATGATTAGATCTAAAATATTATAATATATATATATATGTACATATATAATATTATTACATATAATATTATTACATATAATATATATATATATATATATTTATACACATTATAATTTTCTGTGGGACCTTATGTTCTGCTCCCTATAAGTGATGAGACAGGTAATAGAAGAAGCTTTGTTAAGGGTGCATGTTTTCTATGTATGTCTTCTGTTTTATATCTAAATGCCTGCTTCTCTCAACATGTTATTTCCAATGTATGAGCCAACTACACTGTGTGCTTTAATAGCCTTTAGGCAAAGGTTGGTTTAGCCCCCCACATGCGCATCAAGAAGCCTAAAGGTGTCTAAAGTGCAGTTGATGAGCGGTAGGTGCCAGCGTTACATCCCTGTTCCCAAATCCTTTCCACTGGAAGTCAATTTTAGGTACCTACTACCTTTTCTGTGGAATTTACTCACTAATACTGTTCTGGTTGGTTTGAAGCATTTTAAACACATTTGCTCTTAGAAAGTTGGTCAAATCAGTTAGAACCTTTTTGGAAAAATTGTCATACCCCTTACAATTCTAAAATTCATTAAATTCTTTGTAAGTATCCTAGAAATAACACTCATACGATAATAAAACTATTTATTGGTTTAAATGGTCCGTTCTTTTTTGACCAGTTATTCTTTTTTTTCGCAAGGTGAGTTTTCAAAGCTCTTTTTTATTTAGCTTCTTTTTTTTTTGCAACCAGGAATGAGGTCTGGTCCTTTTTTCGTTGTAAGATATTTTTTTATATCTTCTATTATAAATCCACAGCGAAGAATTCAATGCTCTTTGTTGAGGGCACTATAGAAATAATACATTTAGAGTAACTTCTTTGTCCTTATGAAGAATGATCAGTGGAAAGCAACCTGAAATAGATACAAGCATTCAAGCTTTAGCCCATTGTGTGTCACACCACCACATAATATTTTGCAGTGGTTTAAAATGACCTGGAACATCAGATTTGTCAAGGTCCATTTGTTCAAACTGTCGAGTACAGAGAATGGCATGACCATTGTGCCAGAGGATGTTTTTCCTTCATTGAGAGCATAGCGCAGTCAGATTCTCAAATAAGATCTGTCATTGTAAATCTTAAACAAAAAAGGGAAGAAGCACAGAGATTTCCACCATGCCTATTAAATATACCTCTTGTTAGCGCTGTTTTATGTTTATTAGTTTTGTGAATGGTTTATTTACAATGCTAATGGTATTTTCAACTCATTAAGCGGCGCTTTATTTTTTTTATTACCAGTGTTTCGGCTTTATTGTTTAATGAATTATGGGTTATAGGCAATTGCCTTCAGGTATGTTGTTATAACGCTATAAGGTCAGCCTCTATGTTTTAAAATTTATGTACTTTATTGTTGAGCCTAGAGTGACAATTCTAATTGAAGCCAAAATCAAGTTACCAATGAAGCCAAAAGGAGATATGAAATATGCGGTTACCAGCAAAAGAACATTTTCCAGATCCCAACCTAAAGCAAAAATAATTCTACTTTTACAAAAAATACAGATACTTTGTAGAATTACTTGGATCCACTATCAGCAGGGAATTAGAAGAGGCATTACAACTTTAGTATAATGGGCTCGACACCGAAGCAATCATCTTAACGTTTACAGCCTATTGACTTAATTACATATAACTTGTAAATGTAAAATATGTTGGTAAACCTATATGTGGACCTCTATAAGAGGAAATATTTCCAGGGAATAGAAAGATGATGAATAAACAGTAGATGGAATCACAAGTGTGCACTGGATACACGGTATCACTACATCAGGACATCATTAGTAGTAAAAGCCATTAATGTGGCTGAGATGTTCCATTTACAAAGTGAAATGGAAACAATGTATGGCTTCATTTCTGCTATGTTATACATACGGTTTGGCTAAGTGTGGCGAAATCCATTCAATGTTTACTTCAGACCCTATACCCTCCAAGGATATACATTTTCTGATTTGTTTGAGAGTCTAACTTTAGCCACATCGTTTATTTCTCATTTCCATTTTAGGACAACCCCAACTACAATATTCAACAGATGAACTAATTGAGAAGTTAAGGTAGATGTTTACAGTTTTAAATTGAAACCCCTAGTTGTTAAATGACAAAAACATTTGGAGTGTCCTAGCAACCTTTCTGTTTGAAGCCTTAAAATGACCAAGATGGAATAAGCAGTTGCTGTTAACATAATAGAAATTGTCTGATCCTCTCCTGCACAGCAAAGTCTCAGTAAAGTTCCCTCTGACCATGAACAAGGATACTTCAATATAAATCCATGAATTCTGTCTTTTCAAGTTTCATTAGCAATGGCAAAACTACGGAAGGGAAGGAGACACTCTATGCAGCTTTTGGCTGTGGCTTGAATCAAGCCAACATTGGCTCTCCAAGCTATAGGCATCTCTCACCTTGTGTAACGGTAACCAATATCAGGCAAGAAGAATAGACAGCCCCTAGGAGCATGTACTTTAACAAACACTGCATTCCTAAACATAGATACAGTACATATACTGAAAAAAGTTTAACTTTTCCAAGTACCCATATCTGGAGATCCAGAAGAAGGGAACAATCACCAAATTACACGTTTAGGCCATATTGTCCCAATAAGTTTAAAAAAACATGTTATTGACCCTAAAAGCAATTAGACTTTACCTCTTGAATTAACATTACATATACCAAAGTTAATAGTTATAAACCTAAATGTCTGTGTTCGCTAGAAGGTATTTCTTTTTTTGAAAGTATTAACTGAATCTGGCAAAACCACTCCACTTGGCATCTTAATTGCCTTGTCTGTAAAAAAAACTTTCCATTGCTTAACAAGAAATCTTTTTTCTAGCCTTAGAGGATGTCACTGCATTGTCTGTAAAGTTCTATAAGTGAAAGTGTCCTTGAGTCTGTATATAAAAAACCATATCATCACCTCAGCCTATGCTATCAAAAAAAAATGTAGAAAGTATGTCTTCAGAGCTGAGCCCTTTCCTTTAATTAGTTTTGTTGCCAATCTGTGGATTTTGTCAAGATCTGGTCTCACCAATGACACATAAAGAGGTAATAATAATGTCCCAAAATCACATAGATTCATTCTTCTTGTACTGCAGGACAGCAATTTGCTTGGTTTTGCATAAATTGCCTGAGATCCTCCATAGTGGATTTCCATAATAAGCAGCTATTTCATTTTTTTAGCAGTTTTCTTCAAAATATGGATGAATCCAGATTTCTGCTAATCCGCCCATCATGCTTTAAGTAGGAAATGTTATGACTAGGACCCTATGAATATACTATTATGTCCAAGGTGTAAGGACAACTGCATAATAGTACAGCTTTGCTATTTTTTATTAGCAGAGAAATCTCGCTGCCAATCCATGGGATTCTCTGGGTTCCCTGATAACTCCTATTTCTGATCGTGCATACTGTGATCAAGAACGGAAGGATGTGGAGCCCTGCCACCTAACCGATGCGTGATCAGACTTGTGTGTGAACAAAGTTTATCCTTCTTCAAACAAAATGAGAAAATAAAATATATATTTTTTTAAAACAGTAAAAAAAAATGAAAGCTTAAGAAGTAAAAAAAAAATGAAAACTATAACACCTTGCATCCCACTTAAAATATAAACATAAAAAAACCTTTGTTGTCCTAAACCATGAGTATCTTAAGCAAAATTTTCTATTTTTGCCCATGTATATATTATACCGTATATATATATATATATATGCACACTTTTTTTTTTTGCTGTAATTGCAATTTTTGTGAAAATTTGGGCTGCACACCTGCAAAGTGATAAAACATAAATGTCGTCGGTCTCGTTTAGTCTTTTCCTCCTCTTGAAAGATGAAATTCTTTACAGTGCACAAGACAAATGATACAAAAGGGAGGAGGGCAGTGATTCAAACTGGATAGGCTTACAACATAATTCAATTAAATCTTGTGTGGCACGCATGATCACAAAGCAGGGCCACGACTCAAGGTTCGTGAAGGCCGGGAGGCTGCACGTCAATAAAAAAAGATCCTTTTGACTGGTTAAATGCGACCCAAGCATGTGCGGAAAACTCCCATCTAACAGGTGGCTAAATAAACCTCAGCTGGTGTAGCACATGGCCGCAGCATTGACCTTCTTTAGGGAAAATTTGAAGCATTTAAAAAAAAAAAAATGTTACTGTATTTGATGTAGTGGAAACACTTTAAGGATGAATAATTTCTTTCAATCCCTTGAGGGACTGATGGTTCGTTCTGTATTTCTGGATCACTCTCTCCCTGCATCTTTTTTTTTTTTTTTTTTTTGCTCTTTCTCTCAGCTGAATTAACATAAAGGAGCCGTGACAACGGCAAAGTGAAAAGCGTAGCTGGTGGGAGGATTAAGTATATCATTGAAAGGAATTATGTTGTAAATGACTGGGAGGGGTGGGGGCTTCTGTTCGTTGGTCCCATCTGGTCTTTAAAGAATACCTTGTTGTAATTACCCCCAGATGGCTTTATGTTGCATTGGGTCTGGACAGCCAGGTGCCACTGTATCCTGCTGAGTGTGATATTCATTACGACATGCTGCAGGGACTAAAACGGACTTTATTGCAACCTAATTTCTTCCAGGGCATTACACAAATATGAATTGAACAAGAGCTTTCTGTTTGCTTCATAGCAGAAACAATCGCACCTAAGATGTGACTCCTTTGTTGTTTTACTTGTGTCAATTGTAGGAGATAATAAAGCGTCTGCAATTTATGAGGCTGCTCTGCTTATTAGCTAGGACTCTGGATGCTAATTTCTTTTTTTTAGGCAGTATCGTTGATGTTATATATCTAGAATCCCTACTACTGTGATAGGGAACTGATGCATTTTCTCAAACGATTTGCGACGAAGCATGTTATAGCCCAAGCTTTCTACTGATCGGTTTTTGTGCTGGGATTCTAAATCATGCAGGGAAATGAAGAGGCTGAATTTCCTGTTCATATTAATGTTTACAATTGACTAATGAGTTCAGGAGTTTAGTATGGTGGGCAGACCAACTTGACATTAGCTTTGGAGTTTCGCGTTTAGACACAGCGGAAAAAAAGCAGTTAAGTGCCTTGTGTAATAGGTCAAGAGGTCCTTCTGCGGCCTTTGTGTATTGCATATAAATGGCAAAAATGAATATGTATAGATGTTATTTATTCTGGAATGGTATACTTTTATTACGTTCCACGACCATCTTAGGTGATTAAAAAACATATTCTTAACATTGTTGAAGCTCATCTTTATCATTGTGAATAAGCGAATGTGGCTCTATACTTACTCATGGCTGCTTCCACAAATGGGTGGTATGTTGACCCTGGGCTGCTTTGCTTTGAGTGATTTGGCTGAGCAGAAGCATTTTGTGAATGCAGTTCCACATATGGCCACCTGGGGCTTTGTGAGTAAATATATCCCAGATCCTTGGGTTGTTTTGATTTGAGGAATTAGGTTGAGCAGAAACATTTTTATTGCAGTTGTGCAGCTTTGCAAGTAAACTAAAGTCAAGGATTGGACTCACTATGGCTGAGTTATTTATTTGTTTCTTTTACCAGGTTGGTCCAGATGTAGGCAGCCACCCAATTTATTAAATGCAGAATTTAAAGAATTTTACAATCAGAAAAATCAGTTTGCAGATGTAAAAGATATTTATCATGTAAGATATCAAAAGGAGGTAAACCCTCCTATCAAGCCCCTTGAAGAGATTTTCAGGGTGTACTACAATATGATGGTAAGACACAGAAAGTTCTACAACAACTTGAACTCAGCTTCTTGGAATTAATGGCCGAGGTGCTAACTGTCATACCACAGAAACCATTCATAAGATGTGATCAGTGATTTTATACTGTTTTAACTCACTTTTTCTTACTTATTGACTCATTATGATGTAGAAGAGGATATACTGTACACTGCATGGCTAAATGTAAGCAAGAGAAGGTTCCACCAAGGTCTGAAGTCAGATCATCGTACACAAAGTCCAGAGTGATAAAAATATCGAAAACATATTTAATTATATTATAAAAAGGGGCCACCACTGAACTAACATTGATGCAAAAGCAAACACAATATACTTTTAACAAAGATGCTTAACATTTGAAGCCTAAAACATTAAAATAATAATAATAATAATAATAATATTGCTAATAATAATATCAATAATAATAATATAATTATATTAAAGAATTATTTACATTCATATTTATTTACATTTAATTTAACCTAATGCTTATTGGCTTCTTTTTAATTATTGCATGTGGCATGTATCTTGAAACTTTTGTAATGAATTCCTCTTTGGTAAAAGTTAAGTCACCTTTAGGTGAATATCAACAGTTAATGATCCTCCAATTTGGTTTGCCCATCTAGTCTTACCATTTTTCCATATTGTAAAAACCTTAAAGCTTATTTGATCCTTGCTATTATATTCATCATGTTAAAATTGGAAGAAAGCTATAAGGCAATTACAAAAGATACAGGGTTACTTGTGGGTGCCATCTGTAACCTTTGATTACTCTTAACCCTAGGTTCTGTGAAGCTACAACTGTAGGACTGCAATCAACAGTGTCTTGGCATGAGTTCCTCCTTTAGAAGTGTACACAATCAGCAGAATGCACTCTACACTATGTTGAGGTAGCTACTGTATAGCTGATTGTCGTTGATATATTATATATATATATATATATATATATATATATATATATATATATATATATATATGTAGACCACTTGGATATAGATATAATATTTGTTTACAATATATCTATTTTTTGGTGATTAATGTTGTAACTCATAATTCTTGACTTTTGGCCATTAATATTTCAGATTACATTATATACATTATTTTGTTCTCTTCTCCTGTATCCAATTATTCCTGTTTATGGAGAAAGTCACCCAATGTACTGGTTATGATAGTTTATTACACATTGACTTCTTTACTGATTACTTCTTGATGTGATACACATTTTTTTTTTATCCAATTATGGCAGTGGAGTAAGAAGTTTTGTGTAAGCTACATTTAATAATTATTTTTAATATTTATCAGCTACCTCGCTATCTACCATTCTTGGTATATGGCATCTCCTTATATATCATAGACATCTTTAGTCCATTTCCCTGTCTCTTATAGCTGACACTAGCTGATGTAGTCAAGCAGGATTACAAGTTGATCTCAAATGATTTCGGACTCAGAGAATTTAAAATTGGCAATTGCAACCCCAGTTCAGAATGAAGCCGTCATAATCAAAGTATGATATCATGTTCATATGATATTGTATTCAGCATTATGCATGTCATGTAGTTGAAGTACCTTTATGTATCAGCCCTTATACTCTGTTATACTGTAACAGGTATCTGCAAAGAAAACAGTACTGGTTTAAAATAGTTTTATCAAGTAGGCTAAACAAGAAGCTTTGTATAATTTGTCATGCGTCTGCTAAGCAGTAATATCACAGAAGAGACATAGCACTTAGCATTAGGATACTGACAGACTGGAAGCAGCAGTGGATAGTTTTATTTGTAACAGTAATTTAGTTTTATATAGTGGTGACAGTTTACTTAGTATTTTAGTTCCGAGCATGTGACTTACAATGTTAAATAGTCTTTCTGAATTAAACATAAGGATAAAGGTTATGACCATAAGTCTGCATGGAGTACATAAAAAATGATTGCTATAGGTAACTATTGAGGGCTATAGAAATGTACATGGATCATTCGCCATTAATGGTATGGAGTCCAAACTGAAATGAAAATCACTATAAATTCTAAAGGGCACAAAACTCTCATTCACATTATTGGATCCACTTTTTGTTGTACTGTAGATCATATTATATTATATTTTTTTAAAAAAAATGATTAATTTTCAAATTGCTTAATTGCTGAAGAGTGTAGATTTAACTCCTTTTAATGCAAATGACACACATTCGAGTTCTAAATAAAGCAATTCTACTCTTGCTTATACAAGGCTACAAGTTTCTAAACAAACACCTGTTATTTTAATGGCGGGGCCAGTTTGGTGCGTTATTAAAAAAAAAATACTCTGGCTCATGATCTAAGCTAATGAAGCTAAAATACTAAAACACTAAAAAGGCTAAACATGATATGAATATAAATGTATCTATTATGGAATAACTTGCAATCTTAGAAATGGGTATGCGAAAGCCTCACTTTTGTAAATATGATATTACACCCACGTTCCTGATCTCAGTGCTAAACTCCACTTCAATAAGTGCAACACATGATCACATCACAGGGAGTGAGTTGGTTTATAAAGATTGCCTTGTCCCTTAATTTCACAGTATAATGGGCACTTACGTTGGCAGGGATGCTACTGGAGTAATGTGGGGTGTAAGGGATACTCTGGCAAGGATGGACAACGTGTAATAGCATATTTAATGGGTCTGTGCCAACATGGGAACATCTTGAAGCTGTTCACTTGTGCTGCTTCTAAGGATATATTTCCACAACCAATTTGTATTGACTTTCAGTCATATTATCCTATCATAATAACACCAGGGTTGAACTCAGGCTAAGTGTCCTGTACACCCCCCCCCCCACACACACTATTTCACACTTACATATATGTGTCCATCATTCCATACAGATACAGTACATGGATACTTAGGCACACACATGTTCAAAATTCTTTTTCTCCTTCACATATACAAACCCACACTCACATATATCCTGAGTGTATATATGAATTACATACATTCATACATACATGTACACAGTTTCACATTTATACATACACACACTTTGCCCCAGAAACATGTAGACTTACATTTGAAGTTAATAAGGAGTCCACTTTTAATTATTGGGCTTTTCAACAAAAGGTTCATGAATGAGTTGCTGTCCGTTTTTGTACTTGACACATCCCACCAATACATAAGTATGATGTACTATAGCATCATTATGTTTGTGTGCTGTAAGATCTGTTTTGTCTGTTTATTGATATGACTAACACATATATCTGCAGCTCATTAGAAGCAACCATCATGTGATAGTAATGTGTTCGTCAGGGCCGGACTGGGACTGAAAAGCAGCCCTGGAAAAATTTGGAGAGCAGCCCCATATAGTTTATCTCACGGTGAAGCTCTTATACCCACACGCACCCCTTATACACACCCGAGTCACACTATGTGCCATTCTTTTTATCTCATTATTTGTATTAAAATGCCAGAAAGCAAAAGTGTTAAAAGGCACTAATAAATGAAATACATTACACAGAATGGGATCAAAACATTTACTACTGCGAACATTTTTAGATGAAAGAGTTCCATTTTATTCAGTGGAACAAAACAGCGATCACATTATTCTTCACGATATTCTGGTAAGAAACTTTTATTTCTTTATTAATTCATGTAGACTATTTTTTTCCATATTTAATAAAAGCTATGATTGAGACATGTTTGGTTTTGATTTCCTTTCATTTGACAGCCTACCCCCGAGTTATGCACCTCTGCCCCCAGGCTTGCCACTCTGCCCCCCTGATATGCCTTCTAACCCCCTACATGCCACTCTGCCTCCAGAAATGCCTTATACCCCCTATATGCCACTCTGTCCCATGATATGCCTTCTAACCCCCTATATGCCACTCTGCCATATAGGGGGTTAAAAGGCATATCATGGGACAGAGTGGCATAGGGGGTATAAGGCATTTCTGGAGGCAGAGTGGCATAAAGGGGGTTAAAAGGCATATCATGGGACAGAGTGGCATATAGGGGGTATAAGGCATTTCTGGAGGCAGAGTGGCATAAAGGGGGTGAAAAGGCATATCATGGGGCACTCTGCCTCCAGAAAAGCCTTATACCCCCTATATGCCACTCTGCCTCCCTGATATGCCTCAACCCTCCTATATGCCACTCTGTCCCATGATATACCTTCTAACCCCCTATATGCCACTCTGCCATATAGGAGGTTAAAAGGCATATCATGGGACAGAGTGGCATATAGGGGGTATAAGGCATTTCTGGAGGCAGAGTGGCATGAAGGGGGTTAAAAGGCATATCATGGGGCACTCTGCCTACAGAAAAGCCTTATGCCCCCTATATGCCACTCTGCCTCCCCGATATGCTTTATACGCTCCTATATGCTCCTCTGCCCCATGATATACCTTTTAACCCCCTTTATGCCACTCTGCCTCCAGATATGCCTTTTGACCCCCTATATGTCACTCTGCATCCAGAAATGCCTTATACCCCTATATGCAACTCTGGCATATAGGGGGTTAAAAGGCATATCATGGGACAGAGTGGCATATAGGGGGTATAAGGCATTTCTGGAGGCAGAGTGGCATTTAGTGGGACACACTTACATACACACACATGCCGATACACACACATGCACAAATACAAAAAACATTATACAGTACAAAAAATAAATTGTTTTACTCACCTTCTACTTCTCTTGACTTCCTGGTAGCTGCACACTGTTCTCTTGACATCCGGTGCTGCAGCAGTCTGAGTGCGAGGGGGCGGAGCTTCCACCTCACGCTGCTCCCATCACTATGCAGCCATCAGACTGCTGGGAATGTAATCTAAACGGCCGGTGCGTGCTGATGCCGCCGGCCGGAGCTACTTTAACACTTTTTTTTTTATTTATATGGTAAGCTGGATCGGCTTGCCATATAAACTAAAAAAAAAAGTATTAAAGCAGAGCCGGCCAGCGGCATCAGCACGCATCAGCCGTTCAGATTACATTCCCAGCAATCTGACGGCCGCATAGTGATGGAAGCAGCGTGAGGGGTGAAAGGTCAGTGTGAGGGGGCGGAGCTTTCACCCCTCACACTGCTCCCATCACTAGACGGCCATCAGCACCCAGCGGCCGCTTTGATTAGAATTCGGGCAGCCTGGGGGGCAGCTCAGCCGCTGTCTTCATGGCCGCCCAGCCCACGGACCTTCCGGCCCACCGGGAAATTTCCTGGTATCCCGGTGGGCCAGTCCGGCCCTGGTGTTCGTAGTACAGAAGTGCTTTAATCCTCCATGCACTTATGTGTAAATATATACAAGTCACTACAAAAAAACAGAGAAACAGTCATTTTTATCAAACATAGTGCTATATCAGTATAAAGGCAAAAATGTGGCAGAATTATTAGCCAATGATACCCTGGATACCACCCCACATATTAGTCAAATAATTCTTCAACAGGGTACCTGAAGACTCATTGGCAGGTAATATTACATATTTTTTTTTTACTATTTTTAATCTGTGTACTAATCTACCAATATGTTGATGGTTGGGTTGGTCTGGGGGCATGGGTGCAATTGCCACTTGGGCCAGCTGACTTGGAGAGGCCCCTTTTAGAGGCAAGAGTGCCATAATACATGAGGTGTGATATGTGAGGCGTGAGTTTGTTTTAGCGTCTGTTTTATATGTTATTGTGTATAAAAGTGAGTGAGTGTGTATGTGTTAGTTTGTGTGCTAGGGGCACTCAGCCCCAGCTAGAATGTGCCAGCCCTCCATTTTTGATAAAAACCAATGTGGTTCTAATTGTAATAGGTTGTTTTAGTAGGCGTAGACTGCCTATGAAGTCAGATAAAATGCTGAATACATTGCAAAAGACACTAAAAGCAGAAGAAGAACATTTTTACATCTAAAACTTTTTGTATTGTTTTAGTACATGCCTTATTATATGCTTTTATTTGTATTTACAAATACAGTAGGCATTTGCAATATTTTGCTACATTGTGAGCGAAACAGCTTTTCAGAATAAACTGTAGGAATTTAGATGTATTATCATTATCATCATCATTTTTGCTTTCTTAAATAGGAAACATTTTGCGTGGCTTTCATATTGTTTAGTTTCTATTTTACATATACCCTCCTGACCAGCCTACAACAGATGGTAAATTGTATTTGTAAGAAATGGATCCATGAGCTCCTCCTCATTTGCTGTAATCAAATATTTCCCTCAGACTAATCAGCGGTTAGACAGCTGACGTGGAATGCTTGTGCATATCTTCTTTATGTGATATTCTCAGTATCAGCTGAACTGTGCCCTATATTGTGAAAGGCAAAAGGCTGTGTCTTCGGGGATTATAGTCCTATTGATTCTTTATTAACCTTTCCAGAAAACAAAACCAAAAAAAGGAAAGGAATTCCACATGATTATTCTTAGTGGATACGGATAATGCTTTTATTCATTTCATAAGAATTATTATATAAAATGGATATATTATATATATACTCACACACTATAACCACTTAGGTATAATATTCACCCATGTACAGTATGCATTCTTAATTTGCAACTAAATTTTATGTTATGTTATTTAGTTGTGTATAATACACACATCCTATGTTAGTATCGTTATAAAGTGAAATATATAGTTGTGTCTGTATATATTATTTTAAATTGTACTGTATATGCTGTCTTTGTCCTTTCAAAAATGAACGTATGAGATAAAAGCCCCAGCCTATTAAAGTATAAAGTGAGTGGGTTAAGGTTTAGTGAACCGGGCTTATTGGGAGAGACAGAGCACTCTTTTACAGAATACGGTGTTGTGAAGGGTTGTTACTGTTTCCTTGGGTGACAGAATAGTCTGTGACAAAATGAGTTAGTGACCCACTCAGAGCTGTCTAACATATGTTGGCACAGATGCTACCAAACAGCTCCCGCTGGGAATAGGACCGGACTGAATATTGAATATTAGGGTAATTTGGACCATAAAGGATTAGCTTTGCTCATGAAAAGCAAATCATTGTGTTGTGGATTGGAGAACAAAAGCAAGTCATTAAGCATCAACTTTATAAACTGCCCTTATTGACGGGTGTAACAATTTATGTGTGACATGTACTGGATTAACATGGGGGATATTCTATCTCAGGAGATTAGATTTTTAATTTATGGTACAAACCTTTGATTTTTGTTAAAAAGAAATAATTAATGAAAACAAGCATACTTAATTATTTGCATAAATCAAACATACATTATGAGCTCCGAAAATATTTGCATGTACAATGTAAGTACAAATAAATATATCTAAGAAATGTAAAATATATGGCTTATGGTATTCCACCAAGCGTCGTATGTAAAATGCTCCAGATTTCCAATTGTGTGATCTGGAAAGGAGACTTGCGTATCTCATAAAGATCACTAAGGGCATCTACATAAACAGATTGAAAGACACAAGATACAAGTGTAGGCAGTTTTTTTTTATTTACATAGTAATAGTGAAAATAAATGTCCCTTGACAGGTACAGTTTAAGTACACTTAAATGCATATGATATTTGATTTCTACATTTTTTTCCCATCCAGATGCAAAAACCTCAGAATCCTTGTTTAGAATGATACCTGATACCTGGTTCCTTTACCTTGTGGGAGAAATATTTGGGTGAATGCATGTCCTGCTCAGTAGTGTGCATGCATGAGGTACCTCCAGCCATGAGATTTCCAGTGGGTCTACCAAGCACACGTATATATATATATATATATATATATATATATATATATATATATGAAGCACTTAAAATTTTCTTGGAATGTGGATAATATTATTCCTGAATTCTTATATAACATGTCACCATCAACAACCCATATCACAAAACCAGGCTAAAAATAAGTACTAAAAGGTTTTGCGTCTAAATGACCAGAGCAAATTAAAATACAAAATTCCATCTCTGTGGTAGGAGATATATTAAAAAAATGCTACATTTATTTTCTTAACGCAAAGAGCACAATAAACCCAGTGTATTTCACCAACTACCCTGATTATACGTTTAGAATGAGAACTGTTTCATATACAGTGATCTGCCACCTAGAGAGCCACTGGTTCGTGTGCGGACCACAAATGATCCTTAGAATCTTTCAAGATGTTCCTCTGGATGATGTAAAAAAAATCCAAAAATATAGTATTTATCTCCAGAGAACGTGTATGCACCCAGCATAGAGCAATTTTTAGTCTTTTAGTTACTTTTTATGGAATTTTTAGGGATGTGGCCCTTGAATGTCCTCCTAGATTATTCTTACCAACAGATCAGACATTGTACCAAGTGTGCTCCAGACTTTAGCTAATTTTAAGTAACCCGATGCTTTAACAGACTAGCCATTTGGCAAACTGTGCAAAAGCGTAGTGGGCTGGTGGCCTATACCAATGTACACCTACCTTTACTACTGCTTGCGCCACAGACGCTGCCCGACAGTGTGTGACAGCTGGCATGATACATACAGCCGGATGCTAACAGCATAGTGTTCAGCTGGGCATATAATATTAACATGCCATAGTCAATTTAAATCCTCGGTCCACCCTTGCTAAACATATACATTTACAAATAAGACTAGAGACAAAAGAAGCCATGATTTTTTTCAGAATGTTTCTGGGAAAATGCCTTTTTTTATAAAGGCAATTCTATCAATAATATTAGCTTAAAACATTAAATAAATTAAACCTTAATATTCATAAAGGTTTTTTTTTACTTCTCTAGTGAAACGTGTGTATATATATATATATATATATATATATATATATTAGCAACAGTGCAATATTTTTTAAGAGATCAATTAGAACTCATTAAGCGGAAGCTATAGTCAATCAATAGGTAGCTTCAAAAGCTGGATATCCAAATCAAGTACAAGTTTGGACAAGAATAACACATCTACACAAAGTAATTAGCCAAGAAATATATTTCATCACTAGGCCATTCAAAGTCCAAGCAGAAGGTTAGTTGTAATTAAACCCCATGAGTTATTGTTGTCTATCCAAAATAAACTATGTGAGACTGACTCAACCGTGATAAAAAAAATTGGCATGTCATTCTTATGTTTTGCCTTATTCTGTAGGATAAGTTTAAGTACGTCTCAAGCCTTCATTCATACCTTTCTACCCACATTGAATGGTATCTTTAGTAACTAATCTTGCATATAACCCTTCCCGTGTTTAGCTCTGCGACTTCCACTGTCAATCTTGCTGTAGTATGTTTCCTTCTTGTACTTTGTTTAATGTGTTAATATATTTGTGTTTTTTTTTTTTTTTTATTACGTCTTCTCACTTCTGTGGGGAACACTTTTAAGATTAAGGTATATTTTGGAAAGAAGACCTTGTATGATCTTTGTTTTTATTTAAGTTCTTCTGTAGACAAGCCAATTCTGGTGCATAGTGCCAAAAAGAGTGTTATTAACAGACCGATGGAATGTTTCTGTGGATTCTTCCACTTTTACCACTCTCCACCAGACAATTATACTTATACATAACTTTCTTCATCTCCAAAACTGGACTACACAATGGGTCAACATGAGATATATAATGCACCATCCATACATCTCTCTTCCTATACAATCAGATGTCATATCACTCATTCAAACTGCTTTGCTGCTTAATTTACAATCATCTGAAATAATTATAATCAAGTTTCTTATATGGATTTCCACGTCTTTCCTTTTCTTGTGTACCTTCACATGGATTTACACTTCTTGCATTTAATATGTACCAGTAAGCATTTCAAATCATATTTTACCACGATAAAAACTGTATCTTTTGTGTTCTTTAGACTGCCAATGGTTTGTCTCTTCTCTACCATCCCCTATTGTACCAAGCAGTACTGGATACTTATTTTGATAAATCAGACTCTACTTATTATTGATCAGTACCTAATATGTGCTGTAAGTACAATAAATCCCTTAAGTATGTACATCATGAATTTTATTCAAAGTATAGTATACCTATAACAATGAAATTAATTAAGAAATTATGAATACGTGCAAACATCCAATCATAAAAAAAAACAACCGGACCAATGGCATTCAGAAACACAAGCTTTCTCTAACAGAGGAGAAAAAGGTAATGTGTTCTGGTTCAGTCGAAGTGTTATCACGCTCAATATGTTTAATCAACAATGAAGCATATTTATGTACATGACATAATGATCATTAGTCAACAAGAATTACCACTGTTGTCGAAATGCTTTGTGGCATTAAAATGCTTAGACAGGGCATTTCTGTAAATTGCTTTAATATACAAAGCAAATATATTACTTAGGTTTTTTTCTTGGAATAATACAAACTGTATCTTTATCAATGATCTGACTCTGGTGTATAAAGGATATATATATCTATATATATATATATATATCACCCTTCAAAGGTTTGGGGCCACTTAGGCTTTTAGTGGAAAACAAGGAAATCTTGAGCTGTAACATAATGGAAAAAACGTTTTGTAACGATCAAATAGACTTTTAAACTTAAACTTGAATTAGCGAACGCAACGTGAAAATTGGAACACAGGATTTATGGGAGTAACAAAAGGCCTCTATTCCATAAAAAAAAATCAGCCATTTCCATCTATAACAGTCATATAAATCATTAACAACGTCTATTTCTGATCCATTTAATGTTATTTGAAATTTATGTTTCTTTCAAAACCAAGAACATTTCTAAGTGACCCCAAACTTTTGACTGTAAAGGTATTTCATTTTTATCCTATTAGTAGGGGGAGGTCTGGCCTTGTTGTTGTGGTTTTGTACAAATCGCCCCATATAACAAAATTTGGTAAATTTGCAATTTGTATGAATCTGTATGAATGAATGAATATATATATATATATATATATATATATATATATATATATATACCTGAAGACCTTTGCTATAAATGTCAGACCTATGGTGACTTTTGTGTACTGTAGACTGTGTACATTTCTGTAGACTGGGGGTATACTACATGTTTCTTGCACATGCTCAGTAGAACTCGAAAGAAGCTGAGCTCATTTTAGTGAAAAGGTGCTGAGGTAACAGCAGCCAATCAGATGTATACTATCTTAATATTGTTGCTCTGCTAGGATGCATACTAATGTTTCCTATTTTCAATAGAGGCAGCCAACAACTAAACAATGTATGCTTCAATTTGGAGTAAAATGCAATGAAGTCGATGCAAAATGCACTCCAACATGCAATAAAAAAACATAGAATATATAACATATCATTTTGGGGACTAGACTGTCCCTATACAATAATTGACACACTTTAAGTAGTAGCATCCATTCTGAAAAATATTGAACATTAACATAGCTGGACCCGCCCACTGATATTAGGGGCGGTCCAGCTGACATCATAGAAAACACCCCCATTTAAAGGGGAAATGGGCGAGGATCGGGGCTTGTCAAGCTCCCACGCCCCGAAGGATTCGGTGTTGACCCGGAGAACCGTTGTTTCCCCCGGAGCTCTCCGGATACCCAGTTATGAACAATAATTATGTGAACACATCCAGAACATTTAACATTATCCTGCACAAAAGGCTAATTATGAAATCTGACCAAAACTACTTTTTAGAAACAGAAAAAAGTAAAATTCTTGACTAAACTTAACCTGACCGATGTTAAGTTTCTTGCCAAACTAATTTTAATACATTTCATTTAAAAAAAAAAAAATTACTATTCAGGTCAGTAAGTTTGGTTTTTATTATGATTTATGCAATGATGACTTTTCTTACATTATGTTTTTAAAATCTGACAAGGTCAAAGAAACCAGAAAAAAAATATATAGGAGGGTCATCAAGAGGTGAGAATAAAAGAACTACTGTAAAATGGCTCTCTGTTGGCCTTTGTATCGATTCAGAGTGTGTCAAAAGGGTCTTTTGTCGTGCCCTGACCACAGCATACTAATTTGCTAGATCAAGTCTGTCAGGATATCGACTAGAAGTAAAGAACTACAGTGGAAGCTTTTGTGTTTTATACAGCAGGGAGCCTGTGTGTGAAACAGGATTATCAGAGGGTCATGAAGAAAGTCAAGGGATGTCCATCAATTCCCTCCTGGTAAAGCAATGGGGCGGGTTTCTGTATGTTATTAAGCTGTAGAGGACAGCAGGGATAGCAGAGAACAAATCAGACGAACACACATGCAAATCAGCTCTTCCGCTGTTAACCATATAACGTCCAATGAGATATGCAATGACAGGCTAAACAAATATCCAAACAGCTGCCAAAGTCCTAGATGTCAAACACCTTCCATGTCACCATATAAGGACAACCTTCATCAAAAACGTTTATTTCAGATATTGCACTCCAAACACCAAATGATTTACTGATTTAGAATATTGACTAATTTTGATGGAATCATACAAGATATCACTTTACTACGTTGTTTAACAATGCGTACAGGAAATACTCATCGTTACTCATCGTTCAAAATGCTTTAGCTTTGACAACAAATTGAAGGCAATTTAGAAAAATATATTTTAATAGTACTAGCAAAGAAAATATTTTTATGCCAATTGTACCGGCTTCTACAATAGTATAATATTTTTTAAGTAGCAGGTGAACTTTGATCATCTATTGGAGGACAGCATTTGTATTCTATGTGCAGTAATGCATTCTGAAATTGAAATTCCTGTATACAATAGTAGTGTTGTTGTAATGCTACATTTCCAAAGATAAAATGAGGATTGTATTTGAGATTATTTTAATACTGTATTAACGTTTGGAGAATTTTTTACTTGGTATAAATTACATAATTTGTACCAAAACTGTTTTTTAATTGTTTTATTTTTGATTTTTTTTTTATCAATATATTTTCAAAAGCATATATTTTCAAAAAAATGCTTCTATATGTAAATATATAGAAAATTATTTAGGGAATATAAGGCATAAAACATTCTCTTGAAATTACAGAAACTGAAAATAAAGTATCTGGAAGATGTGTTATGAAGTGTTGCTCAAGGGGTTAAGTCTACAGGTTGATGCCAAATCAGCAAATATGGATTCCTGGAAGTATGAATAAACTTAAAATGAGATTATATGATTTTGTTCTGTTTTATTGGTCTTGGCCACTTATACAATACCATAATGTGTTTAGTAAGTGGAGATTTATGGTTATCTGCCATCCTTTACCCCTCCAAGCTGATCTTCTGAAAAATGAAATTATACTCAAATAATGTATGCTTGCAGCAGTTCACTAAACTTTGGCCTTCCACTGAGGACTGAATAGGGAGGCCGATCTAAAGCACTGATTAACCCCTTAATGGTAAAGAAGTGTGCCCATCCATGCATCCCCCTTCCTCCATGCCTTGTGCTATAGTAAGAAGGTGATTAAATGGCTTAAAATAAATAGAGTTGAAAAATGTAAAACAATAATACTTTTTTTTATTCACCTATAGGCAATCTGAGCACACATAAATTCATAAATACACAGACTTTATTATTTTATATATCACCATCATATTAAGTAAGACTGTGTCATAGATAACCAGAACATACCAAGCAGTGAATAACATAACAATTTGACTTAAACAAACGAAAGAATGAAAAGAAGTTCAATAAGCCCAACCTCATCCATTCCTACAGATATCCCCACATAAATACACACATACACCTGCATTCACAGACTGCCATAAACACAGGTCCCAGATCCTTCCTGCAGGTGTATCTCTCCTTTTGCAGGTTGATCATGTGACCTAGTGTCCTAGGAAGTAGGAGGTATCAGGCAGCAAGCTGACTCTGTCATCACTGATGCCCATAATGGAGTCCGTCTGCCTTCACAAATACACCTACACAAGGAATGGGCCCAGCGCTGCAGGAAAGAAAAAGATTTACATATGTCTATACCATTATATACAGGGGTGAAAAAAACTATGTACTCAAGCTCCTCTAAACTGACCTAGGGTTGCTGTCGGTCATTGAGCTTCAAGACATTTCTTTGTTGTCTGGGGCTGCCATCCTCTCACCTGAAAGGTACAAGTTCCTGCGCAGACTGACTGAGCACGCAAGCCCATGTAAC
This sequence comes from Spea bombifrons, assembly GCF_027358695.1. NCBI lineage: Eukaryota > Metazoa > Chordata > Amphibia > Anura > Pelobatidae > Spea > Spea bombifrons. The sequence continues at coordinate 150,476,423 of NC_071087.1, forward strand.
AGAGGGAAAGGAAAGGCAACAAAACAAGGGAAGACTAGAAGACAGAAGGGCCAATGAAAGCCCTCCGACTCTTCCTGTTTGGGTGAAGATGGACACTAAGAGAGAAGCTGCTACTTTCTGACAGTAAGGTGAAGGCTAAGAACCTCAGGACATGTTATTGATGAAGTAATGCTTGCTCTGCCAGAGGTTGCTGCCTATCTCAGCTAAGCTTCCATGCAGTAAACTTTGAAAACATACCTTCAATTATTACACTGCTAGTTCAAACAGATTGGGGGCTTGTGGCAACAACAACAAAGTGAGAAGTGAGTGTATCTTGAATGCACTGAGCTCAAAAAAGATCAAGAGTGTTACTTGAATATCAGCTATGACTTTCTCTTCTGATTTTAATACGAACTCGTGAAGTTGACTCAATGTGAAGGATTTGCACCAGTTACAACTTAGTTATCAATAGGGCATGGGTGTTAATGCAAGATTGGACACTAACCCCATTGAAAAAATCTCGGCTTGTTGCCCGAAAATCCTCATTAATTGAGTTATCTTGAGTTTACCCAAGTGGACTCCAATTCTAGTATAAAAAAAGAAAAATAACATCTTGAAAATCATATATATAGCTTAGCTGAGGTAACACTACAAAGTTTTATCTTAATGGCAGACATGTCAACACTGCGAAGAGGTCCTGAAATGTGAAATCTCACATATAATACTGACAAGTGTTTCCAAATTTTAGGACTATTTAAGGGTGGACACATATTACACATGTTGAAAAAGAAAACTGTACTGTAAGAAAAAGTTCTCTAGAACTGTGGGTCTGTAGATTTTTCTTGCACATAATAGTGCATTGATTATTCTGGTTATTGTTATTGTTTGATTTATATAGGGCCATCATATTCTGCAGCAATGTACAATGGATAAACAGGACATAAAAAGTAGTGCATAAAATAAGAAAAACAGAAACAGGACCCTTCTCAAGCAAGCTTACAATCTTATAAGACAAGCAAATATGTTAATATTTTTCTACAAAAAACCAAACTATTAAATATCAGCAATCATGTGTATATTGCCACCTGTATTTTTACAAATGTAATGAACACTAAATTTAGTAAATAGTATGCACCCCTAGTAGAATAAGTCTTGGCAGCCAAAAATGTTAGCATAAGCATGAGTTTATTGAATGCACCGCCATATATTTTCTTTGCACTATGGCCCACTGGGAAAGCTATATTAAAAGTGTATCTAGTTTCTCAGTGCAAATTTATTGGTATTGATTCAAATTTACATATCTTATGCTAAAAAGTAAGTATACTAGCTTAATACTCCTAAGGGGGAGAATTTCCTCTAGAGTTATTTTTTTGTCCCAAACAAAGAGAAACTCATATGGTTAACTGAGCCGTTTGAAACGTTGCTTTAATTTCTGCCAAGGTCAAATATGGTATAGAGTTAACAAGAAAAGTAGCTCCATTGCAATATTCAATCATTATTAAAAGTCTTGCTAAGCCTATTAAAGGTTTCATCTACGTTGTTGACAAATGTAGCCCATTAATCCATGGCCCACAACAGTTTAGGTGTAAAAATCACCCATTTGGGGGTGTAGCATGAGACAGGTAGGGGTCGGGGCTGGTCCTCGATATGGGTGGGAGGAGAGGGTCTGACCCTAGAAGTGAATTGGATGGGAGGAGTGGCTGTGTGCCCACTTTACCAAAATAGTCCCTTTATTATACTAGCATTATAAGGAGACACAATTGGAGCTGTAGCAGAAGTACAGCTTTCTGTGTCGGCCAAGGAAGATCAGATAATCTTTCCAACAGGTCCATGATCCCCATTGGCTGCAAAAGCAGGACTTTTGGGAGGTATGTTATTCAACTACACATAAGATAAAACACTTAAACACATCCTGCACTATGCCTTTCTTAGGATCCCATTGATCTCCATAATTCAGATAAATGCCATATTCAACCCTAAAATCTGGCTGCTCCTTTGGGGGGGGGGCATCACACAAAACATGCATTTTTTTGCATTTACAGCTCCCATAACTGAGAGTTAGTAGCTAATAAAATATGCAAGATGGCATGAGCAGGTCATGAGTGACCTCAAATTTCTACATCAAAACAAATATAAAGCATTTTCCAAAATCAATGTAAATGGCTAACTTTGGTTACTGTATAGGGAAGGGTCTCTCACCAAATAAAACCAATGGATGGAGTCATTCATTGACCATAAAAGTGACTTTGTTATCAGGGTAGTTCCATCCAGGGCCGGCCTTAGGGGTGTGCGACCTGTGCGACCGCACAGGGCGCCATGGTTGCAGGGGCGCCTGACCGGGACTTAGATTAAAGCATCGTTTTTTTTTTTTTTGTTTTGTTTTTTAAACTTTATTTAACATCATTGATGTTAAATAAAGTTTAAAAAAAAAACGATGCTTTAATCTAAGTCCCGGTCAGGGGCGCCGAGCGGTTGCTCGTGAAGTTCTCGGCAACCGCTCGGCGCCCCTTACTCTCCTTGACTATACCGGCGCTCAACATGAAATGCCGGCAGAGCGAGAAGACGGATGCCTCCCGCTCTTACCGCAGGACTCCAGCAACAAGGTAAGTGGGGGGGGGTAGTTTGAAGGGGCAGAGGGGGGGGTAGTTTGAAGGGGCAGAGGGGGGGGCAGAGGGGGGGTAGTTTGAAGGGGCAGAGGGGAGGGGTAGTTTGAGGGGGGGTAGTTTAAAGGGGCAGAGAGGGCGGGTAGTTTGAAGGGGCAGAGAGGGGGGGTAGTGAGGGGGGGCGCCAGAGGAGTAGTCCGCACAGGGCGCCACAACGCCTAAGGCCGGCTCTGGTTCCATCTAAATATAGTGTACACATTGTATCTCTCAATACTAAACAGGGTAATTTGGTATGGCTTTATTTCTTAATCTTAAGGATATAGTAAAAAAAAGTTGGAAATAACCAACAATTCTCATTCATTCTATCATTTGTTTGTATAGTAAAATGACACCATCCAAATTATTATTTAGCATAAGAAGGTCAAAAGGTTCTGACATTCATCGGTGATCCATCTGCGGAACCCTTTCAAGCTTTTCAAGGGTACTCAGCAGACCTTCCACTATGATCACAAGTATATGTTCCTTTCTGTCCCAAACATGTTTTGTTTATCTTAGCGCAGAGCAGGTGTTTTAAAACCATTAGGAATCTCTTCTGGAACCTTATCACAGAGGAGGAAGCAAATAGTGCTTATATTCTATGAAGACATGGAAGACATTTTTATTCTGTCAAAAGGACCATCTGCCGAATGAAAGGAAAATGTTTGCAAGGATGCTTTGTACCATTATCTATGTGATTGTTGTGTCTGCAACTTTGAATGTTGTGTCATTACATGATCTCTTATAGTGAAAAGCATTTGTTTGCTTATCGTTAGTCCCAGTAAAGTTATGAGTAGCAATGCTACACAAATTTATCATTTGCACTTGACTGAAAATTGGACTTTTCATAATTTATTCAATGTTAAGTAGTTTTAGCTATTTATCACGAAGATGCAAGAAATATAGGTCCTGCATTCAAAGAGTCAGTGTTTATCATTTCATATGTATACAAGTTGTTAATAAAGTTAAATACACAGTTTACAGATATGCATATATCATCACAAGTTAAAGTTCTGATGGGACTTGGGAGGTGCCTGGAGGCTGTATTTTCCATTATAGACGGTGGAGCCGTGGATTGCATTACATACTTCCAGCAGGCGACAGAGGACACTAATTACAGTGCAATATCTGGTTCCTTTGCTTGCGTTCATGCTTTGCTTGCTTGGTACATGGTGGCAACAGTAAGAGAGCCAGAGCTCTCTAGATCCCAGTTTCCCAGTTTTCCTCCTGCCTGTCTGACCAATATTATTGGTTCTGATGGCAGGATTGTGTAAATTGGTATTGGTTGCATAATTTGTATATGATCTGTATATTGCGTTTTACATATGGTGTCATAACTCACTGCCAGCCTATTGAAAGGCTCTTGGAGGCTGGAACGTTAGTTCCTGTTTTACCTCAGTATGAGTTCTGTCTTGTTATTGGGGTAAGCCTCGGTGCTGCCCTTGTCAGGGCGGTAAAGCACTGTATTGCTATGCTTCTGTATACTACAGCGCTGCCGAGGTTTCCAAAGAGCTGTGTCTCCTGCTGTCTTCAACATCCTGCCTGATGGTTAAAGTTTCGTGTTCCTGGTGGCCATGGTGAGAAGGAAGGATCGTCTGGCAGGTGTACCAAGTCGGAGTACAGGTCTTTCCCGTCACACCTGACAAGTGGTTTATTTACTTGCCTAACCCAGGACAACACCACCTACCGCCACCTCTGTTCCACTGTCCTTCCTAGTGGGTGCCAGGATATGACATCACATCACACCAATTTGGAACAGCCCTACATAATGTTAATGGGCCAGTTGGGGACATCACTGATCTGTCTTTTTATGGGCCAATTAAGTGAGACACTGGATATTAAAACACACTATATGGACACCAAACTCATCTAATAAAGGCTTTATGGACCTTGCTTTGCGCACCCGAGCACAGTCATGCTGGAATAGAAAAGGGCCTTCCCCAAATTGTCTTGATATGCTCCATTCAACAAGACATTTTGGACAATGCTCTGCTTCTTACTTTGTGGGAGCAGTCTGGCCAAGGCCATTTTCTTTTCCAGCAGGACTGGAAACACTCCAAAATCTTCTGGGAGCCTTCCGAGAAAAGTGGAACCCGTTATCGTTGCGAGGGGGGCAACTACATATTAATGTCTGTGTACAGAATGTGATGTCATAAAACTCCCTGTTAATGTAATGGTCAGGTATCCAAATGCTGGTGTCCATATAGTGTACATTCAACTGTCTACCACATACGGATAGGCACTCTGAGGCCCCCCTCCGCAATCACATTATAGGGATTTGAAGAGTAAGGGATCTGTGGTGTAGGAGAGGCAGCCGATCTGCTCCGGAGCCAAGCTGCAGCCGTCTTACCTCCTCCAGGAGGGATTTAAAAGTATATGTTCGACTTCCATTAAGGAAGACAGCCATATGTTCTGTCTTCCTCTTAAATGATCAGCAGCTCAGTACGATTACTGCTTTTAGCCAGAGACTGACCCATCGAATAGGCAACCTAATATATTGGGGGGGGGATACCAAAATATCAACACACTGTGAATTGATCTGTTGAAATCAGCTGGCTGGCATAATGCTAAAAAATCATGACTCGACCCCTGGCACTCAAAGGGCTAACATTTCTTCAAAAAAGACCAAACACTGTAAGGGTTCAAAAATCTTATGCCCATAACAGATTAAATAGATACACCAGAACAGGGTATTTTCCCTAAGGCTCCTAAGTATGAACAGTTAGGTGTATGAGGCCAGGATAACACGTACAACCAGCAGGGGTACCAATATCCAGCTCCTTTGACCAGCTTGATAATAATTAATTAATTAACTAACTAACTAGCTAACTAACTTATCCTTGTTAATGCATTCCATTTACACAGAAGCTCCATTATGACAAATGCCTCTTGCACAAACCTCCATGATCTTACAGGGCCTAATAACCGAGTGGGCCAGGAGACAATATGCTTCTGAGTGGTCAAAGAAAAAGGGAACAGAATCACATCCACCTTCAGCATGATGTTGTATTCCTAGCAAATTATTCATTTTGGAAACAAGAAAGAAGCCCATCACAGAGATCCACGTTACACTCATTGGGAAAATGCATTTCATGCACGTATACACACAGACACACACACACACCTATGTACACGTGTATGTGTACAATTATTTATTGGGTGAAAAAGTAGAAGATAACTCAGGAATTGCTGGTGTATGTATATATTATTATTTTTTTATTAGTATTAATATATATATTATATATATATATATATATATATATATATATATATGTATTATATATATACTGTTAACATGTCTGCATATCCGTATGTATTTGGTATTAACGCCTTCTGCTCTATCTTTCATAACATTTCCATAAATAAAATGTAATAAAGAATATGTCTGAAAGATGCCCCAGTTAATACCTAGCCCACCTCTCGCTAACAGTCTGCGCTCTGACGATGAACCATCGCTCCGGCTCTTTGTTTAGAGCTGCCTGGAAGTACAAATGCATGTTTAATTGATTTATTTGCGATGATTCGAGCTCAGAGAAAAGATGTTTTGATGCTGATTGATTACTGCAACAAGCTTAAGATTTCCTACCACAACAAACCTTTCTGTACTAATGAACAGCAGGACAGTAAAGCTCGGTGGTACGGTGTTTCCCTCTGCATTAACGGGAGGATTCGCAACAGAAGAATGCCAGGGCCGCTGTTTATGTGAACAGAGAAAGCAGACATAATGAACTATTTCTTTTAATGGTGGATTATGCCTGTTTGTATTTCCTGGAGTGAAGGCCTTGCAAATTGATGCATTGGTCCTCTGAGGTTTTCAGAAAGGCATTACGGCGTTTTAAAATATTAATATGAGAGTACATTTAGCTGAAAGTAGCTAGTCTGGTAGTCTCCTGTGGTTGCCAAGAAAGACACAAGAGGCCTCTTGTCTCTCAAGGCAAATGATTTATTCTAAGTGTATCATTAAGATATACTTTTTTTTTGGAGATTACGTGAAAGCTTTTCCACAAACTTCTACCTTTTTTTCTATAAAAATTTCAGCATATCATGCAATTCTTGCTGTACGGAACCTGGTCGGGGTTATCCGCAGAGTGGAGGATACACGTACTCATGCAGCAGGACACTGATTAGCTGGGAGTGAATGTCACATCTCGTTAGAACGTTCCTTGGCAGACAAATTTCCTGGGAGAATTCACGGGAATGGACAATTAACGTACCTCCAGTTAAGATAAAATGCAATGTTTATCCGCAGCTTGGAAACTGGAAAATACTAATAAAAAAAAAAACTTGTGCTTCCATAAATCAGAATGTACTTCCTCCTGCAAAGAATGTTTAATTATTAAACTTAATTTATTTTATCATTCAGTGACCAAGGAACACAGCAGACACAAATTGACACAACTGAATTATTTCAGCTACCTAATATAGTGTGTAATAATACTTGATAAAATAATATTATTAATTCCTGGACACAATTTACATTGTTAGGATTATTATCTAGATAAATTTATATTGGTTGATTGTTATATGAAATACAAATATATACATTTTTAAAAAAAAAAAACAAGAGAAAAAGTAAAACCAACTGTAGTAATAGATTGTAAGCTCACAAGAGCATAGCCCTCTTCTAATTTTGCACCAGTATGTGTTAACATGCGATCATTGCATGTCGTCAGTTTTAATGTTATTTTTAATTTTTTATTCTCCCCCTTTGTAACAGCGCTCAATAACCGACACTCAACACAATGCAATCTAATGACTATAGTCGCAATATAAACTGAAGACCAAAATGAGTGCTGGTCCATGAGACATAGACTAATACAATCCATAGTTCAAAATTCATAGTTCAATCCAAAGTTCCATATTTTTAAAAAACTTTCATGTATATACTTTGGATGTCTGAGTTGAGATCAGCAATTGTATTACCTGTTCTTCCTCTTTATTTCACCATCTCTGCTCATCGTATGCATAACAGGGAATTTTCAGGCTACCTGGAGCTTCATTATTTTAGGGAAGTATTTTCACAAGGGGCATGACTTATCTGTGACTGACATCTCTGAAGATGGATCAAGCCATGAATAGGGAGACCCCTGCACACAATGATGCATTTATCTTTGGGGGTGACCTAAGGCAGTGCTCCCAGTCACCTGCCGTCCAGGTACAATAACAGCCCTGCATGCCTTTAAGAAATGAAGTGCTGGAATATGACATCATATCTCGGAGTGCTGAGTCTTAAAGTGCCTTTTAATGAAGTCTGTGGAGGTTGTGCTGAGTTGGCACAGCCTCCATAGCATAAGAAGGCCCACTGGAAGATTCAAGATCTCCCTTGTAATGTGTTCATTGTGCAGCGGGACTCCGTGGGGGGCGGTGTACCAGGGGGTTTGCCGCCTTGGGCCTAGTCAGTCTGGACCAGGATAAGTCACTGCGTGCACAGAGAAAGAGGAAAGTGACCCAGCAACTCCGAGGCAAACCCAGAGAGTTCCCATGTATGCTCATGTGTTCCTCCTCTGAAGAGCTTCCATTGCAGTTGGCTTGGCATGTTATGTCTCTGTAGAAAAGGGCATCTGCGCAAAAGCCTCCCAGGTGTCAGTGTTTCATTATGGTATTTCCTTACGCTGGGCAGTCAAAAGTCCAACAATGTAGAAACTGACAGGATCTATATAATTTTCAGATGCAAACAAATAACGGCTGCTTACAGACTTTCAGACTTTACAGACATATTTCATTCTCCTTTAAGGATTACACAAAAGTACAAGAGTACAAAAACAAATTCTATTTCAGATACACACTACATTTAACATATGTAGTGCTATAAAAGGTTACAATCACCTGGTTTTGGGTGGGCTATGTAAGTGTGCATGCATGCCCACAATCCTCTCTGTTTTGTTACAGAATACAAAGCCCCTACATGTGTTGCAGTTAATAGCATAGCAGAAAGGATGATGGGGAGACTGTGGATGTAGTATTTTTTTCTCCAACTAAGGAAGATCGCGTTCTTCATTCTACAAACATGCATATATCTCTTCTAAGCCATTTGGCTAAGATTAATTCAGTACCTGTGAGACGGGGAAAGATGGTCCTCTGGCCCTGAAGCCAGGTAGCTTGGAGCCCTGAAGTCTCTATGCTTGGTCCAGCCAGGGAGTATTCACATAAATGCGTGTTTTTGGGGTCAGCACACACTTTTTAATTTGAATGCACCTCTCCAGGCACTTTTTATTTCTATTTTTACATGTCACTAGCCCCAGACTTTTAGGCTACCTGTGCAGTGGTCATTTTTATCACACCGGCCTTAAGGGCTGAGACCTTGGGGCTTCAATAAAAAAAAAATCAACAAACATGCACAATCAGGGGCCTTTTTATAGGTCTATTATACACATGATCAAACTTTGAGCGTGTTCTGTTTGGAACACTTTCTAGAAATTAATTATATTTCATTTCAATTACCATTCATGATAATACAAATGCAACCGAGATAAAAAAAAAAAAAGTCTCACAAAAGCACTTACATGCATTATTCATTTCTTATTTCAAAATGCATCTGAAGGAAACTCATTAGCAACCTTTTTGACCTATATAAAGCGCTATGGTGATATCTATAAATAGAAATTCTAACACTGAAGTCTAAATGTAGTGCAATCACCATACAACTCAATTAATGTCCCCGTTGATTGCTCCAAAATGTTGTGGGTTTTTTTTTTCTTAATATTTGCTTTTTTATTAATAATCTTCTGTTTCATTTATTAACTCATGAAATGCTCGAACCTTGTAATATGGCAGACTATACATAAAAAACAGTTTTCAATTTTATTTCTAAAAGAGATAAGCAGCAATGTCATAATATTGGTAAGAAGGCTCAATGTGTCCATACAAGGTCACCTTCACAAGGCTTGTAGAACCTATTGAGGCTGAAAGTGACATCTCCTGAAATGTCTACCATGAAGGCAATTGCTTCCGATAGAGGGGAACCTACAGAAACACAGTGATCAACCCACTCCAATGTATGGTCTATATGCTGTTCATTATGGTATAATGAATGCAAGAGATCCAAAGATTACCCACACAACACCACCAAGATGAATGCTGCAGTGGGGGATTCAAGAAACAAGAAGTTAATCATTTTACAACTCAAAGGGTGGTGGATAAATAGAACTGCCTTCCATCAGAGTAGAGTAGTGAGGGAATTTTAATGTGTCTGAGACAGGAACAAGGACGATTTAAGTCTGAGTTTCTAAATCAGGAAAAATGGGCAGACTAGATGTGCTGAATGGGTCTTATCTGCCGTCAAATTCTATGTTTCTGTGTTTCTAAAAAAGCCATGCTGTGGCAAAATACGCAAACTCCTTCCTTTACCTAAGTGTCAGGGTATTAAACTATGCAGTAATAAATCATAAAACCAACAAAATAAATTCACAAATACAGAAAAAAAAATATTAATTATAGATGAAAGCAAAAAAAAAAAACATTTTATATGTGTAGCACTGCTTTTTTAGGCGCACGCCCAAACAATTTAGCCGTTCCCTACACCTTTTTTGCTAAGTTCTAAAAAGTCAAGAACTGGGAAAACTGGAATGATGCAATAATGTGGAATTTTTAACTTCTGTTGCATACATGTGCTACATTTTTGAATCTTGACCTCAGTGCTTTCAAAGATCATCATATACAGGTTTTTAAACTCAATTTCAACTAGATTTTACTTAGAAGGGTCTGATTATAGCTTAGTTTCTGCAGGCGTGTATGAAAGTCCAGCTGAAAGATATCAAAATCTAAGAACTGCAAAGTTTATTTAGCGAGCGAATGATTTTCCATTTAATGCCATTCTCAGATATCATAAGAAGCTAGTTGGCAAGCGTACCAAAAGCCCTGCATTTCCACACATACCATCTGCAAAGAATGATTCTGTGAAATATTTCTACATTCAAAATGTCAAGACCTAAATGAAAAATACATAATACTATATACCAAGGATGAAAATACTGAAAATTCCAAAATATTTCTATGGCACAATTTATAAAAAACAACAACTTATATATGAAATATGCTTTTCTATAGAAGACATATATAAATTAAAATCCAGATGTTTATCTAATTTTTGTTATTCACTTTACATGTTTATTTCTTATGACCCTCAGAGCCAACTTTATAGGGACATCTAGATCGTCCAAGATCGATCAAGTTTTACTAAAATAAAATAAAAAAGGGTTCCAGGCCTAGCATAGGCTAGACCTATGTGGGTGGAGCATAGTCAGAAATGGGCAAGTTATAGAAAGATAACTACAGGTAAGCCCCTCCCCTTTTTCCTTTTTTGGCATGGAAGGCGGATACCTAGCCTTTAGGTAACCTAGAACCCATAACTCCCTTTCTTTTATCATGAATAGTCGCCCCGTCCTTCTTTCTTCTGTATTTGCTATATACACTCTCTTATTTATTTTCATTTTAACTTAAGTGATCACTGAGCGCTAATTATGATTAAGCACACATAATGTAAATTAAGTGCATTCATTTCTTGAACAAAGTATATTTGTTTTCCATAAATTTAATTTTGGACTGATATTACTTGCTTTTAGTTGTATAAAATCTCTCATTTGCTTTTATAAACTATAATTAATCATAAAACACCCAAATTATGTTAATAATTTGTGAACTCTTGCAACAATATTATTAATTTGTTTGCCAACCTCCTAAATGGAATATTAATTGCTAGCCATGCTGCCTACTTTTTTCATGCTTAGAATATAAAGCATGCTTTGAGTATTTTTCTATTTTCTGCTATAGTTATTATATTAGCTAGGACCTTCAATACATATTATGCCTTTGTTTTCAGCTATCTGTATTAAAACTAGAATATATATATATATATATATATATATATATATATATATATATATATATATATGTGTGTGGTTTTACGTATCACTACATAATTAGACATAATAATAATTTGCGGTGACTTGTCTACAGATAGACATAAACGTGCTTTTCAGATGGTACATGAGACCGACAAGATTGGCTGCTGCCTTCTCGGCATGTTGCAACTTCTGTTGGAGATGTTTTGGGGCCCCTGGAACCATGAGCCCATCTGGTGGCATTACCATACCTGGGAACTCTCCAGGTTTGACCCAGAGATTGCCAGGTGAGCGCTGCTCCTCCGGTTCTCCGGGTCTAGACCTGAATCCCTCGGGTCATGGGAGCGGGGTCTTGACACGCCCCGCTCCCCGCCCATTTTTTCCTTTAAATGGGGGTGTTTCCTGCTGGGGACTGCCCAACGACTTCAGCGGGACCTCCCACCGACATCTGCGGGTCCGCCCGCTGACGTCTCGCAAGTGAAGGCTCCGGTCATTACCCTCTTCTACACAACTTGTGGAAAAATATCTTTGCCCTTATCAACTCTTTGTTGGCCCCTTCCATATTGGCATCCTTGCCTATAGCACTGCTAGATATGCTGCCTCAAAGCATCACATCATAATTCAAAACTTTAACTCTTCATGTTCTCACCCCAGCAAATAAGCTGATAGCAAGTCACTGAAAATGAACCAAGAGAAGATCTCATCTTTGTAGAAAGCATGGAAAGTATGACGGATGGCAAGGCAAAACATTTGGTAGTCCATACGAAGACCTGGATATTTTAGCACCTCCTTTACCCTACTTAGATTCTGCCCTGTCCGCTGCAGAATATGAATAGTCGATCGGAGTGAGGGGTCTGTTGGAACGATTCTGCTTGATTGGGCCTCCCTCCTCTTCCTCGTCCGCCTCCCCCCACGGAGCCCGCCAGCTAGGAAGTTATATATAGATACTTTCTTTATGCAGAAAGGACTAAGCAGACACACATGTTTCTAAGTTCCTTTATTTCTCTTTCTTTTTTATTTATTTCTCTAATCCCTGCCCAAGTTTCTTCGCATTGCGTGTGCAATTTTTGATGCCTATGCAGTGTTTGTATAAGATGCAATATATATTTACGGTTAATGTAATGTTTCTCTTACTAATCTTCAAGTTGAGGCCTTTGGTTAAGCTACTGTGGCTAAACTTCTAGCTCCAGGGATAGAGTCGTATACGATTGATAACCATCATTTTTTTGTTTCCTCTCGGGCATGTATGTGGAGCTGGATTTACATTCTTGCTTTATTTCGGAAACGTAAAAAAAACAATTACAATTTTTCTAAATAAAAAAAAAAATATTAAACAAATTCACTTGCCAGCTCACATGAGCTTGACTCCAATTCTCACGCGCATTGCGCATTCGTACAAGAATCAAGCTATTGCTCTTTTTGTTGCCCTTGTTGGTAAATAAGGTTAATGTTTATTATTGATGCAAATAAACACTCACCAAATCATATCATACTTTACCCGTATGGAATATATTTCTTTGAAAATGATAGCAATTTTTTGGAGTTTAGGAAATGTATTTTGCATGGCAGTTTATTTACGATGTAGCACAGCCGGTCATGTTTTAATAGTCTGACTTGAGTGGTGTGTAGAATAATCTTGCTGGCCGGTGAGTGGAATGTTTTTACTACAGCAATCACAAAATCAATAAATATAGTTTTAGAGCACGAAGAGAATACTCTTTATCTTTTATGTTAGTCATTTATTGCCCATTTAGTATCATTCTTCCTGTAAACAAAATGACCCAGCCTTTTTTTTTCAGGCAAACAGAGAAAGCATAATCTACAAAAAAAAAAAAAACATGTCTGCTACGATAAACACTATACCCATCATTGCTTTATAACACACTAATGCGTATATTACCTGAAAATACAAGGCTTCTTGGTTAGAAAACATAAAGTAGTAACTTTTTTTTGTTGTTGCAGGTATTAAAATTTGCTTCAAAATCCAAATATAGTTCTATATAATTTATTGTATTTTTACACCTGACTTCAAGGGTTCAATGTCAGGGCTGGATTTACATTTATTCCCTCCTTGGTACAGAGACTGCTGGTGCTCAACCATGCTCTTCATGGGTGAGACATGAGCACTAGACAAGAGGAGACATTGGAGGCAATGAGATGGACTAAGCAGCGCATAGGGAACAGTAGGGGCACTTTAAAGCCCAACCCATTTGCCGTTTGTGGCCCCCCCATAGAAGATTGACTCATGGGGATCAATGATTGAATCCAGTTGGGAGAACCACATTAGTGCACACAAACAATGGCGTTCCTCCTCGGTGGCCTCCTCGATCCTTCCTGAAAGCATTGAAACCTACAAACTTGGTTGCTAACATTACTATAACGGTTGTGGTCCCAAGGTGTATAAGTTTTCTAAACGGGGTACTTATGACCCATAGAAAAGTGACTTGAAAACGGTATTGTAAAAATTACACTTCGGTTCTTTTAGAGGACCTCTTCTAGAACTGTTCCCACAATCATTTCTATTACTCTGGGATAATGGAAAATAAACCTCAGTTTAACTTTGAATCATATTCCGGGAATGATAGGGAATAAATTGGCCCTTGCACTTTAAGGCCAGCAACAATACTCGATGCATATGCGGCCTTCTGCTGGATTGTATCCAGCCCACAGCCCACATTATAGAGCCAGATCTTCCATGTGAGCAGCAGTAAAGGTAAGTGACCCCTGCCAATCAGGCCCTTTTCATATTCTTTTATCGGAAGATTGGAATCCATACAACCTAACTGTCACGCATTCGAAGACCCAGGAGAAATATGCTTATGAGTTAACGTGTGTATATTTTTTATTCTTTTTTTCTTATTGTTATTTATCAGGTTTCATAAATAGGTCACAAACTCTTCTTAAAAGTTTCAACAAAACTCAAATACCCCTACAACAGAAATGCCAAATATTAGAAGGTGTAATTAAGAATGAACTGTTCCTTTAAACCCAAACCCACTGGTACATATTAGATTATCCCAGAAGATTATTTCGACGCATGGTTTGTAAAACAATGCAGTAGGTTTATTAAATTGTTAATATGTGTGAATAAAATATAAAGCTAAAAGCAGGATAAGTCTTCAATTTAGTTTTTCTTTTGGAACCCAACAGAGAAGCGTTTGAGGATATTGATATACAGTGTGATCACAGATGGTTTAATCAATGGCAATTTGACTTCACCACCTGTGTTCAGTCTGAGTATCCTTAAAGCCTGAACTGCTAGGGGTCCTTAAGGACCGGAATTAAGAACCACTGATGTACATCAAACAGCTGGAGGATTTTGGGATACTGACCTTTTAAATGCCCCCATGCTAATATATTATGTTAGCTTTAATCTTTCATTTTTGGAGTGCATGTCAATATACTATATTTTAAGATCTTACATTTGGTTAGTTGATAATGGCTCTTCACTCAAGATAGATTATAGTTAACCTTTCTCTTTATTTCAAAGCAAATATATCTACACTTTGTGGTTTGGAAATGTATGTGGAACATCAGGGTAATACGTGGATGGGAGTACTGAACCTGAACAATGGAAAGGTGCCTATCCCAAAGTCTTTAATGGCCAATAATGCCACCAAGAAATAGCGGCTATAATATGCATAATCACATGCTTTCTTATGATTTTCTTCTTCTCGTTATCCTGATACTGAGCAGTGGTCACAACAGACTTATGTTGGAGGTTTTGATTTTAATTGTTTAATTCCAAAAGTAATTAGCAATTCTATGAATGGTAATTGAACATGTTGACCCGACCCTTAGGATCAGCAAAGGAAAAAAATATTTGAAGAGTTTCTGTTACTAGATGTAGCTCCATTCTGATAACAGCAAACTGCATTTACAACTAGGGATGGGCACATATATATATATATATCCAGATGACTAAACTATAAAAAAGAGCAGTTCAACTCTCAATTACAACACTCAAAGGGAAACACGATTTAGAAGGGCCACTCTACTCTCAACACAATGACCCAAATAAAATGAAGATGCACTAAATGAAAAATAAAATCCTAGGTTTTATTAAGTTATTCATTAAAAAAAAAACAATGATAGCTCCCCGAAACAGCAGCGTGCCTTCAGCATTCTCTCACTCCTTAGATTATAGTAGTCTTTCTGGGGCTAAGTCAGACCCCTATGAGCTGATCTGGTGCACATCTGTAAAAACAGGTCGCGTGTAGGAGAGGAGAAAGTTCTTCGGCGACTTCTGCCTTGGAACCTCCACAGAGCCGTACCTTCAATTTTGGAAGTGAAAGGGGGTGCAGAGGTGCACACGCGCCACATCTAGCAGCATCTGGGGCAGCTGCCCTTCTTGCCCACTATGGAAGTTATGGCCCTGCTCTTGATGGCCTTTCAGGTGAGCCCAAGGCCACATCAGCTCATCCAGCTCTACACATTAACCAAGTCTACTATAAGCTCCTATACAGGACATCTACTTTCTAGAGAGCGGGTTTAAGATCGGACTTTAATTATTATTTATTTGTAAATTGTAAACACATTCTTCAGCTCTGTACAAAACACACGTGTAACTATGCTCATTAAAACTGCAGTCTCCATGCATCTTGCTCCTTTCTTTCTGCCAATCGAAGAGCCGCGATTCAACCTGAATGCATTAAATGAAAATAAGTAGCTAAACTATCATTTCAGCACAGCATTATATGTTTACCCCTTGTCAAAAAACACCATCGCTTACAATGAAAGAGAAATAAGTCTCTTGGCAAAAAAAAGTCTGCTTCTACTTACTGTTATTGTGATGACTTGGGTCTCAAAGCCTGGCGCCTTTGAAGCGTGGCGCTAATTTGATTAATATGTCGTTACATCCTGTTATGATGCACTTTGCCTTTTGCATGTTAAATTGAGAATGGCGAGTGCATTAAATTGTGTTAAATACTGCATATTAAATGAATAAAGTTGAAAGCAACCCATTATTCCAAGCAGACAAACCACTTTAACACGTAGCAGCATATTGTTTGTTGATAATGATAATTACGCCATAATGCATGTAATGTTTTGTCAGTTTGCTAGCTTGTGTAAATATGGCTAGCTCCTAGAGCTGATAATAAATCATTTTATTGCATGACAATAGATTCATTTTGTTGCATACAAAATATTAATAGTATTACACAGATTTAAATAGAAGGTTTTAAGGCCCACTCCTCATATACAGGAAAATGCTTTGCAACAAAGTCTTACTATACAAGGAGTTTTAACTCCAGCAATCATATGTTATTTTTTATGATATTTGTGTGATTTTTTATGATTTTTGTGTGGTCCAATTGAAGTGTATCTGGGGATTCTGTAGAACCCTCCAAAAGCATGTACCCCTTTCCCCATCCCCCAGCTAAATGCCCTACAGGAGATGCATTCGGCCGAAGGTATCTCCCTGCACGTGATGTACTCACCTCCAGTCACATCCAGCACTGGCTCTACTGAACACCGTGTACTGGGGTCTGTTGAGACCCCAGTGCTCGTGTGTAAAGTCTTCCCACCAGGGCCGGCCCAAGGCTGGGGCGAATTTTAAAATGCCCCCCCTTATCTACCCTTTCTCTCCCTCTGTCCCTGCCGCCCCCCCTTGTACTTACCTTTCAGCAGTCCTGCGGCGAGTCTCCCTGTTCGGTCTTGGTGCCAGCCTGTAATGCTGAGCATTACAAGCCGGCACCGAGATCAAACAGGGAGACTTGCCGCAGAGGAGAGAGAGAGGGGCGCCGAGCGGGTACTGACAGCTTGGTAAGCGAAAACCACTTAGCGCCCCTTTCTCTCTCTTTCGCTTAAAAAAAAAAAAAAAAAGGGCTTGGGGCGGCAAAGTGCCGCACCTTCAAAAGTGCCGCCTGGAGCGGTTGCCCCACTCGGCTCCATTGTCGGGCCGCCCCTGCTTCCCACTGATTTCAATAGAAGTACTTTCCTGCCACTGATTGACAGCTTAAGCAGATCAAGACATGTCAGATCAAGGAAGAAACAGGAAAATGTTGCAACATGGCAGCAAATTCTGTGTTACAGTTTTTGTAACTGGAGAATGCATTTTGAAGTACTCAGAGTAATTTAATGTGAGTTCTTCTATAGTCTTCATCAGACTGTCCCTTTTTAAACATTACTCTTTGTGTTAAGTCATCTTGAAGAACCGCCATTGTTTTTCAAATTAGTAGGGTCGATGTTGCACAGAGATGGAATGAGTTGTCCCTGAGATCAGAGTAATACGGTTATATAGGTCTCAGAAGGTCTGCATGGAATTCATGTTGGGTTTTGGTTCATTAAGCATTACGACACAAATAAACTACAGAACTTTTCTGCAAATGAACAGATCTCACATGGATCGGTTTGATTATTTTAGATGAATCGGCCCAATGTTTTTCATTTTCTTTTTCAATTAATAGATAAATACATTTTCATTGGACTGATCTTCCATTTTAAGGACAAGCTCTTATGGGTACCAACCTTCTTTTATCAAGTCGAAAGCAATGCTTGATTTTCACCGCAAGACTCATCTCTTCCAAACTAGGATGTCTGAATAGAATTTGATGTTGATGACCCCTCCAATACCAGTATATTATTTTGTCTGTATCACATACATGCAACAAGCTATGTTATATATCTTTTTACATGATGAGGTATACAAAGTCAAGTTCTATAGACTAGTCTTTATTCTTTTGTAAAGTCTTTTTACTTTTTCACAAGATACTAAACCATTCCCTAAAGATATACTTTTTGGCCTTTTTCGATATTGGGTCTTATTCATGATGGCAAAACTGGACCTACTGAGGAGGACATCATGGGTTTCTATAGCACTTGGTTGACATTTATTAATTTTTCCCAAAACGGCTCCTGCTTTACCTCAATAAATATGTCCATTACATGTAATTTCCTCCACTCTTGCAACTGCTCTGCCTTTTTCCATCAACTAATAAATTCCTTAATTCTAATATGTATAAAGAAAGCGTTGCTCAATAAATTAGGTTAATACTAATATGCACATTAAACCAAACTCCTCGAACAAATTTCCAAATGAAATTCACTGTAAACCTTTGCGGTTAAGGAGGTTAATTCTTAACAAGCGATGGACTATTCCACACTGCCATAATTTACACTCCCTGTTGATTAAATAATTATTTCAAATTGGTTCAGGAAGAAGAAGAGGAAAATATAAATTTAAAATTGTGAAGTCACATTATTAGAAATTAATACATAATGTGGAAAACCAAAACAAATGTGTAGCCTGTCACATGACTCTAGACAAACGCTTCATTGACGGCGAAACTGCTACAGGTTTTAGTGTTGACTACATTTGTAAACCAATCTCCCGCTTACCTTGGCTTGTGGACAGATATTTGTTCTTTCTTTTATTTTCTTACATTTTCCTTGCAAACATTCCATTATGCTGAGTAATACTGGAGACAGGGAAACCTGGCGCATTCAAAGCAAGTTATACAGTCTGCTGAAAAACTTTATTTTTCCCTATTTTTAATGCAACCAACTTTTGTCCGTGTCTACAACTAAAATCCACATGTGCAGTAATCAACAAAATTAAGGATATCAGGATCAGAAGGATTTTGTTTCAAATTATGTGTTTATAGGCTTTGATGACCAGGGATTTCTACACCCTCTGTCTCTGTACATTGTAACACATATGCATAGGTAACCAGTAATTGTGCTTCTATCAAGCTTTATGAATAAATCATCATCATCATAATCTTCATACCTGGGCACGTTTTAGTTGGCTGGGAGTAGGGATGGCCAATTTCTGCTCCCCTTCCCAGAGAGCGGAAAACTGACCTTGAGTCAAACCCAGAGAGTTACTAGGTATGATGATAATAATATTAACCCGTTTGCGCCCCAGCAAACTTCTGAGCCCTGCTTGCTGATCACAGTGTGATCAGCACAGACATAAAATGAAAATAAAAATTAAGAGAAAAATTAAAATAAATACAATTTATTGGGAGCCCAGTGATGTCAGTGATCTAAAAAGAATCCACAATAATAATAATAATTAAAAATAATATTGCCATAAAAAGTGCCATGTAAAACACTACTTTAGTATTAGTAAATGTAAAATAAGGTAATATGTAAAAAAATTTGATCCTCTTGAACATATTTAAGAAATATGTGGATACGCTATAATCAGGGGATGTTGTTGAATATAACTAGGGTCTACAGTAGAAGTTCTATACATTTTAGAAATTGCATAAATTTATTATTTTTCCCATTTTAATATAGTTTTTTTTTCCATATTGCCACTAATAATTATTATGTTTTATGTATTTCTATAATAAAAGACGAATGCCTTACTTGTCCTGAACACAACGATCTATAATTTGTGTGGCTGCATCAAATATGGCAAAGGGAATCATGGTTCAACAAACATATGGTAGAAATCACAAAAAAAACTCAGGGTTTTAGGGTATAAAAAAATCCTACTCCTAAAGGGGTTAATGATAATAATATTATTATAATACATTCATATGGAACCCTATAAACAAATACATATCAGATGGACAGATTCCATATAATATAGGTGTTGCCTTTTTACATTTAGGGTTTGTGTTTATAAATAGCATGTACAATACTATGTCAAAGTCGCTTCTTCATCATCCAGACTGCTTTTTATTCGTTTACATGATCCTTTTTGACTGAGATACAAAGCAGATAATTAGCTCTGCTGAAGTAGCCTTTTTTGAAAATAATTTTGTTGTTGTAATGTTGTTGCCATTTTTTTGTCATCAATATGATTGGAAATAATGACAATATTATTTTATGAATTATTTAATGATATTTTTGCACCTCCTCAGTAGTGCTCAAACATTCACAGACATAGGACAAGGGGAAAAAAGAAGAATTGATGGAATATTCAAAGCTACCAAATTTACAAACTTCCCAATCCTATGCATGTACCATCACTCAGCATGTGAAAAGTAAAACATTTCTATGCAAAACAAATGCTATATGTCGTCTATACCTTCATACCTGCAGGAAACTTCACATTGTACTTGTAAATAGTAACCTTTTAGAAAAGATTGCATGAAAACATATGTAGATTGAGCAAATAAAGGATACAGTGATGCAGAAATAACTGATTGTATCTTATAGATGATTGGTTCCCAACCCAGTCCTCAACATCCCAGGATTTGTAAATCTCTATATTGTAATAAAATGTGTGAATTAGTAAATTCTCCCTTGTTAGCGCGCCTTGGGTACTGGATTGGGAGCCATTGCCTAAGATAACCCATCTGGTCATATGTGGAGCTGCCAGTGGACCGAATAATTTAAATTCAAGCAGTCTTGTGGTCATTCACTCCCAACCATCATATCAGACACAGTACCTTCCTTTTTGTTCTGGTTGTACTTCATATGTGGGTGAATCAGAGTCAAAAGGCAGTGCGCCATGTCCTATTCATTCATGACACACCGTTGGGATGTCACTCTCTTGTGTGCCTGGCTACATGCTGATAACAGTGTGGATTTTATTGGTAATTAGCATGCTAAACACTAATTACACAACCGCCCGTTTCTTACTCTCCCCGGGACGTTTACACAGCCTACTGCCAGACAAACTGCTCTTTTTGTTGTTTTTAGCTGCCTAGTCTATAAGGTAAAGAAGGATTAGCTACTAACACAACTCATAAAGGTGTCATTACGGTGACATTCCGAGGGCTGAAAGAGGAGCTGCTACTATCACAGTTTCTACCAGAGCTAAATCCATTCATTAAAACTAACAATAGGGGTCTTCTTTGTCAATCAGTGTAATTGTTTTGTGTATATTTTAAAGTGTACCCTAGGGCAGTAGGGATCTGTCTCAATGTAGCATTATTTAAACACTTTCTCAAGTTACTTCTCTTTGTCAGGCCCCACCTTCACAAAGGCTGCGGAGACCAACCAACAACAATCAACAACTTATCAATAAGGGAGAGATAACGTTATCAGAGGAGGCATGCCGAATCAGTCCACAATGTAACTTTTTCTCATGTATAAAGCTCATCCAGACACTTTTATATAAATAGTAATGCAGCAGCAAATAGGTGTTCAGTATTTAAAAGGCACTGAGTAGGATCAAGTGGATGGAAGGGCACATTTTTTAGTAAACATATAACAATTATCAGCCACGAACATCATTACCCAAGGATCATATTTGGTTAGACTTCTTATTAGATGGGAATTGTCTAGGTGAGACAAGGTATACTCGTTATTTGAGTCACTGGTGTCTATCAGATGGGAGTTTATAAAATTGAACTTTCCCTAAAATTGGAAATTCATAGAGTTCAGCTGATGGTTGAACAGCTGAATGGAGTCAAGAGGAATCCACCGGGCCAGACTGGGGATGTCTAAGCGGCCATGGCTCTTAAGGTAAGAGGTCATGGCAGGTCAGGGCAGGTAAGCTGCTGCTAAATGACATACATGTGGCCTTCAATACACGAACACACAAGTTACGTTTTTATACTCCCACATCGTGCACCCCTGCTTATTTGACTGATGGCGTAATTGGTCCTACTGGTTGCTGGCCAACCAAGCATGAGCCCACCGTGTCAGACGGCCAGTCTCGGCCTGTGCACCTACCATTCCGCCATGTCCTGGGTCACTAAGTTCCTAAAAGTCAGGATTTAATAAATACACTCTTCCCTTAATTGCATCAACGTGGAGAAGCATTTTACTCATAAACTGCCTTCTTTACCTAACAAACAATCTAAACAGAAATCCATCACACAAATGTGTTGTAGTTTGTTCCCTACAGCATTAAACTCCCAGAATGGATTTTTCTTTCTCCCGCTGTGTTATTTCCACAGTAAACGTTTGCAACATTTTTCCGGCGTAAAATTAGACACTTGGAGAGATGGTACTTTTTGTCTGCATTTTTTAGGTAAATGTGCTTTTTTCTTGGTGTTAAAGTAATTGAAAAATAATGACTAGAAGTTTGCTTTTGAGGAAGGATAACCATTAATCTGTTACTGATTACTTACCTAGGCCAATAATCAGTAACCTCGGAGTGATAGCTATTTAAAGTAATATTAACAACGCTGACATATGTATACACAAACCCAGACAAATAGTGACCTGCAACTCATCTAGGACCATCAAGTGACATCCGGCCTAGACACCGTCAAGAAAAATGCACTTTAATTTCGGGCTTGATTATCCATGTCTATCGTTAATGTACAAAAAGGTCTTGGTGTGATGCTGATACATTACTAAGAAACCTTCTAAGGACTGATTGAACAGTTCAGAAAAAAAAGACATAATTTTCTTATATTCACAGAAAATGCAAAAAATCTTAACACTGCAAAGTTACCACTTTACCATTAATTGCATTAATTACCATTAATACTGTTTTGTTTTTTTTTCTGATATTTCATATTTTATTTTCGGATGTTTTATTTTTATTGTGTAATTTTTTTTTTATTTATTTTAAATAATTTTTTTATCAAGAAGTATTTTTTTATGACATTTTGCATTTATTTACACCACGCCAGCAGATTCCTTAGCTGTGTTAAAAAAAAAAAAAAAAAGGGAAATGAAAACCGGCCACAATAAACAAAATGGACAGTAATGTTAAAATACAAGACATACTGGTACAGACTGGCAAGAGGGCCCTGACCTTCCTAGCTTACAAACTATAAGAAATATCTTCGTCTAAAAATGAAACGAGTCAGGAAATGCAAAAAAAAGTTAACTTCCCAGGAACATTAATCCCCCCCCCACTCATTTTGCCTGGTTGTGAATTATGTAATTTCCAAAAGCAGTGAAGCAGGGGAAACACGGAGAATATTTTTGTATAAAACATAAAGTCAGCATAAAGTGTACCGAAAGCAACGTTTAACTTGGACTCTTGCCAGCGTATAGTCTTCTGCTACATAGAGTAAACGAGAAGTGAAGAAATAGCCCTTTTATGTACATACATATTATATTTATGAAAGAGAAAGTGAGCATACGCTTACATGTAAACTATTAACCACACAATGTGTTTTATTTATGCAAATAAAAGTCTACACAACGGCCTGAAAACAATACTTACACAGTCCACTGAGACTGTTTTATGGGTCACACTGTGCAAACGTGTCTATGGGATTAGGCTGTGAAAAATGTGTTTGTTTTTTGAAGTGCGATTGATTACACAGTCAACAGTAAGGCACAAAAGAAAGTCTCCTTGTCCAAGAGCAAGGTCCCAAAGTCTTAATTATTCAAAAAAAAAGAGAAACCAACAGGGAACTGAAGTAGCGCATGTTACGCATACTTGGCAGAGTCTGAAAGCCTAAAACATTTTGAAGAATACTTGTAATAGAGAAAAATGGTAAAATAAACTTATTATGACTTTATGCTTCCATGCGGTATTTTCATTGATCTAGTTAATAAGTCAACACAAGCTATATGTGTAAGCGTGATGAATCATACCAGTTTTCAAGGTAAGTAAGCAATTCTCTGTTGATATAATCACGTTGAAGGTTAGACTTTGATTATATACTGCATTCTTGTTCGGTAAAATGAACAGAGTTTCCTTGAGTTTGAAAAGAAGATTACATTGTATTAAAGAAGCCTGGTGTAGAAAGGATACGATATCATGGGGAGCTACACTAAAAAGTGTTTGGATACATGACCATCATACCTATATGAGCTTGTTGGACATCCCGTTCCGAAGCCATGGTCATTAATATTGAGTGGCCCCACCCCCTTCACTCCTGAAGATTTTGGAGTGTGTCTGTGGGAATGAGTGCCCATTGAGCTAAAAGAGCAGGCACTGATGTTGGACAAGAGGGCCTAGCTCGCAATCGGTGTTCCATTTAATCTTAAAGGTGTTTGATGGAGTTGAGGTCAGGGCTTTCCGCAGGCCTCCTGACGCACAGGGCTTGTGCTGATGTTGCTGCCAGAGGCAGTTTGGTACTCTGTAGTGAGTGATGCATTTCAACTCTGAGAATCTCTGCTCTGTGAGTGTGTGTGGTCTACAACTTTGTGGCTGAGATGTTGTTACACCCAGATACTTCCACTTCCAAAATAATATCACTTACAGTGGACCAGGGGAGATCTAGCAGTGAAGACATTTCACAAACTGACTTGGCAAAGGTGGCATCCTATGACAGCGCCATGTTTAAAGTAACTGAGCTCCTCAGTACGACCCATTCTACTGCCAATGTTTGTCTATGGAGATGGCTGCCTGTCTGCTTGATTTTATACACCTGCTAGCAATGGATATAACTGAAACATCTAAACTCAATCATAAGGAGGGCTGTCCACCTACTTTTAGTCATATGTGCATATAGTACCCAAAATACATAGTATATCTCTGTTTAGTAAGGATTATTTATGATAAAATATAAAGATGTTTTATCAACTTGCTTTCAAATATTTCAAATAGGATTCTACAAATGTATAAGGAGCATGATATTGGGTTCGTTAGCTGTGGTGACAGTGCTGATATTTGTGCACACTCCATTGCACGGCGCTGCAGAATATGTAGGCACATTGTATTTAAAAATTTTAAAGGGCAAACTCAATCCCCTTCTGTGTTAAAGGTTCCGCTGTCTCAGTTAGGGTATATCTACCCCAGCGGTGTGGTAAGGGGGGATATCTTTTTTAGCATGAACTCACATACTAAGTTATGCATTCAATAGAATCTGCCCCAAATAATTTTTTGCTCCCATTTCAGTCGAAGTTCAGTTTTACTGGCATGGCTTTCTTTAATCACTTGAGCTTAAAATAATATTTGCCCATGCCGATTGCTTAGCATATAGAGTAGTCTGGTGGAAAAAAAATGTAATTACCGCCAAACATTTAGCCATAAATCATTTCATGTAAAGAGCAAAGGATGAGGTTTCCATTGGAGCTTCGGGCATCGAAGGTAAGCAACGAAGTGGCGCTGAAGTCAGAGGCGCTGAGAAGTCATTAAAATAGTTCTTCCTTAGTCATCCTGTGAATGTTCCGTGGGCAATCAGCCCAGTTTTCTGGAGATGGAGAGGGGAGTGCTTTTTATGTTATGTTCTGTAAAAAGTAAATGAACTTCTAGCGGGCAATACAGGTCAAGGGTCTGCCAACATAAGTGAAATTATGATTTGGTTGTGCTTGGGCTACACAAGGCCTTTGCCTGCTCTGTGTAGCTACAATGCTGTTAAATACTGGATGATGTCATAAAATACAGTTGTGGGTTGTCACACTTTGTAAAGTGCTGCGGAATATGGCACTATATAAATCAATAAATAACAATAATAGTGCCTGCTTATTTTCCAGCTTTTTGGTGTCAGATTGTTTTCTCTCTATAAAAGTGATATGTCACGTATTATAAGATGTTGTAATGAGTCTAGGCACAGTCCATCTGAAGCTCTAACATGTCAAAAGAAATTACCTACTTGGTATAATTGTAGTTTTACCCTACAGGGCAATATGTATAGTTGTACTAAAGGAGATCATATTATTTTCACATAGTGATAAATGGTTAGAGCTCATATAATTTATAAGTTGTGTTGCAGATCAGGATATGTACCCTTTAGTGATGCACGCAGTCCTCATGTACACTCACTGTACTCAATCGAGTCCTGACCATTGGGCATTCTCCAAAAAGAAGGGGAAAGAAAACAGCGCATGAAGGACTCAGTAAGGGTGTGAATGCCACCTGAAGACTGTGTCAATTGATATTCCCTGGTGGCTATATGTAGTACTGCAAGCACAGCAAACACAAAAAAGGAGGAAGCTTGAGGGAGTAACCCCAAATCTTGCCATTCCACCTTTCCTCCATTCACCTTTCACGTAAAAGTCTGGTTAACTTCATTTTGTTCAAAAATTTTAATTAAAAAAACATGATTAAAAGTTAATAAGAGTTAGTGTCATACCTATATGAAATAGCAGTGAACCTAAACAATGTACGATATAATGGGCTATTTGTTGTTTCATCAATAAACAGAAATTAAAAAAATATATAAAAGAAATACGTTCAGCCAATAACCATGCGCCACCATTGTTACCATAAATACTTAATAATATGAAACTTTTTAAACTGCATTTGGGTGGCATTTTCTAATTTGTTTACCATTTTTTCATATATCTTTGTATCTTTTTGCTGAATTTAGTCATGAGTAATAAATGATATTAATTAGCAAAAATTTGATCTATTAATAGCTCTATTAAGTTTTGTGAGTTTTTTGTTTCCCCCCCCCCCAAAAAAAAAGAACTTTACACCGTAATCAACAAGTAGAATGTTTACATAACTTTACAGAGACGGTTATAATCTACCTATCTACCTATTTGCTACCTGCTCCTCTAGCCAGCTTCTTTCAATACTATTTCCAAACTATGGAAAGTAACCTCACTGTATTTTTGCCCGTAAAATGTTCATCATTGTCACATAAAACAGCCAAGGCTAAAATATTATTTTTTTACTCTAGCCAGTTAAACAATTCTAGGTTACTATGGAGATTATCTAACAAGTGGTTTACATACCGACCCTAGGCTGTCATCGCATACTGTTTAATTTATATAGCTACTCAAAGCCTCCTAGAAAAAAAAAAGTCACCCATATTTCTCAAAAGAGGTTTTGATTTATTTGTCAGTGTCCGCAAAAGCGCGGCATTTATTATGATTCACCTCTACATGATGACATTTCATTTGTCTTACTAGAGAAGATGTTCCTACAACCAAAAGATCAACATCCCTTTAGCCTCCTGGATATCGCATAATAAATGAGGGTCTGTTTTTTGTCAATGCCTCAATAGGAAGACATGTTTATGTTACAGGCCTGAGCCCCCACTGAATATTTACAAAATTTGGTGCAGAGGTGTTGATACATAAATCTAAAGTTTGAAACCTACATGAAATAAGAGCGCCGAGGTGCCATAAAACATGTTACAAAAGAGAAAAACCCCAGAATAGATTTTTACTCATGCTCTCTTCATTAACCGAATGCTATTTTTAACTTAGAATTATATATATATTTTCATAGTAAACCTATTTTCCCAGTTAAGCAAAATAAAGATAAACTATTTTCTCAGTAAAAAAAAAAAAAAAATAGGGACATATTTTTTGAAAATGCATTCAAATGGGCTATGGTGAGTTTTACGGAATTATTTCCTTTTTTTAACCAACATAGAGCATTGAATATTTTAGTGATTTTATTTTGATATTTTTGTTTATTAAATGTCACGTTTGTTGCAGTGCTGAGAAAATTCTCAAAAAGTTATAATAATCATAGTTAAATACCTATTGTACCATGCTGCGGAATATCATGGCGGTATTTAAATCTATGAATAAATGGGTTAAACCAGGGACAGGCAAGAAGTCATGTTCTCTAGAGTCTAGACTGGATTCTGGTGAAAAAAATTATTCAAGCTGTTTGGAGTTTTTTTTTTGGAGCCCGAGGTGCGTGCTCATGGGTGCTGCATTTTGTGCCGTGGACAGCAGAAGCCAGAATACGATTCTGGGTTCCCACAAGGGGAAACCCAGACAAATCCCCCCCCATGGGAGGGCCGGATCTCCAGTCTTACCCCAAAGGGGGCCTTCCTTCTTTGGAGGGAGGATGGGGCCAGAAGGCTCCCAATCCTCCTCCAGCAAAGTCTAGGCTTCACTGCCTATAAAAAGAAAACAGTGTCCAAAAACGTGGGTACCAAATCGTGTGCCAAAAACGTAAAAAAGGCCTCACCGTGAATCGAAAAAAACCGTGAATTTCAAAACAGAGAAATTAATTGGCACTCATGGACAAACGACGTGATGAATAAATTAAAAGAAAAATAAATAGGGGCAGGCCATTTCTGGCCTAACCAGGTTCAAAAATAAATCATCTTATCCCCAAGACCTGATGGTACGAGGGGAAAAGGAAGTGAGAGAAGTGAGGGGAAAAGGAAGTGAGAGAAGACCGCCAGTGAGATTGTGCGCTCACCGTGTGCAGCGGCGGGCAAGACTGCATACGGTGACTCCAGCATTTCTGTGCCCAGCGAATGGATGGTCAAATGTAGACTTTCACATATTTTTAATATACAACATACAATTCCTGTGGTGTAAAGTTTCCCATGAAAGAAATACCATTACATAAGACATACCATCACATTATGGTGGGTAAAGGTGGAAACATTTCCATTTAAATTTAAGGGGTAGTAGAAGCATTACTAAACACTCATCTGCAGACACCAGACAAGCCAGAAGGTTTGTTTTTTCCCTCAGAAATCTCATGGTGCTGCCACAACCACTGGGTAGGCGCATGCAGATAAGGCTAACAATTATCACTTTTGCCTCTATATCCACTTTATATATGGATCCCTTGAAAGTAATTGCCTGCTGTACAGGACAGCCTTTAGACAAAACTCGGGTAAGAGGTGCAATAGCCAGATCACCGCTCATGGACAGCTGTTTCGTCCAATCATGAGGTTGTGAAACTGGCTTAATAATTGAGGCTTGGGGTAGCCAAGAAATACCATTACATAAGTTATGGCGGGTAAAAGGTGATGGAAACCCTTTTAACTATTAAGCCAGTATCACTACCTGCATTCCAATTTCACTTAAAAGATTGCAATCTATGAGTGTCTTCTCCACCATTCACCACACATTTCTAAACCGAAAAGCCTTTTGCAGACAGTTTTCTTTCGGCCTAGGCACAATCCCCATCCATCACTCGTGAAATCACAGCCATTTTATGTTCCTCGTAGTTTGCGTGAGTAGAGGTAGCTGCAGTCATTCTAAATAACTTTCTTGACATAACATCAAAAAAGTTTCAAAAGTGGCCCCTTGGAGTGGTTTATTTACATCCGGGTGAAAATCCCTTTTTGGAAAAAAAAATCAATGTTCCGTTATTTAACATACAAATCATTGAAAGTGATGTATTTTTAGTCAGATTTTCACTGTACATGTCATATATTGAAGGATAAAACTCAGATAAAAAAAAAAAATTCATCCCTTGAGTACTCAGAACCAAACAAATGAGATCATAAAACATTCACATAAAATTTTCAGTCCCTGCATTTTTATATCATCAGCTCTCAGACGATAACGCCAATACAAAACAGAACACATACACTTAAAGTTTTTTAAACCTCGCATACAAAAACCTAGCCCACGATGAACGTTCCCACATAAGTACAGAGTCATTGAGATTTTTAATATGTTATTTTGTATGAAAGAATGAAATGCATGCAATTCCTAAAAAACAGATTCGTTTGGATTGGAGTTCTTCTAGTATATAATTGCCCTTGACCTTTTGTTATGTCCTTTTATTCATTCAACGCGGAGATACAACCCAGGTCAGGGAAAATTACTGATTGTTACAACTTAACCCCTTGAGGACAAGGGGCGGTCCCTAAACCCATTGAAAACAATGCATTTTGAGCCCGTACATGTACGGGCTTTGTCATTAAGGGGTTAAAAAGTTCATGCGCTCATGTTAAGTATTGTAAACCATGTAGTACTAATAGGTAGCAAGCAATAGCACACTTTAGCGTGTACATTAAGCTAAAGCACAGCATGGCATAGATGCATTGTAAAGCGTCAGGCAAAGTGCAGTGATTTAGTTTAATGCACATCCCGGGGTGAGTTATTGTCCTCATAAAATATTCTGAATGCAAACGAACAAAGACTGCGTGTTTCGCTTTTAACTCTTTCAGGCGAAATCCTATGAATTGTTACAAGTAGTAGCTTAGTAAATAAGAGAGTGAAACCACTCCTTCCACTTTGATGCCACAACCAACATCTGAGAGCGAAGAAATTGTAGCGGATTTTTTTTCTCATATATTCCCAAATATATATATATATATTTAAACATGGATGGGATAGGCCTAAAGCTAACCTGAATCTAAGACGAGACCAAGGAACGATTAAAGGCAGACTAGATAGGCTTTGATTTATAGTTACTCTGTGTTACAAGTTGTTACTTACCTGTTCCAGGCAGAAGTATTAACGAATAACTAATAAAAAGAAGAAAATACATTTACGTTAAATTTAAAGGGGAATTGTCATATTATTTGAGTTGGTGTCACTAAAATAAATTGACCGTGCTTGTTAAATAATTTTCCATTTTAAAATAAGGATCCTAACATTCAGTTTTTGTAACCATTTTTTGTTTAACCCAAAAATGAATAGATAAAAAAAATACACATTTGCAAGACCAGAAAGATTTCAAGATCAATTAGGCCCAAAAAGAGTAATAAAGTGTATAAAAATTTCTATTACTTATTATTATATTTTCTTTATAGAAAACCAGGAAATTACCAATATATAAAATTAAGAATAACACGAACTAACATAAGAGATACTGTCATGAAAGAGGCCCCTGATTTTACAAGCAAGTATTCAGGGTGTGCTTTAGAAACCAGAAGAAGGTAGTGTTTGGTAGTAGCTTTCACTCATACTCATACTTATATATATGAGCATGCTTCACTCAAGTTGGGATATAAATCTGGCTTTAGATATCACGGAAATAAACTAATAATAGTAGATGGTAAAGAAAGGAAAAAAAAACACTCTGTCATAAAGCAAACAATAAGTGAAGTTTAAGAGTATAGCGTGGCTGCAAGATATCACATGATAACCTACAATGGTGAGTTCTGGGCCATTATACAAATCATGCTCAGCATAATAGGGTAAAATAGTATTATGAAAAGTAATATAATGAAATAATATGAATAATAAAGTGAAATAATGTTCTTCTAGTCTACACTTGTGGAAAAATCTTATTTATAATACTCATAATTGTCTAGTTATTAAGAGGTGAGGTTTAAGGGTTAATGTAAAAGTAGCTCTTAGTTTAGCCTGTATATTATAAATGAGTTTATATTATCCAAGATATTTTATTTATTTATTTCCATCCCAAGATCTCCCTTCAAGGCAAATATCAAAGTCAATTTTGAGCCACCCAAATTCTGAATGCAAACGAGGGGAATATTAAAAGAACAGACCGAGTAATCTTTGGCTGCAAACACAGAAACCAAATGGTTTGCTGTCTCCTGGGTATGTTTATTATTTATGATTATTGGGAGGGACTGGTGGGGATCCAGCTGTCTTGGTGAATATTGGTACCAAGGACAAAGTAAAAGGAAGATGGAGAGTCCTAAAAGGTAATTTTAGGGAGTAAGATTAGGAAATGGACATCCAAGGTAGTATTCTCAGAGCGGGAGATTAGCCAGCATAATGCATGGCTGAGGTTTTGGTGTAAAAAGGAGGGCTTTGGGTTTTTTGAGCATTAGGCATATTTTGCTTTTGGGTAAAATTTCTATAGCTATGATGGATTGCACCTGAATGCAAGAAGGTTCAATGTTCTTGGTGAGAAGAGGCCTATACAGTTAGAGAAGAAACTAAGAATGGGGGTGGGGCAAGAAATATACTGAGCTAGACAGTATAGGAAAGGAAGGCATTTTGGTTAGTACCCAGGTGGATGGATCTGGGGCTTGGTTAGTACAGAAATAGCATGTCACAATTTCTAGGAGGTGCAGCAAGGACAGAAGGTGCCTGAAGCATGTATGTTAAAACATGACTAGCTTAGAGTCATTCCCTACAGTTTAGGAACATGTGACAGTAATGGCTGTTATTGAGAAATGGTATATTGAAAAGAATGACTGGGGAAAAGCAATGCCAGGACACTGTTTATATAGAAAAGAATGGGAGGTCAAGAAAGGGGGATGGGTGACACTGTGTGCGAAAGTAACATCAAATCTAGCCTTACACAAGTTAGTGAGGACAACATAGAGTCAGTTTGGGTTACATTAGTACAGTAACTTGTGTAGGTGGGATTTATAGACCACCTGGACAAGTAGAAGAGCTAGAAAACTGAGGAAATAGCTAAAATGACAGCGAAGGGGGGAGTTATAATCATGGGTGACTTTCATCGTTCATCATGTGAACTGAAATACCAAAGTAGCTGGTTGTGCCCAGAGTGCAGATATTCTAAATTCCCTATTCGGATTATCTTTAAAGAAACTAGTTAAGGAGCAAACACATAAGGAGGTTATATTAGATTGAATGTTCACAAATGGAGATTTGCTATTGGATGTTACTGTAGGTGAGAGTTTGGGATCTAGTGATCATCGGTCCGTGTGGTTTAATATAGCAACAGGACTGAGTCACACCACACAAAAACAGAAATTTTAGGTTTTCGAAGAAACAACTTTTCTAAAATGAAAATATATGTAAAGTAGTCGTTATCAGACTGGGGCCACTTAAATGGAGTCCAGGAGAAATGGGATTATTTAAAAGTTGAATTATTAAAGGCGACAGAAAACTATATGAGGCTGGTCTGTAAGAGGGAAGAGCTCACGCCGTTGTACAGATCACTGGTGAGACCTCACTTGGAGTATTATGTACAGTACTGGAGACCGGATCTCCAGAAGGATATAGATGGGTTGGAGAAAGTGCAGAGAAGGGCTACTAAAATGGTTCATGGATTACAGGATAAAACTTACCAGGACAGGTTAAAGGAACATAACATATATTGCCTGGAAGAAAGACGTGACAGGCGGGATATGATAGAAACATTTCAATACTTAAAGGGAATCAACACGATAAAGGAGGAGAGTATATTTAAAAAAAAAACAAAAAACTTCCACGGCAAGAGGACATTGTCTTAAATTAGAGGGACAAAGGTTTAAAAGTAATATCAGGAAATATTACTTCCCTGAGAGGAGTTTAGCTTTCATAAGGCTATCCTAGATATAAGATCGAGCAGACTAGATAGGCCAAATAGTTCTTATCTGCTGACACATGCTATGTTTCTATGTAAGCTGAAAACAGGTAAGAATGAAACCCCTAACAGTTTGATTATTAAGCTAGTTTTCAGTTCCTTAAAGAGAGCAATGCTCTATTTCTCTTTTTTTTGGGGAGATATTTGCCAATAGTTAATTCTTCAAATTGTTTGGTAAATGTATAAGATTCAGAAAAATATTTATGATACTTCAATAAGTATATAAAAACGGCAGTATTAAATTACAAAATTTGGTATCACATAGCAATTTGGTTTCCGACTATTGATTCAAAACAGAAAAATACAATATAAAATCAACAGGCATTTCTAAAATGCCAGATTAAATGGTAATTTCAACCTATTATTACTATAGTTTATTTGCACAGAGCAGAGGTCTCCATGTAACTGGCCATTCATAAGCAGCTCACAAGCTGCAACAGGAGTCAGCACCAACATTGCTCATGGTGGACATTTACTGAGGTCTATGGTGGACAATTTCATGATGTTCTATGGACCTTCACAACCCTTGGCAGGGACTAGATGTGAGGGATAAAGGAGAAAACTGAGTCAAGTGTGACACCAAGGTAAAGTTGTCAGGAACAAACGACAAGCTACTTTAAATTTAGAATTAGTTGCCAAAATGAACATTTTTGTCAACATTTTGTAGAAAAATCTCTTGTGGGCTTTTATTCAACAATAAATTTCAGGTGAGTTAAATACACAACAATATGAAACATTTCACCCAACTAACTTAACTATGGATTATGAGGGATCTGCCTACTTTCTCCTGTAATAAAGATAGGTCCTACATAATGCTTTGTTAAGTATGCTCCATTAGCTCACCGGTTTTAACCCGGCCCTTCTTGCAAGAGATCCTCACCACAATTGTTCTTTTATAATGCATATATAAGAATTTGATGAAATGTTTAATCTCGTCACAATGCTTATGCAACTCATGGTTTAGTGAATAAACCCTACATGGTTTTGACAATCTCTCAATTAGAAGGTTAATGCAATGCTTTAGATGTTTTGCCAAAATGCATTAGTCACATATTCCTATAACAGAGTCTTTGAAATCTCAGTAAGTGTGTAAATGAGATGGCAGGCAGCATATAAGTACAAATCTCCTTCTTTTATTGAAATGGAGCTATTTTAACTTAACTTAATGACTGATGTGAACTGATTGCTGCCAATATTTCCAGCGTCGCTGTTTGGGAAACTTCAAGTAGCTGACACAATACTGCAGTGATTATTTGTCATGCTGGCATTAATAATTCTCTACTTTTCTATTGCATGTGGTTATTGTCTAACTACTGCTCGCTTCTTGTGATACTCGAAGCCTTTGGAGCACTAAGATGAGGTCTTAACTAATGAAATTTTTTTTGCTGCATTGCACAATATGGCTTTACCCATTTCCATCAGCTACTGAAGGTGTCTAGAAATTATTTTTGAGTGATAAACTTAACCTGCAATTTCATGTGTGACAGCCATTATATTTATGTACCTCCTATGTATCCAGTGTCTGAAAATTATATACGATAACGTTAGCGATGCTGATACAATAATCTAGGCGCTATCACTCATAGGAAACAATTTTTGACATGCAACAGACAATTCATCTTGGAGACTTACTGCATATAATACTAATAGCCTAATTTAATTGTGTACATGAAGACTGGTATGTGTCTGGCTGTCAAAGTACACTCCTTACATGCTGCACATGCTGACATGCCTGCTCCTGGGCACACAGCGTGGACCCCTCAGGGGAGGAGTACGTTCATACCCACTGTCCCTTAGGGGAGGGGTACTTTCACACCCGCTGTCCCTCAGGGGAGGGGTACTGTCACACCCGCTGTCCCTCAGTGGAGGGTACTGTCACACCCGCTGTCCCTCAGGGGAGGGGGTACTGACACACCCACTGTCCCTCAGGGGAGGGGTACTGTCACACCCGCTGTCCCTCAGTGGAAGGGTACTGTCACACCCACTGTCCCTCAGGGGAGGGGGTACTGTCACACCCACTGTCCCTCAGTGGAGGGTACTGTCACACCCGCTGTCCCTCAGGGGAGGGGGTACTGTCACACCCACTGTCCCTCAGGGGAGGGGGTACTGTCACACCTGCTGTTCCCTAATAGGAGGGGTACTGTCACATGCACTGTCCCTCAGGGGAAGGGTACTGTCACAACCGCTGTCCCTTAGGGGATCGGTTCTGACCATGCTGACTAAACAGTAAAGGTTTGAAGGACAACACCTGCCATATATATTTATAAAGTTTTAATTGCTGGGTATGCACTTCCTTCCCCTTATACCTATAAATACCCACAGTCTCCTTGTATCCCTTGCCCATGCAAGAGGTGTCTTTAGTGTCTGGGTGTTTTTCCTTGTTATTGCCTTCTCCTGGGTCCTGCACCAGTTTCTGATTTCTTTCCTTGTGTTGACAACAAATTGTCTTATCCTGTTGTGTTTTGCTCATCAGGTCATACCAGCCCCGCATTGCGGATCTTTATCCTAACACCTTATGCATTTGTATGTGTTTTTGTTTACAGATACGTGAGTGTGGGTAGGGATTACTGTAAGTGTAAATGGTTTGATGATACAGTAGAAATGGGTTGAAGTTAGTTGGAGATGTTTAGTGAGCAGGTGATTGTATGTTGGGTTAAAGATACGGAAGAAATTATATGCGTTAAGGAAGGAACTCAGTTGAGGAGTACATGCCTCGATGTGTTGTGTGGACTACGTACCAAATATCAGCAATTCTCACAGTTTGCCTTCTGATGAGGCTGGATGATTCTTATGTTTGGTTTTGATCTTCGATTGTGTCCATATTTTAGTAGGAGATATCTTTATAAAGTCAATGGAGTTTAATGGATTTATAAAGAACATTTACTTTAATATTAATAGCTAAATGACTCAACCTTTTTTGTTAAATTAAGAGTCATCTGCATAACCCGTATCCAGCCCAATGCTTACTGCGTAGTGTCACAAAAACAAATCTGAAAAATACCAAAAGTATTTATAGAGTAAATGCATTTTTTTTTTCTTGAATTGTTGATCTCTAAACTCAAGCTGTTCCTACCACAGATTCCACATTATAAATAACTGGTTTCTAATGTAGCACTTAATACAAAAGGGAAATGCTTTGGACAGATCGCAGGAAAAAAAAACTTTTCCCATCTGTAAGAGATAAAGTAGCTGTTGGTTTCAATGTTAACAAAAGATGTACAGTATTAGCAGCTTCAGCTACAAATGTCTCTGTTGTACATTTCAAGAACAGTTAGTTTCGCTACAAATCTGACAAATGCTAGCCTCAGACACCACTGTTTGTAACACCCCAAAACTGGTATTTTTTACCTGTCCCTTTAGGAGAGATTTAGACAGCAAAGTAAAAATCTCTAGAGTAAGAAATATTAGGGTAGTTCACTCAGGGAGAGTTTGATAAAATCGTCTCCGGCCATTATCAAATCTGTCTAAAATGTATCAAAATATCACACTCCAACTTAGGGTTAAACCGTTCCGTAATAATGTACATTTTTTGACGTTATAGGTCCTGCTTTGGCTACCGGAAGTCACCGTTTGTGTACACTGGGATTTCGGTGGGTGGCCCGAGCAAGTTTCAGTCTGCGTTGTAACAGCAAAGATCTTATTTCCATGTTTGCTAAGCATTTTTTTTTGTTCTTCCATCAGAAAAAAAAGCTAATGATCTCATACAGTTGCACCTTCTACCACTGCCAAAAAAACTGGAGGGTATTTATTCTGAAGTATAATTTATTAATCAAGAGGGCCTACATTTTTCATATTCAAGAGCATTTCAAATACAAGTCTGTCTTCTACCGGCAATTATGATGTCACTTTTGTAGTAATCCCGCGACTAATCATGTACTGAAAGGAAGAACACTTCAAGAGGACTATAAAGCCAACCGTATCTTTAAAATTACAATCTGGGCTTAAGGAAGCTACAGGCTGTTAGCCTGGAAAACATCTATGTTATATGTTGATTAATGTTTTCAGTTAGCAAGTATGCTTGCTCCCACACAATAGTCAAGATCATGCACCAGGGAGATACGCTTCATGTCAGCCAAGTAGCAGTAAATACATCTAATTTCCACCATTTCAGGATTACAAGAAATATACGTTTCCATCGTCTGCTGATGTGGGAAGTAAATCGATGGTGAGAAATACAGATGTAGTTGCTGGCATAGAAGCAAATGCGATGAGAAGAATGAATAGCATGTGGATAGGACACTAAATAATCTAACCTGATGACAGAAGAAGGAAACACTTTAGCTATAACTCCATGACAATGTTAACAGAGGTTAGCCGTGCCTTTCTATACCACACTGCTGACTTTAAAATAGCTCAATACGTGTCGCTATTGGTCATTTTCAGCAGAATAGACAGCCTGGTTCCTTCTAGGGACAACCTGGCATAGACATATGGCTCTTCTGAGGAAACCAAGGATTAATTGAGGTCTAAATCTCTACATCAGGAACAGTCTCTCCCTGCAAACCCTTTTGTGAAGATAAAACCTAGTAGGCCCTGCTGATTCAGGCTTTATTCAGGTTAAGATAGTTGAATTTGTATCTCAGATTGGAAATAAATACATCCTTGGCTAATAGTAGGGACATAATCCATTTGGGATTGTTCTGCCTGTAGTAGTTTACAGTTTGTGACACTTATTTCCTATTGCATATGGTTCTTTAGTGATACAGGCCTCGAGGTGCACCTGTATTATATGTGTGATCCCACCATTAACACATTATAAGAAACCTGGCGGACGGCAACCGTTTTTCAGAGGAGACAAAGCAATAGTCTTTACCTAATCCCAGGCCCAGTAGAACACATATTCACAATAAACATGTTTATTTTAAGTGTAAAACATTATTACAGTTCCAGTGGTCTTTTACCAGAAATTCCATGAAATGCCATAGAAGTAATCGTGTAAGTGGAATTCAGGAGACATGTCCTACAAACTCTCTTTAATTTCTTTGCTTGATAAAAATAACCGGTTACAGACAAACGAAAAGTGAATGAATTAGACTGAAACAGAAGCAAAGTTGAAGAGTCTGAGTAGAAGTCGGAAGACCTACGTGAAAGAAATATAGGTCCTTGGAGGTGTCAGGCCAAAGATATTTAGTTTAATGTTGAGGTTAATACATTGCAGGAATTTAAACATGCATGGGACAGCCATATGTCTATCTATCTAAGACAAGACCAGAGACTGATGAAGCAGACTAGATGGGCTTTATCTGCCATGAAATGTTATTCTTCTGGGTTCTATGCCCAACATATGTAAAACAGAAGGTTGTGCGTTGTCCTTCCAATGTCTGAAGACAAATTGGTATAAGGTATGATTTTTCTCAAACAGAAATTGGCTGTGGTTGACATCTAAACCACCATTAATATCATAGAAAACAATAAATATCATTTCTATAAACTATTCTCTATTGTATAATAATCAGGCCAACAGTTTAACCGTTCACAGTTTGTACACTAAACTAATCTGTGGGGGTATGATTCACGTTTGAATGTTTGAAAAAGCATTTATTACGTTATCTTTTTCTGATGAATCATTTTGTGTTTGTAGTCGTCTTTGTTTTTACTTTTCCAAGAAACTATTGACATTTTTGGACCGAAGCCATGTTTACGTTCATTTGTTCCCTTATTGCGAGTGCCGCAAAGACAGAAAAGCGCATTAATAAATGTAATAAGTGCGAATACTGTTCAGTAAGAGGTATCTACGTAAATTATACCATGTGCACTGGCACGTCCTTACATTTGTTTATTTGTGTACCAAACAAAAATTTAACTAAAAGCTACTTAAACTAAGATTTCCAACGTATACTTAAAATCGCCAATTAATTGCCATCAGGGTTCTTTCTTTCTGAATTCAAATGTATTGCAAAGCGTAGTAACTACGGTGAAATTTTATTTGGGGAAGTAATATAGGGCAGTAAAATCCTTAATAAGATAAGTCAAAATAATGATGAGCTAGCCTTCTGCAGTTGGATTTGAGGAAGTTTTAGCATCTTGTCAAATCGTTTGAAACAACATAAACTGTCGCCTTTGGAAAAAGCACATTTTGCCTGAAGGTGGAGTACAGAGCGGAATCGATCCTTTGTTTTATTTTTCAGTATTATATGACATACAGAACCGAAATTTTCACATTTTGTATATTAATATTAATTTTATAATTGAAATTATGCGTTGGGAACGTGAGTTACAAGAAATAGATTTTAGAAGGCAAGATGGGGTTATACTTTTTCATTAAATATATCACTTTTTATTTTTTTTTTTAATCTCGAGTTGCCTCTACAAACTTTGCTGATCCAGAAAGGATGTCAGCCTCCAGCAAACATATTTCTACCATAGAGAAGTACTTCTATTAACAAGTTTCTTGCATTAGATGTGGCCACAAGAGAAAACAAGATGCTAACTGTGCATCAAAATGCTCTTTACATGAGTTTTAGATATTGCCCCTAGAGATTGCAGTATGTTTTTTGCATTTTTCAGTTAATATACATCTGAATTATTTTTTGACGGCATATTCAAGCTTCCCTTAACATTTGAAACAGTTGTCATTTAAAGTTTCTGACTTGTTGAATCATTTAAGGCTTTTATGAATCATTCTTTAAATGGACACACAAGCCATCATATGCATTTTGGTGGTGTGCCCCTTGCAAACGCATAAAGGGGGATTCTACAGAGTCTATTTGCCCATTTGCCTACCCCCGGTTTTACATGATGATGAGTTCAGCTGAACATCTCTACTTGCTTGTGATATAGTATATAGTATATTTGGAGATCTCTCCTAGGCTATGTAAGAGTCCAGGGTTAAAGGGACAGTCTAATTTCCCCGACACCCCTACTGTAGAGACTTTTGCATATTGAAGTACTCTGTGAGTAATATGCATTCTTCTAAAACAAACAAAACAAATAAAACACTTACCTGACTCAGAAGTAGCAGTCCTGACATATTACTTTTTGATCCAACATCCCTTACTACTGATTGGCTGCTTGAAGCTGTCAATCAATAGCAGGAAAGTGCACCGATTGAGTTCAATGAGAGGACTTTCCCACATGTGCTCTGGGGTCTGAACAGCAGAGCAAGGACTGGACTTGATTGGAGGTAAGTTACTCACATGTAGGGAGATGTGTTTGGCCTAATGCATCTCCTACAGGCCCTTAGCTGGAAGAATCCCTTAATGTGTTTGCAAAACAGACCTCAAGAAAATCTAAAGTGACCATGTAACTATCATATGCATTAAAGTGCATAGTATGGCTGAACTGTTCCCTTAATGATAAAATTGTAGAATAAGGAGAAAGTTTGAAGTGTCTCATGATAGTTGTATGATGCTGACCATGACAGCAATGAGCAGAACATTATAGTCAACGACTAAGGTGGAAAGGAACTCATTCATAGTGCAAAGAAAGAAAGGAAGACTATTGAGGAGAATGCTATAATACACAGGATAGAACTTTAATAAGGGTACTCATTATAGCAAAGTGTTTTACATTTTGGTATAAGAGTGAAGGACAAAGTAGAGTCTAATACAATCAGAGAAATATGCTTTGTACATGCTAGATTGTGATTTTGACCCATTCTTTTTAAAATATCACGTTTCAACCAAAAGGAGACATATGGCAGCTCTAAATGCTTGCTTATTGTTCAATATTTAGCTTTTTGTTTCTACAACACACTAAAGGTTCTTCTATTATGCTTTAAAAGTTGGACAACATGCCTGGCCATTACTAAAAGTTGTCCTATCACCAACTGCTGGTTGGACCATTCCTTTGGTTGCATGGATGATAAAAATCCTTTTTCAAATAGTGTACTGGAATCACAAATGTATCAAACAACCTTACGCCATTCTTATAAAATATCAAGAACAATAGGATGTATTCAAAAAATTAAAAATCACATCTTTTAATAATGCTTGATATGGGTACATATGAAAAAAACATCAGTAGGTCAGAGACAGTCTGACAGCAAGTTTATAAAAAAATCTGTTATCTGTTTTATCAAAATAGAGTCTCTTGTTTGCACTAAATTGTTGTAAGATTTGATTAATTGCAATAAGCTCTTCAACATGCACTAGCACTTTTTTGTGTGCACTTCATAATATTTCAAAAGCTGTTTTATGAGCCATTAGGATGGAATAGATGCCTGGAGCTTTTAATTTGGGTGCACTTAACATTCTGCCAGTTTTCTTCAGCAAAGGTATGTTCATTGTTCCTCTCTGAACGTGGACAACTTACAAGTGGTTGAGTAACACAGATGGATGGCGAGATATTTCCTTGCAGTTAGTGTTTATGTAACGTTGCGTACTAATTTAGTAGCCTATAGTCTGCTATATCCAAATTAGAAACCATGTCATATAAAATGTGAATCTCTTATATATTAAATGTATGCACTGAAATAATGAAAACAGTCCATTCAATGTATTACCTTTTGGGTAGTGCCCATAGAGCCAAGGGACATCTTCATTCTGCTCACTAGAATAACCAAGTTTTAGATCCATGATCTTATTCACTTATCACGTAATTATGATGATCCCTTGCCCACTGAGTGTCCTCAACTGCCAATCACTTATTATTATGTCTGAAATATTTTTTATTATTTTTATTTCAGATTTTTATTTGTTCTCCCTTTATTTCTAATTTAAGACTGAGAAAAAGATACAGTATAACTGTATGTAATAATATATTATATATAATTATATACAATATACGTATTAGGCAGCTGCCTGGAGCAATACGCTGGCGAGTGCATGGTGAGGGCAGTGGAGGTGCCAATGATATAGATTCCTCTACAATACATTATGCACAGATTGTGTTCAGATATCCAGATATACTGTTGTATGAATTATGGAGTTATTTCATTATTTAGTCAGGCTGCATGCCTGATCATTGTTGGGGTGTCCTATCTGTTAGGGTCAGTGAAAAGGTCAGAAGAGCTCCGTTGAGTTTCTCCCATAACCAAACCAAGCTAGCCTGTTGAGTTTTATTGTAAAAAGTAAAGTTGTTACCTACATGTTTTTAAAAATATTTCCAAATAGGTATTTTTTTTTATATTCATTTTTATTTTTTTTAATCTGTTACAAAAATATAAACGCCACACCTGTATGGGAAGAAAAAAACTTTATCAAAAAAACATTATTTAAATTCCACACTTTTGTCAATATTTATTACGATTGTGATACATTCTATTTCCATTGTTAATGTCATACAGTGACAAAAAAACCTCAAAGAAGCATGTTTTTATATGTTTGTAACCTTTCATTTCCTGCTTTGCTTAGCAAGCAAAATAAAATAAATAATATGGACATGTCTAAAAAATAAGACACACACAAAAAGCAAGAAAACATCTTTCAAGTAGAAGTCCCTTGGAAAAATAAACATTTTCCTTTGAGCATTAACTACAGTAACTTAGTTTAGCAATGAAGAATACTTGAGTTCTTGTAAACTCCCTTTATCTGCAGACTTGGAGGCGGCCATTTTTCTCGGTCATCTGATATTTGGGGTGGCTTTCCCTCCTCAAACACCACACTGAGGTGACCGCTTATGACAATGCTATTGGAGTCTTGTTTATCCAACCATATATTTTCCTCCATGGACTTTCATTAGTCAGAAGTTTTAAAAATGAATGTTGAATATGATACTACTAATAAAAGAAAATTAGTGGGAGTTGCCCTTTAAAAAGCATCCTGCTAACATAAATTCTCTGTACGGCTCCTTTCACATTTGCTTTGAAGGGAAAAAAAGGCAAAAAAAAAAAAACACTTTCTGCAGTAGAAATGTAAAATTTCATTTTCTCAAGGCAGTCCCCAGATACTTTGTTGACCTTGGAAGTATTTATATAAGGTCATCAGATCCTTCCTTTTCTAGACATTTGTATTCTAGTGTGAGCAAACACAGCGTCCATGGGATTTACTTAAAAACGTTTATGTACCTTCTTATTCTTATGCAGATTACATGGGTCCTTTATTTGCTAAACATAATGTTTTGGTTTGTCCTTTGTCTGCCAGTTCTAGCTTTGTCATTCCTTTTGATATATGTATTGTATGAAGTGCTGTTTAAATTGTTGGCAATATATAAATAAATAATAATAGCAACTTAGTATATTTTGTTCGTAGACATCTTAGTGGTTGCGGATATCTTGGTTCTCTCATCGAACCCAGAAGACAAGGCTGTAAACTGTTCTGTATAATACCACCCTTCCTGAAGCAGGTGATAAAGAAAAGAGCGTTCCTTGGAAAAAAGCAAGAAATCGAATTCCAATCAAACACTTTTGACACATTTCGAAGAGGCCAAATCATCATTAATAATTTAACAAACATTTTCCCATGAAAATACATAGAAGGATTCATTAGAATGAGTCTATTCATTTTGCACTGTTTACCACTTTGCAGGCACGCTATACCCACTCCAAGCATGCATGAACCACAAAACGTTCCAGGGGGTCTATCAAGACCCTCGATGCACGTTTGCAGAAAGTACTCCCACTGATTTTAATGGTGATTGGCGGTTGGTTGCTTCAGGCTCTGGAGGCAGAGCCGGCCTTAGGTGTTCTGGCGCCCTGTGTGGACTACTCCTCTGGCGCCCCCCCATCCCAAAAAAAGAAAGGAATAAAAACTTGTAACAAATCTTGTAACAAAACCCCAATCACTATATACTACGCCAAACATTGATGTGGTATAGGCGTACCACTTCATTGTCTGGCTTAGTAGTAGGGATGCACCGAAACGAATTCTGGACTGAAACCGAAAGTGCAGCATTTACCTGGCCATAAACCGAATATGACCCCCCCACACACCATAAAAAAATCTAACACTTTTATTTAAAGTAAGTAAAACACCAAAATAGGACAAAACTATTAAATAACAATATTATATATATATATATATATATATATATATATATATATATATATATATAATTAACAGCAATCACATTCCTATCATGCCCAGGCATACCCAGATTCCAGGATGTACTCGCAGACTTGGCATGATAGGAGTATGATTGCCCTATCTACCCCTTCTCACTCCCTTCTCCCTATCTACCCCCATCTATCTACCCTTTCCCTCTTTGAAGTTCACTTACCTTTCAGGAGTCCTGCAGTGGGGGTGCGAGGCCTCTGCCTCCCAGCTATGCCACTGTATGGAACAGTATAGAGTGATGGGAGTTATGATGTACTTTTAGAGCATAATTAGATCATGAAAAAGACATTGGAAATGGTACAGCATAACACCCATCACTCTCACACACTTACTAATCCACACATATACCAATTGACACATATATACCAATCCACACGCATACCAATCCACACATATATACCAATCCACACATATACCAATCCACACATATATATCAATCCACACATATATACCAATCCACACACATACCAATCCACACACATACCAATCCACACAAACACTAATCCACACATATACCAATCCACTCTCACTGAATGCTTTCCTACCTTTCCTCATTTCTCCTTACAGCTCCTTTTTCTTCTCTTCGCTCCTCTTCTTTAGTTCTTCTGTCTTCTTCCGGGTCAGAGGGCACGGACAGCGGTGGCCG
This sequence comes from Spea bombifrons, assembly GCF_027358695.1. NCBI lineage: Eukaryota > Metazoa > Chordata > Amphibia > Anura > Pelobatidae > Spea > Spea bombifrons. The sequence goes on from NC_071087.1 coordinate 150,521,119, forward strand.
CGGCTTCAGTGTTGTGCGCCGGGATCTGACAACAAACCCCGGCGCACAGCAGCTGTTGCCGCGCGGATCACAAGGGAGCGGTATCGGAGGTCTTTAACAGACCTCCGGCTCCCTTGAGTGATTTTAAGCCGGGTTCAAGGGAGATCCTCCAGCGGCGGACATTACTGTCCGTCTCTGGAGGGGTGCCGGGTGCCCCCCTGATGAGCGGCACCCGGTGCGGACCGCCGCCCCCCTCTCTAGGTACGCTACTGGCGGCAGCGGTACGCTACGGTGGCGTCGGATCCCGCGGCGGCGGCGGACCGCGCGGCGGCGGCGGACCCCGCGCCGGCTCCCCCTAGAGTGTGGCGCCCTGTGCGGTCGCACAGGTCGCACACCCCAAAGGCCGGCCCTGTCTGGAGGTGCACCTTTTTGCAGGTAAGCAGAGATGGGAACACAGCAGGGTCATGTAATATGATGTTATGTGACCCCGTGGTATGTATGCATCTACATTAGAGTGAGTGTATATATGTGTGTTAGAGGGAGTGTGTGTTAGATCGTGAGTAGATCGTGAGAAGGGGGTAGGGGAGGAGTGGGTAGATCGTGAGAAGGGGGGTAGGGGGGAGTGGGTAGATCGTGAGAAGGGGGGTAGGGGGAGAGTGGGTAGATCGTGAGAAGGGGGTAGGGAGGGAGAGGGTAGATCGTGAGAAGGGGGGTAGGGAGGGAGAGGGTAGATCGTGAGAAAGGGGGGTAGGGAGGGAGAGGGTAGATCGTGAGAAAGGGGGGGGTAGGGAAGGAGAGGGTAGATCGTAAGAAGGGGGTAGGGAGGGAGAGGGTAGATTGTGAGAAGGGGGGTAGGGAGAGGGTAGATTGTGAGAAGGGAGGTTAGGGAGGGAGAGGGCAGATTGTGAGAAGGGGGGTAGGGAGGGAGAGGGGAGATTGTGAGAAAGGGATAGATGGGTTGGGGGTTGGGGGTGGGGGGGCCCTTAACAGATTCTCGCACCGGGGCCCTGAGGTTTCTAGTTACGCCCCTGGTTTCACCCTAGGACTCTGCCTATGCATAGCCAATAACGTTCCCTAAATTGGCCAAAAAATGTCTACAAACTTGAGCATTACTTTAACCCTTTAAGCTCCTTCACTTTCCACTTGGAGTGTTGTAGAAGCTGCTGTCCTTTTTTTTGCATTATGATGGACCAACAGTAGAGTTGGTCCATCCTAATGCATCATGAAGTCTGGAAGCTGAATGTGAATACATTCTGTTCATGTGTGTTAATAATGAAGGTTCTTTTGACGCTGATATGAATGTAAGCCTCCGGGACTTGTATGGGTCTGGGAACATTTCATAATTAAATCTATATTGCCAAAATGTCAAAAATGATCCGGAAAAGAGTATATTTACTGAACTGAAGGAAGATTTTAAACAGAAGACAAGTACACTGAAACCAAAGTGTTTTAGGTAATTTCCCAGTTTCCTGTGTTATGTGATAATATCTTTAACTTTTAAAGAGCCAGACACATTTCCATTATTATTTTTTATTGTTTTAGTTATTGTTTTATGTCGCGCCATCATAATCCACAGTGCTGTATAATTATACAAGTAATTTGTGTATGGAAATGTAATCAAAATACATCTTCTACAATGACAAATCCATTAATTAAAGATTATTTCCTTTGTCTTATTTACATTTGTCAAAATAATTTCTATTCTTGCAATTACGGTATAAATGCAGTTGGGAAAAAAAATAGAGAGATAAACCTATCTCATGTGTAACATAGTAACACGGTAAATTAGGTTGAAAATGTCACATTTAACCCCAATACAATGTGTATACCATGGGGAGAGGTATCTTAACTTCTTGTTCTCAGAATCTGCATGATTATTCCTCCCCATTGCATTATGTTTCCCCTGTGGTTAACTTGTAGTTGATTGTTTCAGGCAGCCTTTGTATGAGTGGGAGTAGAGAAGAGGTTTAAGAAACGGATTAGTTAATGCTGGATCTGCCACTGGCTGCCACCAATCTCAACCACTATTAAATGCAAAATGTACCAATTAAATTTCTGTTTTAATTAATGAATTTTGTCCTGTTAGAAGTAAAACGTCCGCAAGGCATCATCTGGAGTTCATTTGCATGTACTCAACGCTGACAAAAAAAAATGCATAAATCATTAACAGCGCTAATTATAGCAAATGATCTCACATCCCATAAATTTTACAAATCAATATTAGGCAAATAGGGTCGTCACCGATGACCAATACTTTTTCAGTCTCTTCCAGAATCGGATAACGTCTCCACATCACATAATGCATCCATCAATAATATTGACACCTATGCTCAGAAAATTATTGCCCCACACACTATATATATATATTGTTTATTCACTTTGGAGTACGTATGGGTCCTGTATTAATGAATGAATGAATTATTTTATTAATTAAATGTTCACAATAAAAAAAATCTGAATGTACAATAATTATAATATATCCTTCATAATTATAATCATTATCATTTATTTCTAGGAAACAAAAAGAGCACACAACAGAGACAAACTGAGACAAACGTATAATTTATTAAGGAACATGGGCGTAATAATTCACAGTAAAGAATAAACATAAATAACTAACTAGAAATTTGCTCTATTAAAATATATTTTTATGCTTTAAAAAAGGCTGACTTTTCTAGAATTATATATATATATATATATATATATATATATATATATAGTTTACACGCTATCATTATTTAATAAAGGGTGTCCATGTATTACACATATGTTAAAGGGTTCAAGGTAAGCCTGTGTCTCAGAGCTTTATTCTGAATACCGTATGTTTAAATAATCCTATTTCAATTTTTTAAAATAATACAAAAAAGTGTAAATGTTTAAAGGCATCAAATTCACATATACTGGCCCTTCACACATTTCATAATTCAGAACTTTTGTGAATTCTGCAGAATGCAGCTATTCGTGTGAGGTTGCTGAACAGTGAGCTTCCTTCATATGTTATATACTAATAGAACATATTGTTGATTGCGCCATAGGATTAAAGTACAGTATTAAAGACATTGAAACTTTTTACTGCGAGGGTGGAAGTTGGATGGAAGCTCCTCCCAGCAGAACTGGTAGAGGCTAATACAAGGGAATATAAACATGTATGGGATAGGCATAAAGCTAGCCTGGATCTAAGAAGGGACCAAGTACTGATTTAGGTGGGAGTTTTTACATCAGGAAAAATGGGCAGACTAGATGGGCCGCATGGTTCTTATCAGACGACAAATTCTACGTTTCCGGACTGGGCCTGTCAAGGCGGACCTGGCAATTTAATGCCAGTGGCCGCCTGGTGACGTGAGTGCCGCCAACGGCTGGATATCTGCTTCCCGGCCCACCCTGAATTTTTATGCTCACGTACCCTGAAAGCCCAGGCCTGCTATGAAATAAGGCATTTTGGTCCCCTTTCTCATGAAGTTAGACATCTATAAACAAGTTTAAGTAAGAATGCACTTTATTTATGGGAACTGTGCATTATTATGAAATCCAAGGAAACAAAAAGAGCATAAAGTTTTATTTGGTTAATGGGGTGTCCTCAGGGCAGCTAATGGTGGGAACTTTTCCTGGAAGCTGCATCTCTCTCACTCCCTCCTTATTAATCTTTTAATTCTATTGTCGTGCCCTTATGTTAAGGCAAATCATCTACTTTTCACTTGGTGGATAGGGTTTCATGATCTGGAGGATCCTGGCCATATGGAGGTTTCTATAATGTACCTCCAGGCTTGGGTCAGAGTAAGGTTTGGAATCATGAATTTGGTTTAAAATGAAGCTATCTGTTTGTAGAAACCATAATAAAGACCACGGCCTTTAAAAATCACAGAAATGTTTCATAAAAAAAGTTTATTAAGGTTCCTACGTCATACTGTGTATCACATGTGCAAAATTTTGGAGAAGACCGCCGTTCCAATAACAGGGCCTGTGTATGGGCCTTTACAAATGGCAAAAGAGGCAAAAGGACCGGATTTCTCGATGAAAAAGTATAATGATGACATATGAGATTTATGGTAGAGAAGGGGGGATACCCTGACATAGAGGTATCTTCCCCAATGAAGGGGGAAATTGATAATAAGAGGGTTTGGTAAGAAAGATAGAATATACAGTAATGGATGGAAGAGATTGAGGGTAAATATAGGGATGGGGCACGAGAAAAATAGGGGTGAGAGAGAGAAAGAGAGAGAAGGGGAGAGAGAGAGAAGGCGAGAGAAGGAGAGACCCGAAATTGAGGGTGAGAGATGTTGGAAGGGAAAGAAATAAAATCTACAGATATTGACAGGGGCAAATACACAACTGTGAGGGGGCGAAAGAGCAGAGAGTGAACAGAGACCAAGAGACAGAGTTTATTAGGTATCCAAGATCTTCCTTGTTATGATTATTCATCAACCCAGGTAAATATGTTACCTCCCAGCAGAAGCCTCAGTAATGTCTATTAACCCATCACAGCCGGCCTCCAGTAACTCCCAGCGGGTGAATGGTCAATTTGCTGGCAACACGCAGATACTGGGAGACACGCCACACCGACCATGTGATCACACACCGGTTGTACCGCATTCTGCCTGGAATCTCGCAATAAAATGTGTGTCAGACAGCAAGCCCTTTAACTGCAACCGGGTTACCTGCCAATAAATGTAATCAATGGGGGCAGGGACAGCATAGACAGCAAAGAGACAGCAAAGAGACTGAGCACAGACAACTCACTGCAATTCACTGCAAAACACAAAATACAATGCAATGCTCCATATATAAAAAAAATGATAGATAGATAGATAGATAGATAGATAGATAGATAGATAGATAGATAGATAGATAGATAGACAGATAGATAATAGAAAGGAAGAAAAATAAGAGATACAATATAAAGGATAGATGATAGATAGATAGATAGATAGATAGATAGATAGATAGATAGATAGATAGATAGATAGATAGATAGATAGATAGATTGTTCACATTTTCATATAAAAGGTAGAAATCTGTTTTAAGCATTATTTGGCAGCCAACGGGTTAAATGCATATGACTGCCCCCTTTTCTCTCGCCTGTTATTATCTCCTCCAGTCCTAGTAGGTCCCAGTTTAGGATCTGGCATGAGAGGAGCAGCTCCTAATCGGATTGTAGGTGCCCCTGTAATCCCAGCTCTGTGTGCAGCAGGCTTGCTCTCTCCAATATCACTAATGTCATTTGTATTGGCTGCATTAGACAGATGTTCAGCATCTCCCAGTGTCTCTCAATCTGATCCCCTTTAATACTTTCACTGCCATTAAATCCACAGCCACCCTTTTACTTTTTTTTTTGTACAATCTACTAGAGCAGGACACATTTTGTGCTTTCCATGACCCAGACAGCATGCCCTTGAAAAATTTGCACTATTATTAAATAAACTAGGAATGAAAAAGCCCATCATTTGACCTCCTAAATTAGGCATTTATTGGGTTACAAAGAAAGACAAAGCAGAGAGAATCAGAATATAATGAAAAGCTAAATAAGCCACTTACCTGCTTGATGTTTTTACTTCCATCACCAGCCGCGTGTGACGCACCCCTGCAATCAGAAGGCATGGTATGGTCCATACATGTTCCCAGTCCCAAACATAGCCACCTACCCTGGCACATTATTGAAGACGTAAATAAACCAAGTCACGTGATATATCCACAGGACCTGTTTAAATATTCTTAACCCATTCCTTCACCACTGGTCTCCTTTATCAGGTCTGTGCTTTTGACTTTTATCTACCTGTATAAAAATGTAAAATGAATTGATATAAAAATGAATATATCCATCACTATGTTCTGAGATGTGGTTTCCCCCTTTCTTTTGTCTCCATCCAAACCATGAACTTGAAGGTTTCTGCGTACATCCTTACAGATCTTATGCTGTTTTCTTTCTAACTCTAACCCAGAGAAATGAAACACATATGCAGTTCTGTCTCCTTATATTTCCAAATGTCTCTCACACTAGTGTCTGCTGCAGTCACTTGAAAGTGTAAAGTGAAAACACATGTATCAAAAATCCAATCCAAGGCACACACAATACCTTGAGTAACCCCCATGCCTGGCAGAAGCCATAAATAATGTGTATCTACCATTCTAATGTGTATCTACCATTCCTGATTAACACAAGAGTGCATTTTGGTGAGATTTTATCATTTCCATGTGACTGGACAACAAGCAGAAATCAATGAGGAGGGGATCTATAAATCAACCATCATGTCAGGACAAATCAAAATAATGCTTCTATTATTTCAATCGATAAACCATTTTTATGCACAACATCTGATGTAGTCTGTGTTTTGGTGTGTTTAGGATTCCTCTTCGTATAAACAAAGCATTCATATACAGTATGTGACTGTGTCAATAATTTGCTTGATACATTATAAATAAATAAATAAATACATTTACATAAAATCAATAGATTGGATCCAGGTAAGAATGCTTTCAAAATCTACCTAAATTTAAATGTTATTTTTTAAACTATGTATATAAATATATATATATTTATATACATGATCCAGAACGATTTGAGTCTCTCCTTAAATGTAACATTTTATTATTTAAACTATATGTTTAAGCTTCAAACGTTTGGATTTTTGGACACAAAATAACATAAATATTTCCATGATAATTAAGTACATATTAGAATAGCCAGCCCCCAAACCCTACAATAAAAGCCCCCCTAGCCCACATTTTGATTTGCCCTGTTGTACAGTACAGCTCCATCTGTCTGACATAACAGCATAATCCTTGATACAGGTCCTAATCCATTTCTTTACTATGGAAATGGAGCAGAGATTAATATTCTTTAGATATGGGACCCAAAAACAAGCAAAGATCCGGCATATTTGTTACTTAGATTTAACTGATGCAAAAAAAGTTTAAATATTGTTATTATTTTTATAATACTATTTCATATATATATATATATATATATATATATGTAAGAATATATATTCTATATATATATATTATATATATAGATACGTTCTATAGAATATATATAAATCTAAAAAATATAACAAAATATTAGATCATGTATTTTTGACATCATAGTGTATAATGAACAGCAAGGTGGTAACAAGTCGCTAATAGGGCAGTCAAAGGGTGAAGTATTGCCCCTGCATGGGGTCTGTTTGCGGTGGGTGTTGGAGGAGGATGAGGGGGGTGAATTAAGCTTTTATGTAGCTGCGTGTGAAGCAGAAACAATTAGTTTGCAAGAAAGATGCAGAGATTGGGTTTTTTTAATTTCATATTTACGTGTCTTTAAGTGCGATTAAACACCGCAATTATCGCTGCTTTATTTTGCTATTTTTCTTACTCAATTGTGCTTATCTAATTAATATTTCACATATCAGTTAATTAAAAAAATACAGGAATTAAACAGATTTTTTTTACACCTAATTTTTCTTTGCTTTATTCCGTGTGGATACGCGACCGTATAATTTACAAACTCTTTTAACGCATGTTTTAAAATCGTGAAGTGGGTAATAAATCTGATTTTTTTCTTGTTATTAATAAAAATACAAAAAGGGAGTTACGGATTTTATATGAATGTGGACATTCCACCAAAAATAAGTTAACCGATGGAAATATGACTAAGTAGTAGAAATTCCCGTGTTAAATATCAACGAGCGATATTTTATTTATATAGCTTTATATCAGCTTTATATCAGAGCTCCAATTAACTATAGAATAAAAATGACTTTTAAAAAAAAAATAATAACCTCGAGTTAAAAAAGCAACAAGCAAATATGAATTATATAATTAGAATTCTATGGTTAAAAAATAGAAAACAATTCTTTTGCTAACAATATTAATGTAACTGGGTACCTGCAAAAAATATATCAAACAAGAAGGTCATAAATGCCTTGAAACGGTTTAAGTATATAAAATGTGTTTTTTCGTATTTATATTTTTTTTTTAAAAAAAGCAATACATTTTTGTATTTTTTTTATAATTTATTAACACATCGAAATATACACATCTATAGATTTGTTCACATTTTTTGCAATCTAAGGACCTAAGAGTCGAATATTCAGGAACCCCTTTTGTCTAGCTGTGCTGTAAATAATACATTTTAGATTAGCTAATTAAGAAGCATTAATCACTGATAATAAACCTATAAATCATATGCCTTGTTACAACTTTCAAACTCAACAGTATAGATACACATAGCAACTATCTAGGCAGATAGATACTGTTTAAATGAACTAGCAGGAGAGTAAACCAATTCCACTTCAACTTTAAAAAATGAATATTTCTGTTTATACATGTCAGTAATTTTAAAGTGCTTTTGTCAATTATTGAAAATAATTAATTATCTGTAGGACAGCAACAGTCAAATATGTTAGGCAATGGGGCTAGTTGGGTTTAAAGAAAGAATCTTTAAATCTAATAAACTAGTACAAAGGTATTTCTGTTCTCCCAAATCCAAGAAGCTTAAAATAAATAACAAAATAAATCAATACTAATAATAAATAGAACTAGAAATATAACATTTTAAGTGGATCCTTAAATGTGAAAAGTCCTCAAGTTAGGAAGCTTATCTAATTCACATCATTAAGATACATTATTGTATTCATTTAACACAATGCAAAATTGTTATTTGGAATTAATTTAATATATTTTGCTTTCTTGATCCCACTACGTAATTAAAAAATTCATAGTCAATGTGGTCTATGGGCAATATAGACAAAAAATACAAAACCTTCACCCTCTTTTTGGTCCTCCCCTACTGTAGAAGTGGCAGGGATACTGTACCTTCTGATGGCCTGTGAAGGAGACCATTTCTCTGTTCATGAACGTGCCTGGTCTTCTCCATACAGTTCTTCATACAGAATATTCTAGTTCCAATGTGCCTGGGGCAGTAAGAAGTACTTACTGTATCATCCCTTAGACATGAGAAGCCTACATGATGCAGTCTGCCATTTAAAAAAGAAAGCAGTGCCAAGAGCAGGTGGCTCCTTGAATACTAACCACTTTTAATAGCACTGCCTCCCCCCTTGTTAGTGAAGAACCTTGTAATTACTTTTAAGTTACCCTGTGCACCATATCATTAAAAAAAAGTGGAATCCAAAACAGCTTCAGGAAGAGAGAGCAGCAGAGAAGGAGAATAGCACATTTACATACAGCCTTCCTTGTAGTGATTGTTAAAATGACAAACACTATAGCTGTAACTGGAAAAGATGACTGCAGAAAATGTCCTCTTGTGCTTATTAAAGTTTATTTAATCAGGATTTGTTTTATTATTCTTCTGATCCTCAGAATTAATTGTGCAAAAAAATCCAAATTCCATATGTGAGCATAATATCCCAGTTCTGTCACTGGAAAGCATTTCTTTGAGAAAGAATTACCATAATTAATTCTGAAGAACTCATCCAAAGTGCTATACCTTAACATCCCTTATATATATATATATATATATATATATATATATATATATATATATATATATATATATATAGTTAGAACCTACTGTAACACTATTTAAGTGCCAGAAATCAGACCTACAAGGTAAATGCCAAACCTCAACCCCCCCTGCTTTAAAATCCCTTTGGGAATGAGGATTGCTTGAGCAGAATTGTGGCAGATTTTTAATTTTAATAGAGAACTAGAATGAGAACAACAATAAGTGAATAATGCAACAAAGGAAGTATCGTTGTAACGAGTCTAGCCGCCTTTGCCTCCTTCATGTTCGTTATTAGGATGCCGGTTGCGTTAAAGCATTTATTGTGTGCCTCGCTAAGCTCGCCTCCCTGGTCAATTTTACTCTGACTTCTCAATGTTAATTGCTCAGTACGAGAGCGCCACCTAGTGGAGACATTCGGTTACCGACCCAAACCATGATTGCTAGGTCAGACGTCATAGACTTTTGAGTGCAAATAATAACCGTTCGGCCATCTAGTGCGTCCAATGTAAATACTCAGATTTAAATCAACCCTTGACTTCTTCTTATATTGACAATAGTTTTATGCTTATCCCTCATTTCATTAGCCTCTGCCACCTCTGCTGGGACGCTGTTCCAACCATCTGCAACCCTCTCCATAAAGAAAAACTTCCTTACGTTACATCTAAGCAATGTCTCTATGGTTTCTAATAATTAGGGCTATTCCAAAACTTTCAAAATCACATCCAACTTCCAAGAATAAAACATTTTCAATTTCCATTCCATGGAGGACACATTCAACCATCTTCCTTGGCAGTGGGCTATATAATTGTTTCTTCAACCAATTTAATTAGTTAGGTGTCTCTGACCAGCCGACTCTGCCGGTTCTAGGTCCTATGAAATGAGGATGAATGTGTCACCGCTTGCAAACCAGAAGAATTTGGAGTAAATGCACCCATAAGATGTGACCAAATGATATATCCAGTTGGGTTGAAGGTCCTACCGTAAAATCAACAATACCCTGTAGCCAAGAGCCTTCAATATTTGGAACTGACTACATTAGAAAGGCATTCCTCCCACCAACACCCCCAGAATAGTTTTTGAAAGGTACAATACTTTCCCCATTAAAGATTTTTAATGTCATTTTAATGTTATAGCCCCTGCAACATGGACTGGTGCACTAAAGCCGAGACAATAGTGCAATAAACTTATTGTTGATACTAGAAGAATTTCTAGAGAAATAAGCCTTTTTAATTGTTGGCCTAAGCAGGGATGCTTTATACCTGGGCTGGGCAACAAGCAACTTGTGACTGTAAAACCACATCTCTTACTATGATGCTGATTGCTATTATTTTATTTATATAGTACCATCGTACCAAGCTGCAGAATATAGTGGCGCTATATAAAGTCATGACATGGGAACTGATTCATAAGCGCCATGTGTTTTAATTGGAAAGGGTATGGTAGTACAGTGTACAAACATTTATTTGTTTTTTTATTTGTATAAGGCCTTCTCATGGGAATTGTCCCCTCTCAGACATTGCAGATAACACAAGGTTCCTATTACAGTTGGGGGCCACGGTTCTTCTACCTTTTGATTGCAGAAATTCCCATAGGAGAAAACCAACATAAAACCATAACGTCATATGAGAAGCATTTTTTTTTTTTATTGAAATAAAACTTTCCTCCATTGCTTGAAACCATTAGACATATAGTACAATGCATGGGTAATATAGAGTATATTGCATGGAATCTGTTTATATGCAAACACAAGTGTATATACAGACACACAGCAAAATAACTAAGCGATTATAACCATGTTTATTTTCTTCTTAAATATTTAGCTGAATTATGGGAGAAGACGTGTAATGTATACGATTCATATGATGTGTTTTAACAACATAGCAACAAAATTCTGCGTGAATGTTCTACGCAATATCTCCTCCTCTCCATCTGGTTCCGTGGCACCAAATATTTATGCTTTTATATTTCAAGTTATCCTCGCTCCACGCTTGTATCCTGATCAAGGTACTTCTCAAGCTACACTATTCACAAGAAGAAACTTCTCTTGACTTCACACCTTCTCAATGACTGCTTCCAGGATTTGATCTAGCATACACCCTTCCTATATTCTTCTCCTTACAGCCCCCCTTAAAAAGTAGCTCATAAAACTGAGGTTTCAAATTCCAAAAAGGGCCAAAGATGCCGTAGTGATCCCCGGGCTGCTGCAAAGCTTCTGTAACCAGGAGTGTGGTCAGAACGGCGTAGACATATCCTTAAAACCGCACCATTCAGTTCTCACCATGATGTCCTGAAGGACGCAACTCTTTCGGTGGAAGTGAGGTGCAAGTAATTGTGAAGCTGAACACGCTGGTGATTGTGGCATGCAGACACGCTGAAACTTACCACCCTACTCATCAATAAACAAACAAAAAAATTGGACATGGAATGTAATGAACAGGATTTTAATTTTTTTTTATAAAAAAGGGTATTTTTTCTAGGGAATTGGTTACCCAATATAAATGTACAATCTTTCTTCTCGGTTGAAAAGTATTTAATTAATTGAGATATTCCACATGGAAAGAGTTTTCTTTTCTAAGATATGTATATAAACTTTGGTATAGACAGGTAGAACCGCTGATCTAATAGTTGGCAATATATATGGCATGCACAAATACTATGTACCTGTGCTTGTCACCTTATGGTCAAGTAGTATGTATGTTATGACCAATGGTCAGATGAAGCATATGCCATTACACTGAGCACTGGCAAAAACTGGGAACTAGGGATTTCCTGCACGAGTTTCTCCGGGGGGGGGGGGTATGTTATCTGTATATAAAAATAACTTTGGAGAAACTGGCTGACTGTTGTTTGCATCCTGCATCTACATAGCTTTAAAATCGAGTGCATATAGAAGCAGGCCATCCCTAGTTCAGGTACTATTCAAACAACAAAATAGACAGGTACCTCCACACACACACAATTGCGCTAATTTTCCCGTAATGCATGGACACCCAATTATAAAAAGTCCCTAAAAACCCCGTCCTATTGAGCTACCTAGACAAAAGCTAACAAGCTAGAATCAGTGTATTGACAAAGGTGAATTATGTTCTGCGGGGCTGAATAGGAGGAAAGAGGACACAAAAGATCTTACTACTGGCTTCATGCAGTTAATGATCTTTGCTCCTTCACTCTCTTGTGTTTTGTGACCTAGGTGGCCACAAGCTATCCTATATCATGGTCACTCATTAGGTGTTATGCTTCCCAGGAGCCATTGCTGGTTCACAAGGTCAAATGTCTTTCACATATCAATGAAAGGTTCTTGAACCTTGTCCACCAGTAAAGGAATGACATTTGTCAGTATAAGAATAACAGTTGTGGCGCATGGAGACTAAGAACAGCCTGATCAGATGGAGGTTAAAAAGAGGCTGGAAAGGTCACGTTGTGTATTTTGACATGGTGTCTTGGCAGTTGGGGAAAGGGATATTGACCCAGAGCTGTTTTTGCTCTTAGGTATCAAATGTAGATTTTTAATGCTGTTGGTGTTACATTGTTACCACACTTGTTGATAGAAATCAACATGTTGCCTTCAATAATTTCATATTGAGTAAACCTCCCCAATGAATTAGCTGAATTCTATTACATCATGAGTTATGTTATTAAAGGACCACAAAATCAGACACTGTCTTCTTCATTACACACCCCATTGAGAGAGTTACTGTGTCAAGGCTTAAATTCTTTGATGTTTCAGACTTTCGACTTTGTGATCAGAAAAAAAATCAAGTATTATAAATAAAATAAAAAAATGCTGCAAATTGTCCTGTCTCCCATGTTTCAAATACTTTGAACCAAACATAGTATGGATATTCATGCGGTTTTGTAAATCTTGAATCAAACAATTAAAAGGTAACTTTTATTAGAATATTCCTAAGAAGCATCGGATGGAGAGAAAAATTCCAAACGCCTATTAAACAAAAGGGTTAAAAAATACAGGTCTCCTTTCAATTATTCCTTATATGCTGTCTATATTAATCGAAACAGCAATTTATAAAGTTTTGCCAAATTTAGACAGTATAAGGGGATCTGAATTACAAATGGGGAAAAAAAGAACAGGTAACTGGTCAAAATATTAGGAGAGGAAGATTGATGCCTCCGTTCATGCCCCTGCTGCACTTTACACTACCATTTTCACCGTTGTTACTTGGTCCTTTACTCATTCTTTAGTGAGGAATTGGTACCATTGTTCAATTAAAATTCGATTTTCTTTTGAATTTATGTATCATTTATGTTTTTTGACTCATTTTTTTTTGTAAAATCCAATATTCATTGTTACTTTGTCTTTAAAGGATCCGAAGAAAACGTCACCCCTGACGCATTCACATCGCTAAATCCGCACCTTAAATCACACTTATAATCAAGTCTTTCTCTTACTAATTTTGCCTTATCTCAGGAGAGCACCTTAATTTTATAAACGATTCATCCTAAAATTCCTTATTTCAATTGCACCGGCTGAAGGATGTTCCTGTTGTGTTAGATGCTAAGGTTAGGAAGTGCTCATCAATCAACAGTGTGATAGTGCGCTAATCCGCACCGCAGTTAGTTGATTGATACTCTAAATTTTGACCACTGCGATGGTCAATCACTGAGCCGCTCTATTCAGCTTCATCATCTACCTATTCTTATAGATTATTTCATCATGGTCACATAGATGGAAAAATAGAAAAGCCACGAGAACCAAATCTTCAGACAGAAATACAGAAGGGACGTGACATGAATTCTTCATGAATGGAGCAACTCAACTTTCTTGTCTTGCACCACACTTTGTCTTTGTCTGGTTAAAAAAGAACTTTCATCGTTTTGTATTTGGAACCGGACCTCTTGATAGTGAATATCGTAACCTCCATTTCACTCATGGCCCAATTAGAAAAAAAAAGACCTCACCAAAATGTTTAACCCATTCAGAGGCATATATCATTTCGTTCTCATAGCACTAAGTTGTTGAAGATTTGTCTATTTCAGTTTATTAGAGTTTTTATGTTTTTCACACAAGGCTTACGTTATACAATGTCAGGAGCCGATCATGCATATGATAGTTGGTATTTTATGCTTCCATGCTCAAACGTATACTGCCGTTCCAGTGCCTATATATGCCTATATATATATATATATATATATATATATATATATATATATATATATATATATATATATATATATATATATATATGCACAGCCACTAGCTGCAAGAGTATTAAAAGGTGCCAGGGCTGCTTAGTCATCCCCAGTCTGGCCCAGGGGGGATTTTGGTCATTTGTTCCCTTTTTAGGATCCCCCAATCAACTCAACAAATACATTCACATCGAAGAAGAACAAAAGAAATATACATTGAACCTCATGGCTAAAGCTTATTGATTTTGTGTATTTGCCTGCGCTGCACAGCAGAAATGCAGTACTTCTTGTTCTGGGTGATCTAAGCCTCAGGTGAGGTCACACTTGGTCCATGAAGTCCTTCTCCTGCAACACGCCATTGAAAATGCAAGCGGTTTGTGTTAACAGAATGAGGGGAATGAGCAGCAGCAGAAAGTGTTTGCAGAGACACAAGGAGCAGCGTTGGCTGAGTGATAGGATCTGTCAGGAAGAAGTTCATTTTGCACTCACATGTTGCAATCCATGGAAGCTGCACGGTAAAGAAAAGACAAGGCTCAGAGTTACTGTCGGGATTCCCAGCCTCCAGCTACAGGAAAAGAGATACTCCGAATGCCAGTTAGAGCTTTGATCTGTGTTTATGGCGGTCCGTGTGTGTTCATGTGCGGATATCTCTATATGCATGCTTGGGCCTATGTGCGTTATGTCATTCTTGTGTCTATTTATATCAGCAGAGCAGCACAAGTACAGAAACAGTAAACTTCTCTATCGCGTTTTATATAGCGCCATCATCGGTAGCACCAGAGGCGTATCTAGGGTATGGCACCTATGGCTCGTTCTCCTCCACGAGGCCTCTACCTCCGTCCCGGTCCCGGCGCCGGCATTTCATGCGGGCACCAGCAAGCGGCTTTTAAACGCTGTCTTTTTTTTTTTTTATGCGGAGGAGAGAGAGGGGCGCCTAGCAACCGCTCGGCGCCCCTCGTTCTCCTCCGCATCAAAAAAAAGAAGACAGCGTTTAAAAGCCGCTCGCTGGTGCCCGCTGCTTCACTGCTGGGCGCAGAAATATGACGTCATATTACGGCGCTCAGCAGTGAAGCAGCGGGCACCAGCGAGCGGTGCAGGATGACAGCAGCATCGTGCTCCCGTCGCTGGACTTCAAGGTGATATATAGTGGCTAGGGGGGGAGGGGGTATATAGTGGCTAGGGTGGGAGGGGGTATATAGTGGCTAGGGTGGGAGGGGGTATATAGTGGCTAGGGGGGGGGAGGATATATAGTGGCTGGGGGAGGATATATAGTGGCTGGGGGGGAGAGGGTATATATTCCTTCAGTGCTGAGATCACAAGTGAATTTCAATTGATCTGGGTTTGTGTGTTGATCTATACCCGCTATCGGCAGCAGGGACTAATATTTATATATATATATATATATATATATATATATATATATGAGCAGCAGGGGCTAGTAAATGGGTTTTAGATATTTGGACAGGGGCGCAATTGCAGTGCTTGCCATAAGCGCTATTTTCAGTAGATACGCCTCTGGATAGCACTGATCTTGGTCTGCCTTTGTTTTGGACACAATTTAGGTTGATAAATAGATAAAAAAAGATAGATTAGACAGATGATAACTAGATAGACCGACTGGATGGGCCATTTCGGGGAGGCACACATAACATTCTCAAACAGCACCTTGGTCAAACTAGACATCAACTCAGACATGCGCTGGCCAATTTTCCCGGCACAGACAGACACTATTGATCATATTCCACATGCAATTATTGCCTTTGGAAATGCATGTGGTTGGTGGTAACAGAATGAGGGTTTGGCAGCAGCAGGAGGGTATCATGATTCAGTTGCACTGAAAGAAAGGAGCGCACTTCATTCCTTCCTCTGCTATCAGCACCCTGCCGCTTTCCGCGCTAGCATGAAATGCCTGTACTTAAAGCACTTTGCCATAGGCTTATCAAAATCAGGATAAACTATGTTGTATGAATTGACATTCTCAATCTCAACAAGGTGTACTTGCTGTTTAACACTATAATGATCTATTTTCGCTTGTCCCTCAACGTCTATTCCATTATTTTACATTGTGATGAGTATTAAACCGTATGATTTTCTCTTGTATATTATAACACCGGCTTACGATCGCCCAGAGCTCTATTATAATAATTATCGCGGCGCACACTGAGTTGGAAAATTCATTTTTGACCTCCTCTGATATGTGTCCTTTGCCCCTAAGAACACTTAACTCTGACAGTCACAAATGTATAAAACACATGTCAAAAAAACGTCTAAATGAGATCAGTTATTAACCCAGTAGTGGTGGAGCAGGTATTATGTCTGCAGCGTGAGTCACAGGTGGACAGCTTGTCCAACGTACCATTTAAAATCTTCCAGTACAGGTGATTTGTGACATTTCAGAGTGTTCTCGGGGACATTTAAGAAGGAAATGTAGATTTTAACCCTTTTGGGTACAGAGTATTATGTTATACATATATGTTAAATTCTTAAAAGTCATCCCCTGGATATTTTTTTAAAAATTTTAATATATTTTTTATGTTTTTCTGCTCATTTTATAAGAAATGCCAATCTCAGATTTGGTCAAAGCCTCCATTGGTTTCTGCTGCTCTCTAGTGTTTAATAACCATCATTGTCTGATATAAAGAGATACACCAAGGGATAACCCTCCAGAAGTAGAACTCATTTTGGAAACTAAATTGTGTAATCTCTATATAAAACTTAATTTTTATTTTAAAAATAGATAAAACTCCCTTCATAAACATATATACTCTAACATTGTACACTTACACATACATACATTTATACACACATACACACATACACACATACATACATACACTCAGCCCATCTAGTTTGCCCATTTTTCATGAAGTAAAGACTCAAACCTTAATTAGTCCTTGATCTCGTCTTAAAACCATATGCCTTATCTCATGTGTGTTTAAACTCCCTCACTGTATTAGCCTCCACCACTTCTTCTGGGAGACTGTTCCATTTATATACCACCCTCTCAGCTGAAGTTTGAGCCACTTGATGAACCTTATACTTAATAGAAAGAGATTTGTCTCTTGCATCGTATCAAGAGTTTCTGGTATATTTATAACCCCCCCCCCCACCCCCCAGCTATGTTCGGGTTTTTATATCGCTAATAGGAGAAGATTTATGGAAACTATCTCACAAACTTCACTATATAACATGGACTCTCCCAACCTTTTTCAGGAGTAATCGCCTCTCGTAATATATAGTAAAGAAGTTGGAGTTTAAATGTTCAGTCGTCACGCTTCCAGATAAATTAACCCCTTAATGACAAAGCCCATACATGCACAGGCTCAAAATGCATTCTTTTCAATGGGTTTAGGGACCGCCCATTGTCCTTAAGGGGTTAATACACTCCAGGGTTCTACAGACTAACTCCAGGTAATATGACTACAATAACTCAAAAGAACTTTTATAATAAAGTACTAAAATCACAAAAGACATGATAATAATATAGAATATGCCTCAAATGCGGTATTATTGATATTAGAAACATCTGGTCAACCTGTAGCCTCCCTAAATACGGTTCTACTACCAGAGCCAAGCCATCTTCTAGGCTGATGAAATACTTTATCCACTTGAGGTTATAAAAGTCACATAAATCCAGTTTGACAGTGGAGTTCACCCATACGAGTTATACTTGCTTTTTATGTTTTTTGTCTCTTAGCTCTTATGTATCATTCAGATTCGGGGGTGCTATTTGCCGTGGAGTATTGTAATACCATTACGAACACAGATGACCGCTCATAAACGTATGGTTTATCATTTTGGATTGTAATGTGCAGCATACAGTATACGATACCAAAATATGTGAAAGTGATGAAAATGTACTTCTGCATCCGTAAATTCAAATTTATTAGGGGGAAAATGTTGAATTTGTTCCTAATTGAAATAGCCTTTGGTGATTATGTGATCTATTCACAAGTAATCAGTTACATCACGCTGTCCAGGCTAACTCAACTAAATTGGCTGAAATGTAGTGATGTCTATTCAGTAGAGTTTAAGATGACTGAATTTGCTGAAAGTTGCAGTGAAATGTTTTGCATCTCTTTTATTTGCAGAGATTTATGTCAAGCTGGCATTGAGGTTGAAAAAGTGTCTTCAAATTGACCAAATCATCCTTACTCTTTACGGAGGAGGCATGTTGATAAAGAACTTGCGCGAAACCACTAAGACTACCAAACCCACCGTCCAACTTGGCGGATTGACTTGCATGACAGACCAAACTTGACCAAAACCAATTGTTTTGAGAAACTCTGGGCATCAACTGGACAACAGTCTAGTTCGACCCAACAGCTGACAAATGCAGATCAACAGAAACTGGACTTTTTTCTAAGTAGAGGGATTACTGTGTCAGCTGATCTCTGATGCTGTCAGATGATCAAACGATGCTCCATAATGTCTAATAATCTCTATTATTTGTTCACACCTTTTTTCTGCTGGGTTATTGAGCTCTAGAATTGACCATAATTGAAGAACTGGAATTATCACAACAATAAGGGGAAGAATTGTGTTACCCTTCTATCTTTATTGATGTGCGCTACTACCTCCCTTTTTTCTTAGTCTTTTCTCATTGACTATGAGAGATGCTTGGTTCCACACAAAAACAGTAGGGATATTAGGGAAAAAACAAATTGTTCAGAATAACCGCCAGTCTCTGTCGTACTGCTGGTCCCTTGAAGAAAACAGCCAGTACATATCTCTTTTATCACTATCTACAATGTAAAAATATTTTAGGCCTTCATTTAATGTGTCCACAATTAGTGTAGCAGTGCACTGGTGATAAAATGAACAATAAAACGTCAAATATTGTATACTCGTGTAAGGTGTGTGAAAATAGTGGGATATCTATAACTTCCAATACCCAAGTTATAAACTTGTATTAACACTTTATACAATAGATATTGACAGACTAAGACAAACCGATACATTAGGTAAAGCAGGCCCAGCTCACATGCTTACAATCTAGAGGATTAAAGTCAGGCTCCTTCCTAACAAGCATTCCAGTTTTTGTTTGAACAAAATTTCTTCCCCAAAATAAGCATTATTCCCAAATAAGTCTATGTGTTCTGTATGTTATATTGGCTAGTGATAGTATTAAGGCATCCGTGGTGTGTGTTGGCGTGATTCACAGCTGCAGGAAATTACATGAACTCTTCATCTCAGACGCATGTCAACAATAAGGTGCAAGGAAGTCACTACTATACCTTTCAGGATTTTACGACCCGAGTGAGAAATGTGGCCTTAGGAATATCCAGAAAGAGAAAACAATCTTATAAAGGACCATAAATTTATATGATTTTGAAGGCAGCGATGTGGCTGAAATCAAGACTTTAAACCCATACAGCTGTGATGAACCAGGAATCCTTTTCATAGCCTCCGATCCACCAAATTTAACCCCTTAAGGACAATGGGCGGTCCCATAAACCCATTAAAAACAATGCATTTTGAGCCCGTACATGTACGGGCTTTGTCATTAAGGGGTTAAGCAAAAAAAATAAAAATTTCCAGCCCAATTTTTATCCCCTTGAGTTATTGCTGTATTAATATCAATATGTTCAATATCCTCTGAACGTAACATTTAAAAAAAAATTAAGAAACACATGCGTCTACAATAGCCTACAAATAGTTTTGGTTTCGGGTTGGAACGATAATTTATTGTTGACATGTGCCAAAGGGTTTAGAATAGTGTTTGCCCCAATTCATATTAGATTGTTTAATATTTTGTGAGGTAGGTACCATGTTCCATTTTTACACTTTAATCACAGTATGGGTTGGTAAATGTCCATTTAATCTTTACTGTTGTTACTTATTGTGCTAGAGACCTATGATTGTGTGTTCCCTCTGATCCTTCATTGTTCTTCATGAAAAAGAACATTTTGTGCTATTCAAAAAATAGATATGCAAATGTTTTTTCACTATTATAGAACTACCCTTTTTTATAATTTTGCTTTATTAGGTAGATATTCTAAATATAGTTATTGGTTAAAAATAATAATAATTATACTTATTCACCAAGTCTTGGAGACTAATACAATGTGTCACTAGCCTCAATTTCTAAACACAATTACGTGATTATAAAAAAAATATATATATATACACAGTATCTCCCCTCACATTTTTGTAAATATTTTATTATATCTGTTCATGTGACAACACTGAAGAAATGACTCTGCTACAATGTAAAGTAGTGAGTGTACAGTCTGTATTACAGTGTAAATTTACTGTCCCCTCAAATATAACTCAACACACAGCCATTAATGTCTATACCTTGGCAACAAAAGTGAGTGCACCCCTATGTGGAAATGTCCAAATTGGGCCCTTTTCCCTCCCGGTGTCATGTGACTCGTTATTCAGAATACAAGTGTGACTCAATGCTTTATTTGAATATGATTATATAGTCACACTGTCTGCATAAGATGAAAATAGGTCTGAGCTCCTTAACATTTCACTTCTTAGTAAATCTTAATTTGATGATAGAGTTCTACAGTTAAAAATCAAAAATAATAAAGAAAAAATTCTAATAGTATACACATTTTTCAGTATGAAATGCCGTCATCCAACTCTGTGTGCAAAGAAATATCTTTTCCTGGCTTTATCAATATTAAATATAGCTTAATTAATTTGTTTTAATTAATTGTAATTCAAATTTGTACAAATGCGAATGCACTACTAAAGGAGTAGCCCAATTGCACCTTCTTGGGGCCATTTTTTCAGCGCACACGCCTTTTTCGCAGTAGTTGAAAAAGTCAAAATTTTTTTGTTTCAGAAGCGAGAAAATATGTAAAGAAAAATTTATTTCTCAGCGAGACCTAAAAATAAATAACTACTACTTTTTCTTGGTAAACATTTTTATTATTAGTGCATATATTCTCAACATCCAGGGTAATTTACTAATCATTCAAACACTGGAAAGATTTCAAGAATTCAAAAACTCTGATAGAGTCCATAGACATTTGTAATATCCTTTAGCTGGAATGCGTATTCACAGAATAAGATGTAGGGCCACTCGGATGTTCCTTCTTCCGATGCACGCCAATACAGATGATTGTTCCACAACTCACTTAGACTGCCATGATAAACATGAAGTAGGTATTTCATCACAAGAATGCTATTCTCTTTCCATATCCAAAAGCAATACGTACATTGATTTTTTTTTAATTTATAGTATTTATACTGGCAAAAAGAGTTAATTTGGCAAGAACGTATTTAACTTAAACATATTCTTCTTATTTCCTAGGTCGGTATGAATTGTGCTGTAAACCATAATCCATTTCTTAAAGGTTAGAAAGCCCAGCCTTGTTAAAGATAAAAATGCTAAATTCGAAGAGTATTTCGAAAGGATTTATCTTCAGAAACAGAAAAGCTAAAAAAATATTTGTTACATGCTCAAGAAGAGTTTGGCAAAATACAATAAAGCACAGAATCCTTGTATTTGTTACTCATTGTTAGTAAGAAGTGTGCATAGGAACATTTTGCTTACAATAATGGATGCATACAGCCGATTCCTTCAAACGTCTCAAACTAATAAAAGTACCGTTTACAGAGGACATCCTTTTTTTCTCGTAGCAAGTCTGACTACGACAGATACATTTGTCTGGAGTCTGTAGGACACTCTTCCGGAAGTCTGATGGTTAAAGTTAATTAAAAAAGAAAGAAAAATTCCAATTTCTATAATGTTCCTAAATTCGCATTGGAAATCGTTTCTGGATTTTCCATGTCACATACTAGATAAGGATTTAAAAAAAATAGAAAAGTTTGATTAAAAGATCCAGCGTTCTTTAGGTATCAATTTCCATAGAGATTTATTATTACATTTTTTTTTTGTCTTCTGCTATTTGCTTTATAAGAAAAAAAAAGATTCGTGTTTAGAAAATTCTAAAATCAATACCAATGCTGAACATGTGTATCTAACCTCCAGATAAACACAGCACACAATACAATAATGTTTCCATATTCCAAATAACTTTAACATAAAAAGCCCATAAAACACTTGATAATTGTATTTATTGCAAGGAAAACCATAGTTATATCAGTAGAAAGTACTAGCCCGAAGTTAGGAACTGGAACAGAATCTAATTTCTGATCACAAACCTCTTACTTCTTTTATTTCACCCCTTTTTGTCGTGTTTTTTTCTTAACACAACACGTTTATGCTAGTTCTGTTGCAATGACATATTCATATGTCTTGTTTAAGTAAAACACTGAAGATATGAATTAAAAATGGTTTGAAGTGTGATCGGCCTTTTAAAATTTCGTGGAGTCTGTTCTTTTTTCAGTACAAAGTCCAGCTTTGAGACTGATAATAAAGGCCCCCCCACATCACACCAATTTCCAATAGTTAACCAGTCGCTGTCTGGTTGCCAATGACTCGAAGAATTTCTTTATGGATGCTTGGCTCCTGTGTGTTAATACTTGTGTCACCCACTTGTCCGTCTTCGTATCTAAAGACAAAAATATGAATGTTCCTGTTGTGTTATTGTGTTTCACAGAAGGATAACCAACCTTTACTTTATGTATGAAAAAAATCTAGAATTGTCAGAAGATTTCTAGAGTAAGATAACCAACACTAGACATTTTGGTAGCAGAATGCTGGAGTATGATATCAAATTTCGCAGAGCGAGAAAACCAGTTATTCTTCTGCTACTCTTGATTAAAGCGTGAGTGTCTGTCGCACTATTGCTGGCTCACATCTACACTTGACTACGTTCTTCTTAAATCAACTCAACAGCACCACGGGATAAAAATGACTTATAAATAGGGTTTATGCCCCCCAATGACAAAATTTAAGCTTCCACCTGCACATGGTGTGGGGGGGAAGAGGGGCCACTTGCTGGGGAGGGGTCCTTGGAACCCCATTGTACCAGCCATTAGATTTGTACTGGTTTTTTTTTTAAGTCTTGAAGGTTTGGAAGTTACAAATCCAACTCCCATGAACCCAACTGCAACAGGTAATTTAAAATCACAGCTACTGTCACAGGCACCAATCATATATTAATGAATACACAATTTGCTCCATAAATCCCAGCAGTGCATGTTACATTTTGAGTCGCTTCAGTCTTGTTAACCTTTAAGTTGATTACTTTTTTTTTTTTTTTGGTGAACAGACCCCACTCAGGAGAATTCTAGAGCAAGACGACCAATTGTATGCTATGTCAGGAGAACTCTACAGCAAAACAACCAATTACACAGACAAGATAAGAAATGATACCGTCATGGAATTCTAGAGGCAATTACACATCATGTCTGTAGAATTTAAGGTCAAGATAAGCAATGAGATGTTGTGTCAGGAAAACTCAAGAGAAAGTAACAAAAAAAACTGTGTCAGGAGAATTCTAAAGCAAGAAATTAAATTATAGTGTCAAAATTCTAGAGCAGGACTTTAAAGCAAGAAAAACAATTGAATATTGTGCCAAAAATGACCTAAGGATCTGCATAATCTTCTTGTCATGTATTCTAATCATCATATAATACTATAACATGTACTAGTAATTGTGCAATAGACTTTTACATGTCCCATATAGAGTACCAAATGGATAAAAAAGGATTCTTTGGTATTCATTTTCCTGCTTTTTTTCTATAGAGGGTGCAGTTGCGCAATGCATTAGTGTATGGACCTCATAATGATCTACATACATGTATGAAGAATGATCAGCCACATATATGTGTTTAGGAATTGGTAAGCTCAGCATTTTTTGTTTAAATCATGAGTGAAAATGTATATCTTGCTCAAGATATTTTCTTTAATAAGTTCTAGAAGTAATAAAGAAAAGGTAAATTTAAGAAAACCAAATGGATTTTTCAGTGTATCCAGTAAACTTATATACAGCCTCTTACAATGTAGGTAAAACTTCCACAGAGGTTGCACTCACCTCAGTGTGAATTTCCACTCAAATGATGTAGACATCTATGAAGAATTGTGAATCAAAATGGCATTACGCTAACTGTACGCTAACATAACAGTTGTTCAACATCTACAGATTTGTTATTCTTTCACAATGGACAGTTTGTCGCCTCTTAGCGACATAATGTAGAGTACTTACACAAAAAAGAACCTTGTACAGACGTGATCAGTATTGGGAACAACCCAGATCTCCCCATGTTTGTGCAGTTCTGGTGAAGTGATCACTGTAGAGAAAATACATAAAATACTGAGACGTTTGTGCAGTGCATTTTTGAAGCATGCCAGTAAATATATATATATACATCGTAAATAAGTAGCACGCAGTTTAACAAATCTATGAACATTATGAAACATAACAATAGGGCACATTTCATAGACAAAATGTACAAAAGTTATTTGAGATGGGTTTCCCCTACATTATGTGGGTTGGGCACTGCATAGCCCTTAGAGAACACAGACTATTCTCTGGTTCCTTAGATCATTAGATGACTAGGAAGTCGATTTTTTGGGGTCTATTTGGCCATCCTGTTTTTCATTATTCCCCCCCAGGCTAAGGGGTGTGTAGATGGAGCAGGGGACCATGAAATGGCTCCATATTGGGTAATTATGCTGAATATGGTGAAAGAAGTCGCAGAGCCTCTCTAAACATTGTAAAGGGGAAGGGGGGTTTGTAGATTTTTCTTTTGATCCTACTTAATGAGAGTATCCAGCATTACATAAGAAAAAAATACTACCAGTCAAGTATTATGCCACTTTACTCAACTCTCCTTTAATTAAATGTACTTAAGGTACACAAGGAAATCTTTCCGAGAAATTGAGTTTACACATACACATAGAAAATATATTTGTGCTACCAACAGCCTTTGCCTGCAGCTTTTCACTCTTTCCCGGGTGCATGTGGGAAAATTACCATCCTTGGTATGGGAAGGAGAAGATCTGGACTCCTTTCTCCACAAATCTCTTCTCCACTCCCTTACTGTTTGTAATGCCGGGAGAGAATTGTGAAGCAAAAGGGTTATTGTGACGGGTGATGAAGACATGTCAGTGAAAGGATAAATTGTTGAGGAAAAGCTGTTTTCAGTTATTCTCTGCATAAATAGTGTGCCAGGAACTTTAACTCAAAATGCTATTCCTGTAGAATGTTCTAGTGCATTTGAAAAGAGCTGAACATGTCCTTGAACCTGGGATCTCGGGACATTGATATGATAGGGACTACAGCATGAGGATCTTGTTTGTAACTAAATACATGATTTATGAGCATATAGACAGATAATTACATGGAAGGTCATGTACTACTAAAGGATACATGCAATGACAAGACTCTGCCATGGATCAGTGTATGGTGCCTGCAGCCCTGCAGCCTGTCTGTCACTGTAAAGAAGGGCGGGAAGGGGCATCAGCAAAATCTGTGCTATTCTTCGTTTAGCTGGTTATTATGGATGTATCACAATTTGATTAATATTAAACTATATGGATGATTTAATCCATTGAGTGAAATTGTCCTCTCTATACCCTCAAACCTTTCCACGCTAGCTTATTCTGTCATGGGTTAACACACTGGTTCTTGTGTATGGAGCCTGAGAGGATTGAAGTGATTAGATTACTGCGGGGAGCCAAGTATTTTATTGCCTCAGGACTCGGGGACTGGTTGCATCTGCACGCCTTGTTCCCCTTGTTGCTCTGCTGCTAATGCCAGTGTCTAGCTGAAGCCAACAGGTCCTACGGCTTACTGGTCTGCACATGGATGCCTAGGACTTTAGAAATGACAGATATAGATTCCTCTTTTCAAGGTCAACAGATCTCACCTTCACATAAGGCTATACATTTCAAGTTACGGCTTTGCAAAAATTGGGATTGTTGTCCTTTTTTCTGTGACTAAAAGTCAAGAAAAGTACAAGTTACATCCAAAGAAAATGTAATGACAAGTGTTTTAACCTGAAATGTAAGAATTAGCATTAAAAATCCATAATCATATCAAATAGGATTCAAAAGTATTTTCATCGACAATATTTGATATAAATGTTCACACTAATGTGTGGTATTCACAATAAACAGTGAATCTAACTCAAGATGGGTATTTTTTTTTTTCCATACATTTATTAATGTTTGAGGATAAGGTGAAAGAAGACAAAACTGTACCTCTTTTGGTCTAAAATGATAAAATTATATCATTACATCATATTAAATAATAAAATGCAGGGTACATCAGGACATCAACATTTGAAGGAATGAAGGGCTATGAATGATGGTTGATGGTTACAGCCTAAGAGTAAATAATATTTATATTATTTTATTACTAGACTTAATAAAAAATCCTAGTTACCGTTGCTTTTTTGGGGCCACTTCACAGTTAATAATAAAGCACAAACTGAATTTTCTTTAGAGAATTAAATGCACCTGACCACTTCAATATTCTCTGAATCAGCTTCAATCAGAAACATGGATGGAAACAAGTATGATTGTAGTTACACATTTTAATAAATAAACTTAAATTAAGGTCTTGAATCTTCAGCAAACATCCGGTATATATAGGGTTAAATCCCAGACTTTCATAGCAACATTCACAGTAATAAAACCAGCAAAACAAAAAATGAAAACAAAATAAAGTCCATAAGTTGCAACCGTCTCCACGCTACGCGTTTCCCGCACTTTCTGCACTTCTTCCAGGCATGTCACTAGATTGAGATTCTTCCCTTAAATATCCTACAATTTCCAATATTTATCTATGCAAATTTCTTATCATCTTATCTATCATGGTAACTTTGCGTCATTCCTTCATGACGTTGCACCATGGTCTTAACCAAACCTCCACACCGGAGCGGTTTCTCCTCATTATTCCCAACTTGTTTGGTTTCATAAAATTACCAAAAACAAAAGAATCAATAAAGCAACATAACATAACATCGTGTCTTTAAGATATCAGTTGTGTTATGTTGCTTTATTGAATAAAATATTGAAACCAAACGAATAATGAGAAGAATCTGCGATAGATAAGATGCGGAAGAAATTTGTACAGGAAAATATCGTAAATCACAGGATGTTTAAGGAAAGAATCTAAATCTATTGACATGCCTGGAAGAAGCTCAGAAAGAGAGCAAAACGAATAGCGTGGAGGCGATTGTGACTTACTTGTGGACTTTATTTTATTTTTTTGGTTTTTAAACTGCTGGTTTTCTATTAAAACCCAAACTTCCTATCAAAGTTTGGGATTTAACCCCATATATATTGGATGTTTGCGGAACATTCAAGGCCTTAATGGAAGGTTATTTATTTATCGAAATTTGTATCTACATTTCTGCTTGTTTACATCCACATTTCTTCATTTTTGAGAGTTGAAGCTATTCAGAGAATAGTGAAGTGGTCCAGTACATCTAATATCTATATCCTGCTGAAAGGTTGTACGAGAAAAATTTTATTTTTTACTTTTTTTAATTTATTGGGTATTAAAGCGCACGTATCACTCTTCTTTTTGTTTAAATGTGATTGAAGGAAACACATTGATATGTTGTGCTGCTGGTGAAAGCGCTGTATAATTGTACGCATTCTGTGCAGGAAAGAGGCTAATCGTTGGTGTGTACGGCCACTTTTAATTTAAAACTAACCTGTGAGAAATACATCGACAAAATCAATTAATGTGCCCAACTTACACCAAATAAACTTTGGTGTTCATTAACTTGAGCTCTCTTGCATTTTGTTTTCCATTTTTTAAAACCAAGAAAACTTCTAAAGGTCCCAATGTACGTTCCTTAGAATATTAAAATCATTTAAAAGTCATCCTGTCCATATAGACGTTTTCCCCGGGCTCTAGGGTGTAAAAATGTACAACTAACAATATCTATATGTGTCCCCTGTCGAAAGAAGTGTTTCTAGAATCAGTCATGCATAATGACCTACAGGACTCAAACTTGTCGTGTCAAGGTGGCGATGTCCTATTTCTGCACTATATTTAAGGCAGAGAATTCAATTGCAGAGGATATTGTGATAATATTAGGAATTGTAGCAAATAAGTAATAGATATTCCAATGAGCCATTTATATTCTTGTAAAATAGTTTAAACAATATTGTAGAATTTACCCTTTTACTTTAGATCTTAATAAAAGCAACCCGTCTGGTCTTATTATCGGCTTTAAAGTCTCAGGCATCCCCAAAAAACACACAGCACTAAAAATAATAATAAAAAAATATAAGAAACAAAGTAGTGTTATTACTTGGACTGTAAACTCTCGGGGTATGGTACCTACTAATATGTAGTACAGAGCCGGCCTTAAGTGTTCTGGCGCCCTGTGCGGACTACTCCTCTGGTGCCCCCCCACCCCATCCCCTTCTCACTGCCACCCCTTCTCACTGCCCCCCTCCCTCTGCCCCTTCTCACTGCCCCCCCTGCCCCTTCTCCCTATCCTTACTTACCTCGTTGCCGGAGTCCTGCAGTGGGAGCGGGAGGCGTCTGTCTTCCCGATCTGCCGCGGTGCACGCTTCACAGCTGAGCACCGGAATAATTCAGAGTCACGGAGAGGGAGGGGCAGCGAGCGGTCGCTGAAAACTTCACGACGCCCAGCCTGCCCGGGACGCCCAGCCTGCATCGTTTTTTTTTAGTTTGTTTTAACTTTATTTAACATCTTATAAAACAATAAAACTTTATTTAATATGGAGGATGTTAAATAAAGTTAAAAAAACAAAACAAAACAAAAAAACCGTGCTTTAACCCCTTAAGGACCGGGCTCATTTTTCGTTTTGTACCCTGTGGGACCGGGGCTGTTTTGACACTTTTGTGGTGCTTGTGTTCAGCTGTAATTTTCTCCTCACCCATTTAGTGTACCCACATAAGTTATATATTGTTTTTTTCAGGACAAGATGGGCTTTCTTCAGATACCATTATTTTGATCGTATCATCTTATTTACTATAAAAAAAATAAAAAAACATGGTGAAAAATTGAAAAAAAAACACATTTTATGACTTTTATTTGAAAAATCTTTTACTCACCTAAAAAAGCAAGTAAAAAAACTAGCTAAATAGATTCTACTACTTGTCCTGAGTTTACAAATACCCAATGTTTTTATGTTTTTTTGCTGTTTTTTGTAAGTTATAGGGCAATAAGTACAAGCAGCGTTTTATGATTTCCAAATCTTTTTTAACAAATCTGCTCAGTCTGCCTCCATCTCCTCTTTGGAACATCTTTGAAGCCGGTTAACTCAATTTAACCCATTCAAACCATATATTTTTGAAAACTAGACACCCCAGGGTATTCCAAATGCTGTTATTTTAACCTTTTCCATGCACCAATTATACAACTACACTTTGTCAAACTTTGTAATAGTAATTTTTTTTATTTTTTTTTCCACACAAATTGTAATTTAGTTATAAATATACAGGTCCTGGTATATGTCACTGTCAAACAACCCCCCAATATGTGTTCAGGAACATCTCCTGAGTACAGCGATACCCCACATGCATGGGTTTGTCAGATTGTTTGGCTGGTAAAAGGCTACTTTTGGGGCATGCGTAATCCAGGTGGTCATTTGGTCATTGTGCCTCCATCTCCTCTTTGGAATATCTTTGAAGCCGGTTAACTCAATTTAACCCATTCAAACCATATATTTTTGAAAACTAGACACCCCAGGGTATTCCAAATGCTGTTATTTTAACCCTTTCCATGCACCAATTATAGAACTACACTTTGTCAAACTTTGTAATAGTAATTTTTTTATTTTTTTTCACACAAATTGTATTTTAGTTATAGATATACAGGTCCTGGTATATGCCACTGTCAAACAACACCCCAATGTGTGTTCAGGAACATCTCCTGAGTGCAGTGATACCCGACATGCATGGGTTTGTCGGGTTGTTTGAGATTTAAAATGCCACATTTGGGAAGTGCGCTTTTTTTCTCCATTTTGGTCAGTCTGTACCTATGCCCTATCTTTGAGCTAGGCCACTCCAATTTACCCCTTCAGCCATTTTTTTATATTAGACACCCCTTGGGTATTTGAAGTGCTTTTATTTTAACTCTTTGTTGAGATTTTTGAGAAATTTTAGCACTTGCTCAAAATAATAAACTTTATTTTTTAATTTTATTTTATTTTTTTAATACTTTTTTTATATTTTTTTTTACACATTTTGCTGGTACTGGATGGTTCATCTAGTGACATCACTGCATAATTATTTTTAAATGTTAGCACATTTTTTTTTATTTTTTTTCCATTTTTTTTTTTTTTATTTTTTTTTGAATATTTTACTAATCACATAGTGATTAGAAAGCTGGGCTCCATTGACTTGCATGGTTGAATGCAGTACCTGTATTCAACCAGCAAGTGGAGCCAGTTCTCTAGAGGGTCTGGAGACCTTCTAGCGAACTTTTTCGTCTTTATGGTTTTATTTCCCGGGCCGCCGCCATCTTGCTTGATGGCGAAGATCACCGGCAGCGGCGGCTGTGACCGCTCTCCGGAGCGGTCACAGCCCACCCAGAGGTAAGTGTTTGGTGTCGCTGGATGCCTCCTCATCGAGGCATTCCAGCGACACCATTTAAGTTTAGGAGGCGATCGTTGATCGCCTCCTAAACGCTTTTAAAACGGGCGTCCGCCGCCATACAATGTATGGCGGCTGTTGACGCCCCGGGGAGGGGCCAGACATGGCCCCCGATGCCGATCTCGGCCTTGCTGAATGCCTCGACATCGAGGCATTGCAGCAAGGCCGTTTAAGCGAAGAAAGTGATCCTTGATCACTTTCTAAGCTTATTTAATTTTTTGACGGTTCAGGACCGTCAAAGGTCATTTAGTGACCTTCTTGTTATGACGGTCCTGAACCGGCAAAGGTCGCGAAGGGGTTAATTTAAGTCCCGGGCAGGCGCCCCTGTTACCATGGCGCCCTGTGCGGCCGCACAGGTCGCACACCCCTAAGGCCGGCCCTGGTGTAGTACACGGGTTAAAGGTAGCCATTTAAAAGCAAAGTTGCAGAAAATAAATGTTTATTTACTGATCATATTACTTTGTAAATATATTTAATATGTAGTCCCTGTGTCCTAAAAGGTGGAACATTACCATTATATGTGAAAATGTACAATATTTACACTGATGTTAAGCAATATTTTTGGAACACTCTTGAAAAAGCAAAATTGTTAACTTTCTGGCAGCCCTTGTAAGGGGTGGTTGAGGAAAGGAGAGTACATGAGTACACGAAAACAAGGATTGGATAGATAATGCAGGCCCTACCACTTTGGGGCACATATTTCAGTTTCCACACATACGCATATGTGTACACATACTGACCCTCACACATGCATACACACATACATTCATAATACACATGCGTATGTACACGCCTCATTCCAGTCAGGCCTATGACAGGACACTTTTTAATGATACATAGTCACATAATGACACTCCTTGCGCTGATGGCCCCAAGCGACAGGTTAGTGGTGCACTTTGCAATTCTAGTGTTGACAATACCCCCTTCAAGTAGAGTCTGTTGGTATACTGGGTGTTGGTATACTGGGTACTGTTATACTAGGCACTGGTATACTGGGTTTGTCCCGGGGAAGCAAAACCATATACGGACACTATACTACTACAGGTGAACTGCGTCAGAGGGTATAGTAGGGGAAGGTACAGATTCTGCATTAAGTAATATGTATATATATATATAAAATAATAATGGGGATGCCAACTCTATTTTATCATTGTCTATATAAATCATAACACAATCACTATGTTTGTGTAATGTTTGTGTAATGTTTCATTTTTATTGTTCATTCTATATATATATTATTATAATACACCTGCTCAGGCACCCTTTTATTTTGCTTTCTTCTTCCATATACATTATGTAAAAGCCTAAATATATATTAAGCATAACACTACCTGTATGGTACTGCTGCTCTTACTACTTGATGGAGGATCGTCCTTAGCCGATACTTTCTGCTGCTTCTTATTCATCCCTGTAATATAGTAATTTCATGAAACTGTATCGCATGCTTCAATCTCACCCATCTCCAGCGCTCATTACACATAATAACTGTGATTAAACATTCCATCCCGCATACTAAACACTGGTATTTAATATTGTTGAAACTCTGAATCCATTCCAGAGATAATTATTTAATCGTGTAAAATGTGGCCTTGTTCATTTAGCCTGGAACATTTGTCAGGTGATCAGAAAGCAGGGACTTATAGATTGTTGCCATAGACGCTGAAAAAGCTTTTTAAAAGTCTCATTGTTTTTTGTAAATAGACCTTCATAGGAAAAGAGGAAAGGACCATGGCTGGGGGTATATGCCTTTTAGAGGGTTTTAAAAATATTATGTATCCTATCTTGCAGGGGGTGGTCCTTGGACCACTGCTTTGTTATTTTAACATTTATTTATTTTTAAGTAATTTTTATGTAGTGGATGGGTGGTTGTAATTTTGTGAGAATTTGGTGAGGACATGTGAGTTCCCATTGAGTTCACACGTCTAAAATACATAAAATTTAAAGTTGTGGGCGCTCGCTTTATGAATTGTGTGGTGAATGTTAGCATGCAAGGCTCTGAGTCTGCAAGTTCAGTCTGGTCAGTTGAGTTAACCCATAACAGACCGACGTCTTGCAAGATTTTATTTGACATTAAATTACATTTTTTAACCACCAGGGTTAATTTTACTGCCAATCATAGAATCTACATAGACTGTAAAACACTGAAGAAAGCTGTGACCACTTGAAAGGGGTTTACCAATAATTACCATAGACTTACCTGAGTAACCAAATGATATGCTTGATAAAGGACTAAGATATATTCCACTTCCGTACATGGCACCATGAAGCTGTACACACATAATTAATATTGAAAGGTTTCAGTAATGAAAAACAACGTATTTTTCTACTGCTTTTATCATGTCTGCAAAAGATCTCAATATATTCTATATGTAAACAATAATAATAAAGTAATTTAGTAGTCTTTGGCATGGGTGGGTGCATGAGTAACATCACTGGCAGCAAAGTTTTGATGGGGATGGAGTCCAATGGAGGGGGTTCAGTTTCCACTTCACCTCAGGTTAGTTGTACATGTCCATTATTCAGGTGAGGTGGGTGGTTAGAGTGGTTCAGATTTTTTGGTCCATACAAATCTTGGGGCTATGTCTACTAGGAAATCTTTCTTGGGGCCAAAATGAAACATTTCCCTGATCTGCTCAGATATTCCAGTTAACAGACCTTCATAGTACAGCTACACATGTGGTATAAAGGAATGTTAAGCAAGGCCACTAATGTAAAAAGAGACCGTTATTTGAAAAAAAAATATAAAAAAGAGGGTATAGTTGCTAATGAAAATACTTATATCAACAATTACTGAAAATGTAAAAAAATACACTTTTGAAAAACATGCATAAATCAAAATAAACAGTTGTGTTACCTGCAGTCTTGTATTGGAAGCAACGACTAAGCCGTTCCTCAGTATCGAGTGCCAGTTTTCAATGTGCGAGCCACTAAAACAGTAATTAGGAAAGGTTTTCAGTACTTTTACAAGCTGCTCATTGCAAAATCTGCAATGTCTAATGCAAACATGTATATATATAAACATAATATTGTGATATTATGATACCTGCAGAACTATGAATTGGTTTTTCCTTTTATTATTATTTCATCATTTCTACTTATTATTTTTAGATCTCCAACTTGCATATATATATATATATATATATATATATATATATATATACAGTTTTTGGATATTCCATAATTTCTCATAACATTCTTAATTTGTTGATCTTCCAAAAACTAAGTAATCATCCATTACAAAGAGTCTATTGCATGGACTTGATAATGGTGGCAACCTGCGGGTTCTAACAAACGCCTTTATAAAAACTGTTAAATGTCAAGTAATTAAGATGGTCTAATCTGAGCACTGCTTCAAACTAACAAAACAAGCTCCAAAATGACAGTGAATGGCAGAGGTTCCTGGGACGGTTCTAGGTATGGTCAAACCTCAATGCTCTATATCGCCGAAGGACCAAAGTGTCATTAGCAAACAGCGGATGTAAGATCTGTGTGATCCAAGGATACATATTCTCTCTTCTATAAGACAAACAATAAATGCACCGTACATATTCAGCTCTACCATGAAAAAATAAAACTAGTATGTGGCTTGAGGAGATAATGGTACTGAAAAAGCTGTGTTGAGTGGCAACAAATTACTCGGACCATCCTACTTAGTCATTCCTCTGACGACTCATCAGAAGACTCATCCTTCCATACAATCACAGTCAGTAAAAATCTAGTATTGGATGAAATAGATTTATCGGTAACCTGACTGTATATTCATAAAAACTGAAATTTATTTACGCATCATTAGAAATACCTAATGTATTGGGATACTGAGTGATGAGCAGGTATTCAGTAAATAACACTTCCCTGAACAAGCGTCACTTATATTTGCCATGCTGATATCATTTCTTTTAAAGGAAAACCCCATCTACAGAAACAAATCATGTTTTCTGAAGATCAAACTTACTGAAATGCAAATGTGCTCCCAAAAAGTTTCTTAGCAGCTCTAAAATTGGATTCTTTGGCTGGTGGACTGCTGAGAAGTAGGAACTGGTGCGGGGTGTGCATAAATTTCAGTTGCTACAAGAGAAAAGGATGGATTTAAAGCACAGAACAGCCGATCAAACTGAGCTATGGGTTTGATATAACACAGAAAGTGATATTATTCAATAAGCAGTCACATAGACTCCTTTGACTCAAAGTTGAGTTATGCTTATATAAAATATGACAAGAGTAATTCACATTTTTACATTAAGGGTGTGCAATTTTGAATAAATTTAATCTTAAACATAAAAAATTATTATTTGTTTACTTTATATTTAAATTACATAAAAATTTAAATAAATTAGTAAATGTTCTGAAGAAATCTAGAACTAATCATATCTGAGTGCCTCAACATTAAAGGTGAATTCCCAGGGAAAAATATTTAAAACTTGAACATAAAAAATAATACTGTAAATGAGGTTAGTATTGACAAAAGACAAATGGTTTCAGCTTATGTTGTTTCAATAAAATTCATTTATTTTATTTTTATGGCAATGCCATGTTGTGTCTTCCTCCATAGACGTTCATTGTTTACTAGAGTCAGGCAGTTTGAAAAGGAGTCAGGGTGTTTCTCTAGTAGATTGAGCTCCAATAATAGAGCAGTGACCATACAAATGGTTAATAGGCCTGAAAACATTATATTATGCAAAGATTAGAAATGCTTTAAAAAAAACTATCACAATATTTTTACTATCTGATACAAGTAATACAAATAATGATATAATAAATTATATTTTAAATAATCTGATACAGCTACTACTACTACTACTACTACTACTACTACTTATAATAATAATAATGATAATACACATTATATTATTATTAACTATCTGATACTAGTAGCCATTTGATTATGTTTGACTTAAGATACAAGACAAGTACAAAACTAGTTATATATATTATACCGTTAATAAAAATAGCTATATAGAAACATTGCCTAGATCTAAATATGGTTAAGAATACAATTTGCTATTTAAATGAGAAACGTGACTTTGCCTAAAGTCACTATGTATGAAATTCACATTTTGTGGTCGATTTTCATTATACAAATAATACACATGACTATGAAAAAACTGCGTATTAACAAAGTGCTGGCACAGAAGGAGTTAGGGTTCCATGTCATCAGTTAAATGTGATAGAAGAAAAAAAACACATCAAAAATAAAAAGCCCCAGACTTGTGACACTATTGATTTTATTGTGTGAAGTTTAGACTGTGAAAAGCTATCAGTGTAAATGGCTGGAACTATGCAGAGCTCCTATGGTACGGCTGGGAATAGCCACTCGGGGATCATGAAATCCCTGTTTCTAGTGTGTGCGTTTTAAAACAGCAGTAAATCAGGAGAATAAAGTCAGGAACAGTGATTTTAATGGCTGCTGAAAATTTTGAATCAACTTTGAAGTAGAGAAGCAGCATTGTAATATAGTGAGAAATAATACATCAATGTAGGGACATCGCTGGATACCAAAGTGATGTATTTGTTGGATATGTAGAATATTCCTGTGAACCTTCTAAAGCAGCGGAGAGCTTTACGGACATTAACCCTTTAACTACAGTTCACTGGAAGTCTACAGTCTACCATAGAACAGCAAACTTTCCATGACTTTGGGTCTATTCAATAGACATATAAGTTGGAAAAAATGCAAGATTGCAGCACCACATGCTGGGACTTGCAAATTAGAGTTCTTACACCTTGTTAGTAACCCCCAGGACACACTGCTGACCACCAATGATCTTAACCCAACCTGTGTGCAGTGGGTTGGGGGTAATAAAATATTATTAAAAATATTTTTTTATAACATAAGATCATGAGACTTGTCAGCCTCAAGCATCATGATAAGATAAAAGGTTTTCACCCACTGCTAAGGGCCCATGAAATTTATGTATATACACTGCTCCTCAAAACCCACGTATTGTTAAATACCATGGAGCGGTACAAACAAACAGCTGGAGCTTCAAAACCCTAGAGATTTATATAACATCAGTAACACCGCTTGTGCATTCAAGCCCATGTGTTCTAGCTGAGAAAACATACATAGTTAACAAAACACAATACATACTTACCCTGTTAACTGGCAGTTTCACTATGTGTGATCTATTACTTGAAATTACCCTGGAAAAAGATGGAGAGATGTTTTTGTTTAATGTTCTGTGCACAGGAAATGTACAGTATATGTATGGTTCATTTTTACCACTTACCACCTGAAAAGAAATTTGGCAGAGACCTGTGTTTGAGCTGAACTGATGTTACCAAATCAAGGGCCACAGGCCACAGAAAGCAGACCTTCATAGGCAATAAAATGTCATTGCCTCAAAGTCCACTGGGGCAAAGGTGGGAGGCTTCATGTGCCTCTGCAGCACTACATTTAGATGGTTGCCCATCACTAATTGCAACATTTTGGCAATAAGTTACTGTTACTGGTTCTAATCTTGCATACTGAAGAAAATTAGGGGCTCAGTCAGTCTTTAAAGGAATTATGAGACGTTTTTAAATGTACAGATAGTATCACACTTCACTGAGTTTTTAAATTAAATAAATTAATTGATCTGTCTTTCTCCAAATCCATCAAAGGGACATTTAGATTCACATGGTGTGGGGATGCTGACAGAGGCCACCAGAAGGAGGTACCTAAGGGATCCCAGGCTAGGATACTAAATCCAGTATAAGTTCTTGAATCCTTTCTTATGTGAGCTTTGATTATTTCCCATCTCCTTTCCTTAAGGATTTTCTGTGCTAGCTTAGAACAAGGTGTGTCTGGCTGGAAAAACAAGCAATATGAAGAGAATGCCTCTACCAGCCTGCCACCAAGTGGACATCCTATGTAATAACTCTTCAGGTCTCAACTGAAATAAGAGCTCAAGGAGAAATACAAGGAGACTAATCCTAAACCTTTGCCTTTTTGCTGTGTATTCCCAAACAGCTGAGAAATATATTTAAAACTTTACATTATATTTATCTACAATCAACATTACAAACAGGAACACAAACCATTGCAGCAACGGATGGGCTAAGGGATCTTGCTTGTCCATTTGTTTCTTAATTTCCAAATAAGGTGCCTAGGAAGAATTGCAAAAATAATAACGTTCCTTAAAAGCAGAAATAAAAGTCCATGCACATAAACAGGTATTAGTAGAAAAACAGGAGTAAACGCTTGCAAGTATAATACCTTAAATGGGGGTGTAACAATCATGGTCACAGGGGTCGCAAATGCAACTGGGCTACCCCCAGGGACCCCTGTGAACACTTTCCTGCCCCTTTAAAGCCATGAGGTGCAGGTAATACCCGCAGCCAGCTGCACAGGGAGTTTAGGGATTATCTAATAGACAGGCAGGCTCTTTGAGTGCAAAGATGGCACAGGTAGGCTGTTTTAAGGCACTGACAAGTTGTTTGGGAGCAAAGATGGCACATGCAGGCTATTTGGGGGCACAGATGGCACAGGCAGGCTATTTTGGGAGCATTGACAAGATGTTTGGGAGCAAGGATGGTGCAGGCAGGCTATATAAGGGCATGGCTTGAACAGACAGGCTATTTGGGTGAAAAGATGGCACAGGCAAGCAGTTTGGGGGCACTGACAAGCTGTTATTAGAAAAAGATGACACAGAAAAGCTGTTTGGGGCATTGACAATCTGTTCCAGGTCTCGCAGGACTTTGTGACGTCATCCAATATGTCTGTCTCCATAGATATTAATCGTCTCCATATTAATCAGCCGGAAAAATAATAAGTTACCAAATGATATACTGTAGTGTGGTCTCATATATCCAAGATATAAGGGCAGAGTTATATATGGGGTTTACATATGATGAGTAAAACCCATGTTTATCTGTGCTCAGGTCCCTTGTTCCATTACAATCATTACTCTGATTTTTGTTGGTGGAAGCGATTTGAGACAGTTAGAAGCAACTTGGACTGGGGTTGGAACACAATATAAAGGACATTATCAAAACTACCAAATACGTCTGGAGGAAGCTCATATTTAAGAGCAAAAGGTGTTGAGTTAAGTGATTTATTATTGTTTTTTATTGTTTTTCTTTCTCTTGACCATCCTGTGTGTACATACATTTGGTTACACATTTGTAGTTGTGGATGGTACAAGTAAGATTTATGATTGATTAAAACCACCTGTTAACCTTTGCTGGAGAGATCTACCCTTTCAAACTCAAATGTTTGCAATATTATACTATATTTGTTTGTTTCTTTTTTTATGTTTATGTCCTTATATGTTGGATATATGAGACCACACTAGAATATAATTGGGTAAATTATCACCCTTTGATTGCTGTTAAGTAAAATGTAATTGACCACAAAATCCACTGGGCTTTATATTGCGTAAAAATGCGCTATGTCTCTCTATATCTCCTTTTCTTTCTTTTTACTGTCTATTAATGAAACAGTCACTTACATTTGGCTTCAACATGGTCAACTCAGAACTTTGGAAGAAGTCTCCTCCTGATATACATTAATAAAGTGCGATAAAATGTTTTATCTCACAACTTAATCACAGCTAACCGTTCAGATCAACAGAAGAACTACAATTATCTCTTGTTCTCTATAATGATTGCTTCTTACTTGCTAACACTCAAAGGACAGAGCCCAGTGAAGGCTCAATGGAAATCCATTTTGGTTGTAAGTGCATGTATATAAATATCAAGGTGGTAGCTTCTAGCATAGACTCCATTTGAAGAAAATAAGATTGCTTTACAGACAGTCGAGCTCAGATCCGCATAACATTGGCATGTTGTGTGACATTTGGTGTGAAGATGTGTAACACCTACAAGAGCCTACCTGGGACTTGTCAATCTCTTATCAGCAGAAAATTGATTTGTTGCAAAATTATAAGGCCAAAATGAGTTTAATAGCCCTACAACCCTCTGTGACATGGAAGGAAAAATATGGGCATATCTTAGCAATGAGCCAGGTCCCATAAGCATGGATGAACCGACTATTATTAGAAGAGCTTCATCCTAAATCTAATATGAAAGTTATCATATAAGCAGAGGGACTTCCTACCTAAAGCCAAGAGGTCAAATACTTCAGGCCCACCAATGTCCTATGTTGTCAATTAATGTGGAGAAGTACTAATACTGCAGATTCCAGAACAGTGTTAGAGCTAAGCTGTGCATAGTGAACACTCAGGCAGTGTTACTTTTGCAGTTAGTATCAGTTTCTGACCACAGTATTGGGGCAATAATCTATTCTATCTATTTTGTTGTGGTGGATGTTTTATATAGCTTAACACAATAGATAACAAATTATATAGACAGTGTATGGTACAATGCAAAATATCAAGAAGAATCAATCATAAATCTAGATGCATCTGCTCACTTGAGTCATCTCTCTGATGGATGTGATACTATCCAGTGCTTTCATAACTCTGTCGTAATTCTTCTTCTGTGAAACAACACACACAAAAAATATTAATGACCTGTAAACTGATGATTATAAGGGAAAACTGGAATATTTAGGAATGTCACTGTGCATTGTTTATTATTGATAAATGTCTCTTAAAGTAATAAAGTATGGCAAGCAAATGCTGCCTTCTCAAAACCCATTGTGTGTGTGGGGGGGGGGGCTCAATATTAACTTGGGATAAATCCCTCCATCCAAAGGGTTACTATGCATTCTTAAACACTCAGTTATGCAGCACAAGTGATGGCTGTGTGAGTGGGCATCACACCTCCCCATAAGGTTTATTCATCATAGTTAAAGCTCATCACACTATATAGGGAAAGGGGGAGAAGGATTGGCACCACACCACCCACAGAGCACATTATGGGCACACATAGCAGGAGAAGGGTGGGTACTAATTAAACACCTTGGTTTATAGGGGATCATGAGGACTTTTGTTTTTAATATTTCTTTTTTTATGTATATTCAAGGTGTGTGGTTTTTCACCTGGTTTTGTTTTGACACCAGTTCTAATTTAGATTTACAATCCCAAACCCATGTCATCTTGCCTGTACTGAAGTCAAGCTGATGCAAACCGAGTGTAGTTTAAGGTGGGTGTCCAGGTGAGTTTGGGGTAGTGAATATGCTAACCGACATTTACTCAACATTTAGTATGTGAAATGAATACATATCTGTGGTAAAACAGGACACAATTACCAACATTTGTAACATAAATGTTATAAAATAAATAAAAAATACACAAGTATGTATATAACATTTAATAAGAATACAATACACACTCTTGGATTAAAGGCCAGGGTCTGAGGGTCATTGGGGTCCACCACCGAAGGATATGGCTCAAAAATGACAACCTTCCTTGGAGATTCCAAAGCAGATCGACACATCGAAACAAGGAGATCTACCACCTGGAAATAGTAGATGTAAATCAATGATCTAATTCATTATGAGTAACAAAAACTATACCGGAGACCTATAGAACATTGTATTGTACTAGGATGTAGTAGAAGTATCTTATCGTACTAGGATGTAGTAGAAGTATCGTATTGTACAAGGATGTAGAGACATATTGTACTATGATGTAGTAGACGTATCATATTAGGCTTTAGTAAAAGGATTGTATTGTACTAGGGTGTTGTAGATGTATCGTATTGTACTAGGATGGTGAAGAAATATTGTATTATACTGTTACGTAGTAGATTTATCGCATTGTACTTGGATGTAGTAGATGCATCATATTAGGATGTAGTAGAAGTATCTTATTCTAATAGGATGTAGTAGATTTATTGCATTGTACTAGGATGTAGTAGATGTATCTTATTGTAATAGGATGTAGTAGATGTATCTGATTGTATTAGGATGTAGTAGATGTATCATACTAGGATGTAGTAGATGTATCTTATTGTACTAGGATGTAGTAGAAGTATCTTATTGTTATAGGATGTAGTAGATGTATCTGATTGTATTATGATGTAGTAGATGTATCGGATTGTATTAGGATGTAGTAGATGTATCCGATTGTATTAGGATGTAGTAGATGTATCTGATTGTAATAGGATGTAGTAGATTTATCGCATTGTACTAGGATGTAGTAGATGTATCGGATTGTATTAGGATGTAGTAGATGTATCGGATTGTATTAGGATCTAGTAGATGTATCTGATTGTATTAGGATGTAGTAGATTTATCTTATTGTAATAGGATGTAGTAGATTTATTGCATTGTAATAGGATGTAGTAGATGTATCATACTAGGATGTAGTAGAAGTATTGTATTGTTATAGGATGTAGTAGATTTATCGCATTGTAATAGGATGTAGTAGATTTATCGCATTGTAATAGGATGTAGTAGATTTATCGCATTGTAATAGGATGTAGTAGATGTATCATACTAGGATGTAGTAGAAGTATTGTATTGTTATAGGATGTAGTAGATTTATCGCATTGTAATAGGATGTAGTAGATTTATCGCATTGTAATAGGATGTAGTAGAAGTATCGTATTGTTATAGGATGTAGTAGATGTATCTGATTGTATTAGGATGTAGTAGATGTATCGTATTGTACTAGGCTGTAGTAGAAGTATCTTATTGTATTAGGATGTAGTAGATGTATCTGATTGTACTAGGATGTAGTAGATGTATCGGATTGTATTAGGATATAGTAGATGTATCTTATTGTAATAGGATGTAGTAGATTTATCTTATTGTATTAGGATGTAGTAGATGTATCATACTAGGATGTAGTAGAAGTATCTTATTGTGATAGGATGTAGTAGATTTATCTTATTGTAATAGGATGTAGCAGAAGTATTGTATTGTACTAGGGTGTGCAGGTCTATTTTCATTTGTTTTTTAATAGCGTGGCTTTTGTGATATTTTTGGGGTATTCGCTACACAAATTATTGAGTCTCCAGGTGGTCCACACACAGCAAATTCAGAAGTGGGCAACGTATCTTGGATTCAAACCCTATGCCATGTGGTAAATGTAGTATGTTAAGTATAACAAGTTGATAATTTTTTAGAAGCTATACTATCTAGATCCTTAGCAATGCAATAGTAATAAGATGCTGATTATAAACGTATGGTACAGGACCTTACTGACTTTATCCAAATATTTTAGGCATACCTGAGCTCCAGTTGCTATTTCATCTGCAGCTTCATTCATGACACCCAGCGTCTGGAAAGCAAATACACACAGTTCCCGTTCACACACGGTGGGCTGTCAAAGGAAACATAGTAACACATGAGTTTGGAATTTATCTTCATGACACTTATAACGCTGTCTGTCTTTTTAAACCTAATCTTCAAATTTTACATATGCGACACCTGATCCGTCATAATGCAATAATGAGCATTATAAAATAGTATAAAATAGTTTTACATCAAATGACATATCCAACATGACATGCATATTCTTTAATCCTTTATACTTTACAGAACAGGTAGTAGTTACCTGGAACATATGTCTAGTAGAAGTAGTACAGGTAAACACGGTAAGGCTTGGGATGTGCATAAAGCTATCCTTAAGAATTAATAAGCAAAAAGGTGATTCAAAAGGGAAAACTAGATGGGCCAGCTGGTTCTTTCACAATTACTGTGTACTTATTTGACATTTCGTGGACATATTTATTCTATAGATCTATGTATATATTTGTGAATACATAAGTATATATTTCTGATAAACAGCAACCTAGTGTAATATGTGCCAGCAAGGTGTAATCGTTGCATTATAAATATAGAACTTGGAAGTAATCCAGAAAATAGGAAAGCAGTAATAGACAATGCATAGAAATAAAGCTTTGATCTCTCACCAAGAACCATCCACAATGGTGGTTTCACCCAGTCACCCACATAACAAATAGAAGAAATAGAAGTATTCTTTAGTCTTCAGGTTAAGCACCATGCCTCTCGGGAAAGTTAACTGCCGTTTATAACCCCCACAGCATAGGGGATGGGAGGCTGTATGGATATGGTGCCATGTCTACCCAAAGGGTTAAGTGTTATTTCTAAACCCTATCCCACAGAATAGTGGATGAGGTATGGGTGAGCACCTTGCCTCCATAAAGGGTTAACTGTCAATTTTACACCCCCCGCCCTCATAAAGCATAGGGAATGGTGGGAAGCATGGATGGATATTATGTGACCCTAAAGGGTTACCCGTTATTTTAACCCCCTCTTACCACACCATAAGGGATGGGGATGCATGGATGGGTTCCCTAAAAGCTTAATTGATGTATTAAACCCAGCACAGGGTTATACTTTTACTTAAATGGAATCCTACTGCATATTGGGTGGGTTTGG
Organism: Spea bombifrons; assembly: GCF_027358695.1. Lineage (NCBI taxonomy): Eukaryota > Metazoa > Chordata > Amphibia > Anura > Pelobatidae > Spea > Spea bombifrons. The sequence continues at coordinate 150,565,373 of NC_071087.1, forward strand.
GCACTACGGCCATAGATAATAGGCAAATGATATAAAAAAGAATAAAATGCCAGGTGCCTCCATACTCCTTAAAATATATTTAAATACATGGGATGAATGTGTTATGGTAGCGTTTATTTCGTTACAAATAAAAATGGCACTTATATAAACGAGATGTATATGTAGAAGTATACATCAATTAAAAAACACAACACTGATATCACAATTTGTTTCCATAAGAACAAAATATATAATTCTGCGACATTATGAATATTTGCCTCACGCCTCTCATGTCCTCTTGGGGCATTTTAAACCGGGGGGGGGGGCAATCTGTCTATATGGTAGCACCACAAATGATGGTAGTTTCCCTTATTTATAGGTTTCACTTATTGTTAAAGTGAACTATTTCCTATAACTCTAGTCGGAACACAACTGGATGATTTCTAAACTGGTGATTCATAAATGCTTTGAGTGTTTTTTCTCTCGCTGGCACACATTCAAGCGTATTGCTGGATGCAGCACAGTGAATTAAAACAGCACAGCTGAAAAGTTCAATTAAGGACAAAAAAACCAAAAGATTTCGCCAACTAGAAGCAAACATTGTGTATTTATATAATGTCTATGCTTTGGCAGGCAAAAGTAAAACAAACGTTTAGTGCACTGTCCGTTTTTGTTTCTTTGGGGGTGTCAGTTTTCCACTAATCCCACGTTTTTACTGCCTTATTCAAACATTATTGTTGCACAGTCTTTTACATATAAAATCTCTAAATAGTCTTTTAGGGACCTATTCTTTAAATAATGATTTGGGTCAACAGGCACAGACGAATGTGGAGTCTACTTTTAAAACACAACACAAAAGCATTATTCTTAAATGTGTGACATAATTGTATGTCTAAGAACTAAGACAGTACAATGTTTTATGTGTTACATACGTATTACATTAGCATATATATATATATATATATATATATATATATATATATATATATATATATATATATATATATTACTGTAAATAATAGAGTCTACAACTCTGCAGACCAATACAGAGTTGTGAAATAAACCTGTGAGCCTCCCCCATAACTAACACACATACAAAGTACCATGTAACTTAACATTCAATTACACATACATAGTTACATACACACACTTCACTCCATTCCTCTCCTATTTCTCCCTCACGGGTGCCACTAACCCTAGACTCATCCCTGGCACTCTAACACCATAACCTGACACACAAACTAACACACTCAATTACTCTAACACCAACTACTAACACCCATCTACACATGCTTACACCAAATACCAAAACAAACAAGATCATGCTAACACCATACACTAACATACACAATAACACATA